>NC_133772.1:15002229-15302667 GCF_003597395.2 Chelonoidis abingdonii
TCACCGACCCCCCCACTGCCCCCTAGTCCCTCGCCCTGTGTCCCCCCAAGTCCTGCTCCCGACCCCCTGTACCTCCTGCAGTTCCTTGCCCCGTGTCCCCGGCCGGTGGCACCCCTGACCCCCCGTACTCCTCAGTCCTGCCCGTGTCCCCTATCATGCCCCGAAGCCCGTACCACCCCCAGGTCCTGCCCCGTGTCCCCCCATCTTCTCCCGTACTTTTCCAGTCCTGCCCCCTGCGCCCCAACTTCTCCTGTACTCCTCTAGTTCTGCCCTGTCTCCCGTGCGCCCTGACTCCCCCCATCCTTCCAGTCCTGCCCTGTGTCCCGACCCCCCCATGTGCCCTGACCCCCTCAGACCTCCGTGTCCCCCAGGCCTCTCCAGTCCTGCCCCGTCTCCCTTGTGCACCCCGACCCCCGTGTCTCTCCAGTCCTACCCTGTGTCCCCCATGCACCCCGACCCCCCTGTACTTCACCAGTCCTGTCCTGACCCCCCGTGTCTCTCAATCATACCTTTCAGTCTTGTCCCCTCCCCTCGAGTCACCCCATGTGCCCCGACCCCCCATGTCCCCTGTGCACCCCTCCCCCAAGTCCCCCAATCCTGCCCGTGATCCCTGAGTCCCCCTACATCCTGTTCCTCTGAGTCACCCCATGGATCCTAACACTTCCCCTCTCTTTCCTCCCCCCATATATCTGAGCCATTCCTCTCCCCTTGAGTCCGCCATGCATCTCCCCCGCCCTTGTGTTCCTCCCAGTCCAGATCTCTCCCCTCCTGAATCACTCCCTGGACCCTAAGACTCCCCCTGCCCGTCTCTCCCATGCAGCTCAGCCCTCCCCTTCAACGGCCCAGACCTTCTGAGTCACCCTATGGACCGCAACAGTCTTCCTTTATATGCCCCCCCAGCCCTCTGTGGACTGCCTCTCCCAAGTCACCCCATTCAACCTGGCCGCCTTCTTCCTTATCTTCCCCTCAGCCCCGTTTTCTGGTCCAGTGTTTGTGCCTCCTGCCCCTTCCAGTCACCCCATGCATCCCAGCCCCCTTTCCCAAGCTATTAACCCATGATCTGCACTCACCTTGCCCCCTACTACTGCCCATTTTCCCTCTTTCTTTCCCCATTCCCCTCTTCTCCTGTACCCCACTAAACTGCTTCTCCCTCCCACCAGCTTGCCACCCTGGCTGGGAGATGGGGCAGCAGCAGTGGGCGGCTACAGAGGAAGGAGCCAGACATAACAGGATGTTGGGTGGAAAAATAAACAAATTTAGGTACTGGTGTCACTGAATGGGTTTGAGGATGGGGTGTCTTGGGGATTCGTCTGAATCCTCTCAGAAGAGGAGGCAGTAAGTGGTTTATTTTGTATCTGTCACAGTGAAAAGAAAGCTAAAGATTTATAGTAACATGCACACTATACTGGGTTCATTTATGTGTCTTAACACCTGCATGGTTCATATTAGCACACTTCTGGAAACATAAACTGGTTTTCAAATGGCAATTAAGGTACTGTTCTTTGTGGGTGGGTGTTTGTTTTATTTGTATGAAAAGGTTGGAGTTTGATTCATGGTGTAGGGGATTTCTGTGTGTTCGTCCGGAAGTTGGAAAATGAAAGCAACTCTGTTAAAAGCTTTGAAATGGTGTAGTTCTCCTCAGGACTTTGATCTGTGTCACTACTATCACAGTTGTTTCATGATTGGTGGAAGCTTTCCCTTTATCTGATGTGAAGTTTCTTTTCTCTCTCTTCTTGCTTGAAGTGCTTAATTTTTTTTTTAACAGAATACAGTTATTGAAAATGAGGATATACCTAATTAACACACACTTCTACGGTAGTGACTGTATGAATGCCCAGTCTCAGATTTACAGCTATCCAGCAGTCTTCCTTCAGCCTTTTTATTATGGCATTTTTAGTGGGATACTTTCCTCTAAAACGGGGACTATTTCCTTTCTGATGTAGTATTTTAACTGCAAGACTTAAACCCTTTGCCATTTGGTAGTTATTACTTATTTGGCTCAATGTGATGATGTGACTTAGAGCAGGGCCATAGTTTCTGTTCCAAAGTTTGCAATGGCCTGTTTGTGATCATAGGCAAGTTTTCGTATGCTTCTACCCCTCAGTTTTTTCACCTGTATAATGAGGCTGATACCCACCTTGATAAATTAGTTTGAGGGCCTTGGATGAAAGCATTATACACCTCTGCCTTGATATAACACTGGCCTCGGGAGCCAAAAAATCTTACCATGTTATAGGTGAAACCGCATTATACCGAACTTGCTTTGATCTGCCAGAGTGTGGAGCCCCACCCCTCAGAGCGCTGCTTTATCGCGTTATATCCGAATTCGTGTTGTATCGGGTCGTGTTATATCGGGATAGAGGTGTATAAGTTGAGGATGATGATATGTTTGAGTAGCATGTGCATTGCTGGGTATGTGTGTAGTACATGTATACATACTACATTCACAGTATGTATTTTTTGCTTCCACTGAGCTAATTTCTGAATTTCATTTTCAATCTCTTCCCACTCAAGTGTGAGTACAAGATCTTGGTGTTAAATAGCAGCTTCTGAAATGTAAAGGGATCGAATCACAAGACAATGCCTCATTCACTCTGTGCAGATTTTAGTGGTTGCAATTGACTTATCTTCCTAATGTATTTAAAACAAACATGATCTATATAACAAGCAGACACTCCCTGACTGAACTGCCTGTTCATGATTTTGGTCAGCCTGTTTATTTTTAGGGTCTTAGCTCCTGTTTGTAGAGAATAGTTGTCCTGTCGTCGTAGCAACCAGGCTATGTGTACTGTAAACATTATTAAAGGAAACCTTTTCCATCCTAAATGAGACTTCCTTTTCATAATAAAGTTAGGGTCAACATGCAAACATTTAATCTTTTTTGTTCAGGGATTATTCAACAGCATGCTACAGAGAATTGTCCATTCACTCATAAGCAAGGATGCTTTTACTTTTAGCAGATGTGCATATCACAGCTAATTTCAGATGCATCTGATAAATACTTTTCCGTCTTTGTGCCTGCAGACTAAGAGAAAACAAGTGTAGTTTACTGAGAGCTGAGTGTCCTTAGAAATAGGGGTTTTATAATACATCATGGAAACAAAAAGTATAATTGTCTTCTTTTCCACATCAGGAAGGTTAAAAACCAGATAAAGGCATTGAGTTAATAATGTTTTCTGTTTCAGTTTGAATGACTCCTGTGATATCTCCCTTTAAGTCTAGTATCTCCTTGTGGGGTGAGGGTGATCATGGAAATTCAGACTTCCAACCACGTTGAAACAAACTATGGAGGTTAGGTCCAGTGACTATATAACTCATCTCATTGGGGAGTTATGATGTCTCCAGCCAAGAAAACTGGTGGATCAGAATGACTGCAAGAACTGGAGGAAATGCATGGAAAATTATTCTTGATCACAGGAGTTCTCACTACTTGTCACCTCCGAACAGGGATTGTAATGTTTTAAATGCTAGTTTAGGCAAGACAAAACTGTTTTCAGCAACATTGGAACAAGCACGGAAGATTGTCTCAATCATGCTTCCTGTAATGATGTTGGAAAAACAATGTTGGTCCATCTGCTGTAGCAGCCTAGTAGTCTTCTGTTCCAGGGTGGCTAGGAGATCCCATTATTGAAATTGTTACCAATGGCTTATCTTGCTACAGTGTGTGTTGGAAACAAGCACGACTTTCCCATGGAAATGTATAAGGTACAGAAGACAAGGATATATTTATTTAGTTGATGGTAAATGTACTAGTTATTGGGGGGGATGTATATTTCACCTCTAGTTCTAAAACTCTTTGGTGTAAAATTGCAACTTATTTTGAGACATGGACTTGGAGGCTCATGTTCAGTGTGAGTTAGAAGTAGACATAACTGTCAAATGATAAAACATGAAAGATGAAAATTATAGACAAGCTCTTGTCATAAGGGTATCTCCTCCAGTCTTGCCCTCAGAGATGTCACCTGCCTTGCTGGCCACAGTTTCTCTTGCAAAACAGGCATGTTTTTCTGTCTGGCATGAAACCGAGTGTTCAGTGGAAGCCAGAGAAATAAGAGAGCTGGATTTTTGAATTCTTTATTTTAGAAGTTTGGCTTTGGATTTCAGCATTTACTTAGTGAAGAAGTTACTTGAAGGATATTCTCTGAGAAGTAACAAGGTGTTTTGTTTCCTTCAGGCTTTTGGTTGGGAGTGTGGAAATCCAGGTCTCCAGTTTAAGTTACTATCTGCAGTGAATTGCTTATCTTAATTTTTATTGTAAACAGGCCTTTACCGGCAAATACCTGTTTGAACTGGAAGCCTCATTGAGTTTTGAGGTAATGTGTAATGCTGAGTTGTGGCTTGCCATCAAAATACTAGCTGATGTGGGCAGAAGAAGTCTAGATCAAGGGATCACTTTCAGAAGTGCTGTGCCGAGTCTTCATTTATTCACTCTAATTTAAGGTTTCGCATCCCAGTAATACATTTTAACGTTTTTAGAAGGTCTCTTTCTATAAGTCTATAATATATAACTAAACTATTGTTGTTGTATGTAAAGTAAATAAGGCTTTTAAAATGTTTAAAAAGCGTCATTTAAAATTAAATTAAAATGCAGAGCCCCCCCGGACCGGCGACCAGGACCCGGGCAGTGTGAGTGCCACTGAAAATCAGCTCGTGTACCTCCTTCAGCACCCGTGCCATAGGTTGCCTATCCCTGGTCTAGATGTTGCTCTGGGACATCTTGCATTTCAGTAAAGTTGTCTTTTGTCTGTACTTAGATGGTAAACGTCTTGAGCAAGGGGACCATCTTTTTGTTCTATGTCTATACGGTGCCTTTCATAATGGGGTCCTTGTCTGTAACTAGGCCACCTAGACACTACAGTGGTACAAATAATGAATCATCATCATAGAGAGAGAAATACTTGAGATGCTGAGATACTACAATGATGGGGGGGAGGGGAGCGGAGATGCAAGTAGCTAGATAGTGACCTTAAGGACTAACATGGAGATGGTGTCCCACATATAATAGGCACCAAAGTCCTTACTTTGTTCCAGGTAAAATGAATAAACTTGTACATGAGAAAAACATTAAGAGCAGTAATGCAGGAGAATCCATTTCCCTGAGGCTTAGAAGTATTTATATGAAAGAATTAGCGATAGCACTGGATATTACTTTTTAAGAATTGTGCTAATCCAATCTCTGCCTGGTTAACCTTGTTACGTGTAGATAAGCCATTAACAGCTGCTTCCCTTTCCAGTGTATTGGAGCTGCAGGTATTCTCCAGAGGGATTCAACATCTCACTAGCATGGTGGTCCCAAACCTTTTTCGTTTGGTGGGTGCCAGACGATGAGCCACCGAAGACTGTGGCTGGCAGAAGAGCATCCAACAAAATGCCGCCAAGTAGCAGCAATGTCAATAGGTGTCACTGCCGACAAGCAGCGTCATCCAGAGGCGTTGCCACTGAAATGCCACCGAAAATCAGCGGCATCTTGGCAGCGATGCCTCTGGATGTTACTACTTCTCGGTGGCATTTTGGCGGATGCTCGTCCGCCGGACAGTACACAGGCACACATAGATGTCCCAGCGAGCACTGCATTGGGAACCGCTGCACTAGCATATCTCCTTTATCCTCATTCATTTATTTAGTGCTTTCTCTCCTATTTTTTCACTTCCTGTTTTCACTCTTCCCTCTCTTTTCTGTTTTGTCTGCCTGTCTTTAATATTACCACTCTTAAGGAGAAAAAACCCAAAAACATTCCTCTCTTCTAGGGGCAGAGAAGTGCTGCTTTACTCTCTTGGTACTTCATTTGTGCTCTCTCTCACTTAGTCGTTCTGGGAGAAGAGAGAGAGAATGCTGCTTTGGGCAGGTACACTTCAAAAATAGACGAACTGAATTATGATCGACCCAAAAGAGTATCTGCCCTGAGGCATTTAATTTAAGTAGGAATGTTGAGCCCTGTGTAAGCTGTCAGCTGTAATCCATTTACAGGACTGACTAAAATCTGACACTTGGACATGTAGACGGCCTGCTCTTTCCTTAGGCAGGGGCTGGCTTCTGGCCTGTGGGTGGGTATGTGCCAGGTAGTAATGAAATCATTACCAAAGCCTTTTATTTCACTGGCAGTCCCAACTGAATCCTAAACTTACCAATGCATGTAAGCTGCATCTTGGAGAATCCTGGCACAGTTTCACCTTGCTCAAGAACCACTTGGAGTACAATGCCTACATATGAATGATAGTTTGTTTTGTCTGATTCATTTGCTTTGGTACACAACTATGCCCTTAGGTTTGCCGGTAGAATAGTATTTTCCCATGTAGCCAAGCCAACAGTTACTATTGGTTTAGTTAAACCAATATACCAGTATAAATACAACTCTCCCTTCAGGAATAAAAGTACCTTTTCGGTTTATCTTAAATTCCTTCCAAAGCAATGTGAGCCAAACAGGAAAAAAAAGACTTTGCTATGCTGGAATAAGAGTGTCCACTTGGGGAGTTATACCAGTGTAACTATATCGGCTTAAATCCACATCTACCCATAGAAGAAAGTAAAGTTAATTTAACCACATCACTGAGCACCGTAGTTAAGCTGACCTAACCCTTGTGTAGACAGCGGTAGGAAGTATACTGGACTGTATATTTACCTATACAATCATGATTGAAGTGCCAGTGATGAGTTCAGAGCTGATAGGGGCTCTAGCCCTGGGAGTTTGCATTGTAAAAGACAGACACCGATAGGACAATATGCAATAGGTGTTCATTTGGATCTTTATTTTCTTCCCTGTTTTCTCACCCTCTCCAAAGGTTGAGAAAGAGCCAGTTTGTGGGATTTAAGTGAGGAGAGAATGGGGACTAGTGCACTGGGATTAAGAGACTTTTCCATACATAGGAGGTAACAGTGGCTTTGAATGCCCAAAGGGAAAATGAACTATGCTGCAGTATCAGTGTTTGTCTCTCTAATTCCTGCTAACTGTAATTGCTTTGGAGGGACTTGACCAGCCATCTCTTTTCTTTCGAAGAAAGATCTGGAGTTTGTGGGAGGGGAGAAGGAGCTCTGTAGCACTGCTGCACCTGTGATGTTTTTCATGAGGCAACACAAGCTAGAAGTGGGTGAGCACAGAGCAGTTTAGAAATCCTTTTTCGCTAATTATTCAGTGTGACTTTCCCAAAGTGACCTGATTTAGTTAAATGTGGCTAAATATAGACCTTGTGAAAAAGACTGTGATGTAGGAGGAGGCAATGGCAGCTGGCTTCTAGGCTGTCATTCTGCAGGGAATATCTTCCATGACTGGTGACTAATAATTTTTGACTTCTGCTGCCTGTGGAAATAACATCCTTGCTCCCTCCCTGTTCTGGTGAGATGTAGGAAATGGTACAGTTCATAACTCCTTGCCTATCTGATCTCTACCCTTCTGCATTTCAGCTCACTGCTATGGACAGTACGATCACCTTGTGGCAGTTCCTCCTCCAACTCCTCCAGGAACCTCAGAACAAACATATCATCTGTTGGACCTCCAACGACGGGGAGTTCAAATTGCTGCAGGCAGAGGAGGTGGCCCGGCTTTGGGGAATCCGCAAGAACAAGCCCAGCATGAACTATGACAAACTCAGCCGTGCTCTCAGATACTACTATGTGAAGGTAACAACTCCTATTAGTCCGCCTCACATCTTATCCATCTTACACCCAGCTTCCGCCTAATGAGCTTTGTGTCCTTTTTCATTCTCTTCAAGAAGATAGATATCAGTTGTGTCTTTGGCTTAGGTGAGGTGTGACAAAAGGTTCCTCCTGCCACAGTGTTACTGTTTTAATTGTTCAGAGATTCCAGAGAGCTTCCTGTGAAATATCACCTCTTTAACTTACTTGTATCACACTCTCATTATTAATAGTCCACAAAAACAGGTGTATACTTCGAAAGGGTTTAAAGTCTTGAATGTTCAAAACCAATTAAAATCTTGCTAATAGCTATGAGAATTTTGTGTCCCTCTCTCTACTTCAGATCTTTCTTGCAACTGTTTCTACAAAGTGGCCAGTAGAAAAACAGGTTTCCAAAGTAGCCCAAAATCTTTTATTTTTCTTCTTCTTGTGCTCAGTATAAATCTGCACCTCTGTAGTAGAGAATGCATCAATGAAACTCAGAGAAGCTTCTCTTGTTTAGCTAATGAATTTACTACGTTACCTCTTGAAAGTCGCAGATGCTCTGACACCACCCAGGCATTGACGAAAGGACTGAATTAGAATTAGAAACGGGTAGTGACTATAATTTCAGTAACCTCTCAATAACTGGTTTATCCACAACTCTTATTGTGTGGGTGTTTAAGATAAGAAAATAACATACAGTTTCTGAGCTAACTGTTAGTCGGTTGCTCAGAATTTATTGTTACCAGAACTGCACAGTTTCCTTAATCTGTTCTTGTATTAAAAAATCTTAATTGGTAGTGGGTAGCTGTACAATAAATAAGAATCCATTTAGACCAAAACTGTGTATACTTTTTCAATACATACAAAATTAAGTATTAACAAATGCTGCATGGGGGATAGTTTGGCTGCTGTTTAGCATACTGTTCTGCTGAATACTTCATCTTGCCTATTTCTTTTGCTTCTATTATAGCATCTTATTAAAATAAGCATAGTCTCTTTTGAATACTCAGGCCCTGATCTTGCAAACACTTCTGCACGTGAGTAGTTCTACTGACATCACTTGAGATGCGTATTTGCAGGACTGGAGCCTAAATTTGTGATTACCCGCTGCATGCTTGATTCATTGATTTTGACCTTGTTGCTGGTGACAGGTGACATTATCTGCATCTGTTTGTTGTTGCTAGTTGTGCTTCTTTTTAATTATGAGACTAAAAAAAAAATGTTGTGTAGTTTTAAGGTCCTTCCTAGTAATCAGGGTGGATAAAAATCAGTGATTTAAAAAAAATTGTATTTTTTTTAATTTAAATTGGATTTTTTTGATAAAATACTTTTTGAGGAAAAACTTTATATAAAGATACACCTCTACCTCGATATAATACTCTCCTTTAGGAGCCAAAAAATCTTACCATGTTATAAGTGAAACTATGTTATATTGAAGTTGCTTTGATCCACTGGAGTGCACAGCCCCACCCCCCTGGAGCACTGCTTTACCGCGTTATATCCAAATTTGTGTTATATCGGGTGGTGGTAGATCGAGGCAGCGGTGTAGTTTTAATTAAGATACATTATAGCGCAAAGATATCTCATCATGGAATAGGGATTATAAATTCTAATTCTATAGTATGAGACAATATATTCATGTAATGTTTAAAAAAAGTTTTGTAAATGAGTTCCAATAGTTCATGGATTAGGGACCCAATCTGAAGGGGTTCCACAGGCTTCTGTATAGATTATTTAGTTTAATCTTTCTATCTACCCAATGGGGGGACTCAATACTCAGTCTGGAAGATACCACCAGAGATACTTAATTTTGCAGTTCTCAAACTGTGGATTTGTGTCTCCAGAGGTAAAATGCTGTTTAACAGCAAAAATGTTTCTAAATAAATAAATAACATAAAGAGGTGAGACATAACAGACCTCAACTCTGTTGTCCCTCTGCAAATTTGTGTACACAGAGTCAATCCCTTTCCTCTCTCTAAAAGTGCAATGAACAGAAGATTGTTGGGAGCAGATTAGATCTGGACAAGGAGGAGAAGAAGTCTGGAGAGAAATGTGAGAAGCAAGGGACATATGCTTGTTTTGTTAAAATATTATATGTTTGCTGTTGAAGAAAAAAAATCCAGGATACTTAATGTTGTTTTAGTTAAATAAAACAATTTAAATATCTGTCTGGTGGTGATCTCCTCCTAATACAGCATGCCAATAAAATCCTCCAAATATTAATGATTAACCCATTGAACTGGAGATAGTTCACCTCCCAATGGCTTCATAAATATCTGCTTCAGTTACCTTTGGTAAATGAAGTAACCAAACAGTCGTTCATTTTCTGATATAGCCATAAATCTGATTTATTTTGAAAACTTTTCAGATTACTGTTTAAAAATGTATAGTGTGTACCTTCTAAAAATGAAACCTACATCTATCTCTGAGTTGTGAAGAATATGTTTTAAGGTTATAACAACCAACAAGAATGCACGTTTATATAGAAATCCATGATTAAATCAAGTCTTCCTGACTAGTAATTTAAATCATGATTTAAATCAAATCCACCCTGCTAGTAATGCATTTCAGGTGAAGTTTGCTTGTGTTTTGGTTGGGGTATTGTAGAAATAATAGTTTTGGTGGGTATTTTGTAGGTTGTTGGAATCCTAATGCTCATAAAAGTGAAAATTTTTTCCTATTGAAGTAAAGATGCCACTTACACATTAGTCAGTTTTGGGGAGCGTCTGTAGCAAGAAAATTAGTTGGAATGATGAAAAATTCTTTTCTCTACCCACAGAATATCATCAAAAAAGTGAATGGTCAGAAGTTTGTGTACAAGTTTGTTTCTTATCCGGAGATTTTGAATATTGCTCCACTGATGGTGGGCAGGATTGAGGGAGACCCAGTGATGGCTGGCTTTGCAGAAGTCAGCAGTGCTCCGAAGGACCTGGAAAACGGAGTGAAAGAGAAGCCCCAGACCTGTGCTAAATCATCCGGCCGCAATGACTATATCCATTCAGGCCTGTACTCTTCCTTTACTCTGAACTCCCTGAACTCCTCCGGTGTGAAGCTCTTCAGGTCAGTCAAGATTGAGAATCCAGCTGAGAAACTGGTGGAGAAAAAACCTGCTCAGGATTTGACACCTTCGGTTATAAAGTTTGTGACCATGCCCTCCAAAAGGCCTGCAGTTGCACCCCTTGCCTCGGCCACTTCAATTGTCTCCCCTCTTCCTACAGAATCAGAAGAAACTCTCCAGACCTTGGAGACTCTAGTTCCACCAAAATTAACTCTCACCGAAGCTCCAGCCCCTTTGCCAAACTTCACCGCCACCTTCACCCCAACACCACCTGTATCTTCCATTTCTCCCACTCTGGAGGTTCCTTCCACACCCCCTTCACCACCCTTGAGTTCTAACGCTGACCTGGACATTGACACGGACATAGAGTCGGTGGCTTCTCAGCAGTTGGAGCAGTCTCAGAACCCTCAGCACCTATCACCAGAGCCTAGAGAGCACGATTTATCTGTGCTAGAGAAGGATCTTGCCAATCACCTCTCCAGATCTAAAAAACCGAAAGGGCTGGAGCTAGCTCCCACTCTTGTCATTACAGGCAGTGATCCAAGCCCATTGGGGATACTAAGCCCTTCTCTCCCTACTGCTTCTCTTACTCCAGCGTTTTTTTCACAGGTAACCTTATTCCCTTCTCTTGTTTCTTCTAACAGCATCTGTTGTTCTTGACAACAGTAAAGGAGGGCAGGTTGAAAAATGAATAGCCAACGGCAATCATTGTGTTTGGACTCCTGAAATGAGGTGTGTCTGCCTCTTTTAAAATAGAAATCTATTCTGGAACATAAATGACCAGTGTTACTGGCATCCTATTTGAAGAGTGCTCAGCAGTTCTTTGACTATGGACATCTGTACAATACTGCTGTACAGGAGGAAGACAAACTGGGGTACCCAGCTGCCTCTGTTGTTAAATCATTTGCATAGGAGGCATGATTAAAAATACTTTGAAGGTGACTCAGTGTTCTCGCTTCAGGGCCACGTCATGAGGCACTTCAGGCAGACTTAAAAACATTTGTGTTTTAGATGATTTAATAGACAAATGTTGAAACCTCAGCCTAACTGTTCTTTCACTCTATCCAGTAGGAAGCTACTTTCAACAAAAAGGAGGCTGAGTGGCAGCATAATATGGGTGTTACTCTTCTATGGAAAACCTGGCTTTCACATCTCTTGGGAAAATGTGCAAAATATCCAAAGAGCTCTGAATCTGGTTGTTACATTGTTCTGGTTGGTTTTAATCTCTTTCCTATTAGTAAATTGAAGTTAGGTGCTTCCCTAAATTTACAGTATTGGAAGCACAAATTGCTGAAGATGTGGGAGAGAGAACCATTGTACTATTACTTAACCATTCTTGGTTGGACTTGCCAAAATACAGTAGTTGTTGGACATTCATGGAAAATCTAGAGAATGTGCCTAAGTGGGACATTAGTTATTTCTGATCTATGGCTGAGTTTTTCAGTGCCACCTCAGGCATTTGGATGTTCAAATTCCGTTTAATTTTAAGCTCTCCGGTGGTTTTGGAAATAACAGCTTAATGATACAGTGCACTGAATCCCAATTAGAGCAGGCAGCCGGGAGCCAGGTCCTGTCACCTTTGTGCCTGCACTCTTTTCTCCTGTAAAATGAGGTTAATTCCTGCCTCCTATGGGCACCTTGATTTTTTGTAAAGAACTACATAGGTGCTAAGAACAACATTTTCTGACCTAGGTACCTACACAAAGGTGTATATATAGAGATTGAAATAGTTGGCCTGATTTCTCAGCAGCGTACATCACCTGCGAATCCCTTTTGAAATCAGTGGGAGCTGCAGATGCTCAACACATTTGAAAATCAGGCCTTCTTTTTATTTTGTTTCTTTCATGTGGAATTAGGTATCCAGCTGCTGGCAGCTAGGGTTTGAGAATGTTGACCTAAGCGTACAAGTGCTAAGAATTACTAGATGTAATAACCAATAACATAAATGACTGTTTTGTATCTCTCTTAGACTCCCATCTTGCTGACCCCAAGCCCCTTGTTCTCGAGTATTCACTTCTGGAGCACGCTCAGTCCAGTAGCTCCGCTCAGTCCAGCAAGATTGCAAGGTGCTAACACCCTTTTTCAGGTAAGCTCCAACAAGACTAGCCATGCCTGTCCAGTTGAGCTCCACTTCTGACTGCCTTCTCAGCGCACTTTGTGGAAATGTGAGGGGTAGGGTTGGTCTAAAATTTTTACTGCAAGATTATGCCAAAAATATTTGCCATTTAATCAACAGTAAGATCATAAATGGCCAATAACTATCAAATTGTAGATTCATTAGTTGAGACTTCACCAGAAGTGGCAGTTTGTTACTCCGTAGCCATGATTGTATGTCAGCGTAAGTAACAGTGTTACAGTATAAGTAACAATGATATAACACTTGTTAATTATATCTTTCTCTTGTGAAATACAGTAATGGAATCTTCATAGTGTTGGGAGAGGGAGAGTGTTCCTATTGTATAGGCCTGTGACAACCTGGATCACAGTTTTGCTGCATGGACCCTGGATTCTGCACCATTCTGTTGCAATGGACTGGAAATTCTGTCAGATTCATTGTTTTGTTTTTTTAAAATGGAGATTTTTTTTTTTTTTAATGAACTACATACGAACACAAATTATACAGTTGGTACTTGTTGCTATTAAATGGAACTGGGTTAGGCACATCTGCTGCTTGATTCTGTGAAAATGAACAGTGACATTTTACTGGCCATCTTTGTGTTTTGAACTTAACATCTCCATGGAGATGAAGAGAGTAGCTTACATGAGTGTATCTGCAGAACAGTTGGACTCCCTACTTTCTAAATATCTGCAGATAATATTGAGGCACAGTGTAGAATGCTTGTTCTGCTGTGCTGGTATTTGCATTAAGGAGTCATAGAACTATGGTTATTTTATTAGTTGGGATAAAGGCTTTGCTCAGTACAAATATAAACTGGCCATCCCCAAATTTAGGATTGAAATTAGACGAAGGTTTCTAACCATCCGAGGAGTGAAGTTCTGGAACAGCCTTCCAAGGGGAGCAGTGGGGGCAAAAAAACCTAACTGGCTTCAAGACTGATCTTGATAAAGTTATGGAGGGGATGGTATGATGAGACTGCCTATGATGGAGCAGTGAGCACTGTCCGGGGTTCTCTGCTTGGTGTCCTCGTCAGGTTCCCTTTGTTTATCCCTATGACCTCACTCACTCCTGTACCTGTTATATCTTTAGTTGTCCCCTGTAATTAATTGAGATCAGGGATGTTGTGGTTCCTCCCCTTAGCCTGTGGGAGGTCTTTAGCAGTGGGCTCCACCCACCCACTGCCAGGATCCCAACAGGATGGCTTGTAGCTGATCTGCGACTGCTAGTAGCAAATATCTCCAGACAGTAGATAGGGAGGGCTCTGAGTTACTACAGAGAATTCTTTTTGAGATGTCTGGCTTCTGGGTCTTGTTCACATATTCAGGGTCTAACTGATCACCATGTTTGGGGTCAGGAAGGAATTTTCCTCCGGATCAGATTGGCAGAGACCCTGGGGGGGTTTCGCCTTCCTCTGCAGCATGGGACACAGGTCACTTGCGCGTTTAAACTACTGTAAAGGGTGAATACACTGTAACTTGAAGTCTTTAAATCATGATAGAGCAGCAGTTCTCAAACTTTCTTGCCCTGTGACCCCCTTCTGACAAAAAAAATTACTATACGACCCCAGGAGGGAGGACCATAGATCAGGCCCGCCCGAGTCCTGGGTGGGGAGGGGGGCCAAAGCTGAAGCCCAAGGGCTTCTGCCGTGGACGGGGGCATGTAACCTTAGCCCCGAGTGGTGGGGCTTGGGCTTCAGACTTGCTAGGGCCCAGGGCCAACAGCAGCCTTGGTGACCCCATTAAAATGGGATTGTGGCCCCCTTTGGGGTCCCAACCCACAGTTTGAGAGCCCCTGAGCTAGAGGTTGTGTGTGTCTTACAAGAGTAGGTGGGCGAGGTTCTGTGCTTGCGATGTGCAGGAGGTCAGACTAGCTGATCATGGTGATCCTTTCTGGCCTTAAAGTCTGAATCTAACATACAAACTTAATCACTGTGTCTGGTGCAGCTACACTGATAGTAATGCTGGGGTTCAAGGACACCTGAGTGCATTGGCAGTTAAAGTTTCCATTGCCAGATGATGATCTGTAAAAGCCCTTGGTAGTGGAGGAAGCCATATGGGCTTTTTCAAAGCCTTTTGGGCTCTTTGTAGAACTTATTGTGGTTGTGGAGAGATCCTGAAACATGAGAACAAAGAAACTAAAATAAAAAAAACAACTCTAACTCTCTGTTTTGTTTTTTAGTTTCCATCAGTACTGAGCAGCCATGGGCCATTTACTCTGTCGGGACTGGATGGACCCTCCACCCCTGGACCATTTTCCCCTGATCTGCAGAAGACATAACATGTGAACTCCTGGAAAGGACAAATTGGGGAACAACGGAAAGAGATGACATTAAATGTAATCCATTTTTAAATGAGCAATTTATAATTCCACCCACATCATGAATGGTCATAATTTTTGCCATTCCCAGTTCAAATGCCTTTTTGCAAAATTCCCTCTTTTGAAGACTAAATTGGGAATGCACATGGAAACGCCTTAATTGGAGTCCAGGCTCCACAATCTCTTCTTTGCTTCCTTGGTTAAGAAGTCTCTTACAGGGAGTTTCTGGTGGAATGCAGTGACTGAGTTTGTACTGATTGCAGCAAAACAATATCTAAGAAGTCTCTCCTCTCTCACTCTGACACCTCCATTCTTCTGCTTCCTGTGCTGGGCATAAAGAAAATGAATCATGATTGAAGCTGGCATTCCAAGAAAAGGCTTTGGGTGCAGCTGTGTCCTGGGGCTAATGATAACTTCTCCTGCAACAACAAAACAACAAATGTCTCATGCTATAGAAACATCTAAACTTTTTGCAGGGAGACATTTTTAAGGAGCACTTATGGTGGTATAGGTGAAAAGCAGACCATTGTTTGGATAGTGTTGCACACAGGTAATCCATCAGTTAAGTTCCCCTCCTTGAAAGGGGGGTTGCTGAGCTCCCAGAGGCTACTTGTAATATTGTGAGCAGGCAGGGCTCAGAGAAATGGATCATGGCATGAATAATTTGGGGTTCTTGAACTGTTTGAATTCTTTGGTATTTCTTGATGGTTATATATACACACATCTCTGATGCCTGATATCTGTGTAAAGCCTGTAAATTGGCTGCTAGAGGAGTAACAAATCATGCTAACCTAGGACTCTCCCCACCTCCATCCCTGGTATTGGATATTCTTTGTGAGATTGAGGGTTGTCTGTGTATTTGGCAAACGACACTCTGGGGCTGGCTGCTGCTTGATGTTCTGGTGTGCAGCTCAAGGGGAAAAAACACTCAATTCTCTGCTTTTCCCAGAAATGAGGAGCCAGAAGTGGAGAATCCCCTCTGCCCAGCTCTTGTTGTCTCAAGTTGTACTTTAACCACCATTGCTTTTTAAGTGGAGGAAGTGTTGGAATTCATGAAAAGTTGGGTTCGATGTGTGCAGCTAAAATAGGAATAGGAAGGTAAAATAACGCATGTTCTAGGTAAACATGCCTATCTTTTGGTGGTGAGTAGATGGGGGTGTGTGGTGGTGGGGTTAATATGAGTGTTCTTGAAAGCCACTTCACACTGATGAGCTAAGACCAGCAGCTAGGACAATAACCTCAAGCAGTCTTTTGTGGGAGAGTTGGGATGTGAAAGAAGCACCTAAGACTGGGGGATGTCTCAGGTGTTTGCGGTGGGACTTCTGCCATCCACTGTCAGGCAATAAATTCCTCTTGCTACCAATGTATATGCAATGAGGATGCACTTGGATAACCTGTCCGCTAGAAAGTGGACTGAAACTGCACTTCTCTCGGTCACTCTTACTCAGGGTGATGAGATATTCCAATTTTATAGGGACAGTCCCGATATTTGGGGCTTAATCTTGTATAGGCACCTATTACTTCCCACCCCTGTCCCGTGTTCACACTTGCTTTCTGGTCACTCTACCCTTATCAGCTGTTTCAGAAGAGATGCTGAAGATGGGATGAGCATGGAGAAGTGGTACTTTCAGAACAGAGTTGAGTCTTGTTAGTGAGGGAAGCTTGCAGTGTTACTCCTTTCATTGCACCTGTCCTTAAGACAAAGAGAGGACTTTGTTCTCTAGAGCTTTCAGTCTGACACTTTTTGCAAGCTCTAAATTCACTTTAAAGCATATATGTTTGAGAACGCCCAAAACTGAATGTAGTAAGATGAAAGTAGCTTGTTATATTCCAGCCCTGAAATACATACATCAATATATCATGTATCTTTAATATTTTACTCTTGAGAAATGGATGTTAGAGTTACTTTTTGGACTGTTCAGCCAGAAAGTCTCTTGTCCCAAGTGATTTCAGAGGAAAGGATATCTAGCTTTTGATGGGAGCAGAAGGGAGTCTGCTGCCTCCCTACCAGATCAAGTTAAAGGCATATTACTAGTTCAGTTTTTGAACCTCAGTAGCTAATAATTAGGAAGTCCCATGCCTGTGGATCTCAAAATGACAATGTGCAATATTTACTAGTTTTTAAGGTAGAAATGCAGAAAGAAAGCTGCAGGTAGTAGTTAAGAGCAGGCATCTGGGATTCTTTGGTTTGCAGGGTGGCTTATTGCCTACTTAAAATATATATATATATATGTATGTATAATCAGCAGCACTTTGTGATGGTTGTATTAGGCTGGCTAGCTTTATGCCCAGTAAATGTGCAGACTGGAGGGTAGTACTGTAGAATGAGGATGTATTTTTTTAAAAAAACATTTCATGAGCACTAAAAATTGCAATTTGATTGCTTCCCTTTCCCCCATGGAGAAAAGCCAGGTTTTTTGTGTGTAAAGATTGCATGTCTTTGTGTGTGTGTTGTTTCTCATATTTGTGTGTCATATATCTCTGAGTACATGTAAGCAAGAGAACCAAATGCACATGCATGTTGTCGCAGACATCAGTTTCGCTTGGTCCAGTTTCATGTTCCCCTCTCAGCAGCTTCGAAGGGATGCACTGCCATAACTGGTTGACTAGTAACATGCACCATCTGTGATGATATACATTCACCTTCTTATGGATGGGGAGTTGTGTTCTCATTACAGGAGAATACCTTCTGTGGAGGTAGTTAACAAGAGAAGCTAAGTTGCAAATGCAGCTTGTGTGCATATGTCACTGTCACTCTAACTTCCTACTTCCTGATAGATACTGTTGAGAACTATTATTGCTGCCCCTTAATGACTGTGGAGAAAAAAATTCCCACATACGGTTAAATACTGTCAGGAGGTATGTTTGGAAAGCAGTGGTAGTATGAGTTAAAGAAGGGAAGCATGTTGAGGTGGGTAAGAAGAGGCTTGGTATGAGATGAGTTTATGTAGCCTTTTCTCTTTCCCCTTCATAACTTTTCAGGTCACTTTAAAAAAAATGTCATTGTCTTGTGTATATGGTGCTTTGTAGTGAAATACTGTATCCTGTAATTGCGTATTTACCACCAAGTACACAGTTGCCAGCTTTTCCGATTGGCACATTCCTGACAGCACTTATTGCTGTGTGTCATCCTCAATTAGTTCAGATTGTGTTTTGCAGAAGCTTAGGAAATAATGAAAGATGGATTCCTTAAATTCAAGAACTCTTGCTTGCGCCCAAAACTTCTCAGGCTTCAACAACTGTACACTTTTTGGCTTATGAACAGGGTTTGCATTCTGAAAGGCCTTGGCATTCAGTGACTTTGCTTGGGAAAAGTTATATCTCTGCTATGGTTTCACAACCTCAACATTATCTAGCAAATAGATTCTTTTTGGTCTTTTAAAATTGAGTTTAAACACAGTGAAGGCCATTTGTATCCAATTCTATGGTATGTATATCCTCCTTTGAAAAGTTAATGTGTTGCATAAACCATTACTTAACACGGGAAGAATCTCTCATGCAATCATCTTTCTTGCAAACTGCAGCAAATCAAAATTATATACAAGAACTTGATTGTAACATCTGTGTAATTCCACTCACCAGATGAACAAAAATGTATAATTCTGATCTATTTATGTAAAGGTTTTGCAATGCTGCGTTCAACAGTCTGCAGTTCTGACCATCTGTTGGATATTTGCAGTGTTCTCATAGCCGTGTTGTTCCTAGGGCATGGGAGAGACAAGGTGGGTGAGGTAATGTCTTTTATTGGACCAACTTCTGTTGGTGAAAGAGTTAGACTTTTTTGTTCTACGGAGCTCTTCTTCAGGTTTTACCATATCTCTGTATCATCATATATCTACTTTTTAGTTATCTTTTTGCTACCATTTTATAGTATTTTTATATGTAATCCTATTTTACTATACAGCTTCAAAAAATTTTCAATTGATGCATATTTGTTTACAAGACACATCTCAATGTTGTATCAAGAGGCTATCTTGGTATGTGTCAAACAAAAAATAACCTAATTCAGTAGTTAAGGGACAATGTCACAGCTGACAGACATTAAAACTTGATGTTTGGGTTTGTGAGTATCTGCAAGGATTTTGCTTGGCATCTTTCCTTCTCATGCAAGAAATATACCTAAATTCTGGTCTTTGAGACCTAGGGTTATGTATATTTTTACTCTGTCTTAAGAATGGTGCCCAGGGCATAATATGTCCATTATTGTAAAGAAAACCTAGGACCCACCAGCAAAGTTGAAAGTGCCATCACTGTTGCTATCCTGGTCTTTGGGAAGCTGATTTGGGATACCTGAAAAATAAAAAGGTACAGGGTGACCTGCTAAAATAGGAAGTCTCTTGAGGAACTGATTTTAACTTAACGATAGTGCATACCAGTGACTGCTGCTTATTCTGGATAGTATTAGCAAAACTTTCACTTCATGTGGAAGCATTTGGCTAGTGCCAGTGGCTTAAGTGGTGGTAGTTATGTAAAATACCAAGTTTTGGTCCTTTCAGTACAGACACTGCCAAATGAAGATTTAGAGGTGGAATACAGTGACAGTTGCTTTTATTCTTTTAATATTATATGCAGTTTTCGAAGACTTTTGTTTTTAAAGGTCTTCCCTTAATTGGAACTGTTGGGTCATGGCAGTGAGTTGCCTAGTGAGAGAATTCTACTAGGTAATAAGATGGCTATGCTGTAAGCTAGTCATTCTTGATAGGACCTCTTTTAAAGGGTGGTGGTTCAGTACAGATAAGTCTTTCAAGATGACACCTTGTTTGTGTATTCTTCTCCCCATAACCTGCTATCAGCAACAAGAACTTAATGCTTTGGGCACTACAGAGCAATTGTAATTGCAGGAAAGAAAGCAGCCTTGCAGTCTGCCTTGTGCATCAACTGGTTTGCTGTTTAAATTTTTTGGCTCTGTCTCTGGTGGTTCATGAAGCAGAAAGAACAGAACTTTATCTTCAGATGACTGATGGAGCTTAAAGTTAGAAATGCCATGACTTTGGCTTGTGAAATGAACATATTCATATCAGAGAACAGAGTCAATGTGGATTCTTTCTGGAGGACACAGCTTTGCTGACAGTGATCATGCTTTTAAAAAAGTGACACCAGGTAAGAAAACCAAGCAAAAACTGACATTCGTTTGTGAACATGCGCACCATTGTACGTCTCCTTCTTTCATGATGTCAGTTTTAACTTAGGTGGTTCTACAAAAGCCAGTAGGTTAACTAGATTTAATGTTAAACTTAATTCCGCCCCCTCTAACCAAAAGAATGCTGTAGAACACATTAACTGACTTTGAAGTTATTCCAGTCACCTGGGTAAATGCACAGTTTTTTGGCAGTTGAAGATTTGTTTTTATGCATGTTATTTAATTGACTGGAACAGCTCTAATCCCATAAATATGCATATTTATATATATATTTTTTGAGGGACATGTTCACTTTTTAGACTAGCTTCAAGACTTGTATCATATAAATAATGCTTAAGATACAGATTAAAAATAAATACTGCACTTGGCAGTTGCCACTTTTTAATGTCTTGCACATTTCAATTATTTTTTAAAATAGAAATAAGTACTAAAATCTATTGTGCCATAGTATAGGCTGATTGCTTGCCAAATTTTATTTTTTTAAATCTGTCTTTGACATGATGTACATCTCCCAAAAAGTGTCTTAAATTGGTCCTTGATTAGTTTTATCCTCATAGACCTTTAATTTGGACACAGGTTTTATTTTTAAAACTTGGAAATAAATAATTGCCTCTCAGTTGAGACCTTGCATTAGAAGGGTCATCGCAAAGCAAATGGCTTAACAGCAGAACTCTGAACCTCCGGAAAGCACAGTTCTTTTAACAGAGATGCTGACATGACTTTAAGTGGCATGGCGTGGATGGAGGGGAAAAAAGTTGGCAGGAGTTCTGTTGTACTCCCATTCAGTCCTTGAGCAATACTTAAAGGAGCACTATACTAATAACTGGAAGCTATTATTGTCAACAGCTTCACACAAGAAGGCTTTGTGAATGGCCTTTGCATGGTTTTTAAAACTTGTAGTGTGTGTGTGAGAAAGAGGAGAGAGAGAGAGAGGATTAAAATACCCAATTTTGGAAGTAGGTTCCTTGATGTGTTGTGGGGTTTTTGGTTTTGTTTATTAGTTCTGGGGATTTTTTTTTTTTTTTTCTGGTTAGAGGTCTGAAATCTATAGGCTACTGCTTTATACAGTTGTGTTGACTTTGTTCTGCTATTGTTCAGTTGCACAGAGTTTTCTATATGATGTGCTAGATTCTAATGTTAATTCTTCGTAGCCATTGTTGCGGTAATTCTGTGTAGTTTAGAATATGACGACTTTTTTTTTTTAAAGTTCCCTTTTAAAAACTTGTATTTTATTGCCATGTTACCAGATGGCCTTATATACGTCACAGTGTTGGTGATAGGTACAGTTGCGTATTTAATGCTTATCCCTTCTCTTACTTTTGTGTGTATAGCTGAGATGTATAGTCTTAGTGATTGAGATAAGCATACAAGAAAACTCTTCACTTGTATTGTGAGGACTGACTTGAGCACTGGTTATCTGCATTGAGCTGTATTAAGACAGCAGGAAATACTGACAGAAAACTCTGAAGAGACTTAATGAGCGTGAGACTTGGGGTATTTTGAGCAAGCTGATGCTCTCTTGATGGAAAGTTTGAATTGTGGGGCAGATCTATAGCTGGTGTACCTTGGAATAACTAATTCCAGTAGACCTGAGCTGATGTACACCAGCAGAGAATCTGGCCCTGTAGCTTTTTATCTAAAAGGCTCAGAGCACCGGGACATGAGTTAATTTTGGGAGAACTTAAGCAACATGGTCAGTTATGGTAACATGGCACAGTAACTTTTTAAAATTAATAAAGTATAATAGGTTCAATGTTTGTCAGTAACTTCAGATTTAAATTTGCTTTGTTTACAAGTTGGAAAACAAAACAAAACAAAAACCCTGCAAACTCAAACTAAGATCTGAAAGTTGAGCTGGGTTACTTTCTTCTTTGTGTACAGGGCTGGCTCCAGGGTTTTTGCTGCCCCAAGCGGCGGGGTGAGGGGGTGGGGGAGTTGGGAATGTGATCGGCCGCACTTTGACAGCAGCTCCACTGCGCTGCTTTCTTCTTCGGTAGCAGGTCCTTCCCTCCGAGAGGGACCTATCACTGAAAAGAGCCTGACGTGCCACCCCTTTGCCTTGGCCGCCCCAAGCACCTGCTTGCTGAGCTGGTGCCTGGAGCCAACCCTGTTTATGTATCACCCCCTGTGGATGATGTCTGTAGCCTAAACTCTGCAGTCGTTTTCACTGATGCAGCCCTTTTGTCTTCACTGATGGTGAACTTGTGGAGCAGAGGGCAGAATTATCCCCCTGTAATTTGATTGTTTGTTTAACTCTGAAAAGAACCCATCTTCCTTCCCTGTAATTCTGGCTCTGCAGAGCCCACAATGGTAAAATCTAACCTTAAGCACTAAAATCAGCAGCTCTGACTGAATACACAGGGGGCAGTAGACGCCATTTTTCACTTACTCTTCCCAGAGTAGAATTGCACTTTTAATACAGAGTCAGCAGATAAAGCAAATTTCTGCTCTGGGCAGAGTTGTGTACATCTGTTAACCTCCTATGTATTCTACACATCATCTTAGTGTGGGATAAATACTGTAATCTTAGGCAGTCCTGGTGCTCTAATGACACTAGAGGAAACTTAACTGGGAATAAAGTAGCTTTTTAGTGTAACTCTGTTCTTTTGAAAATTGTACTTTTATAATATCCAGTATCTTCATGCCATTGTGCTGTTAAAAATGCTGGTACGTAATGCAAGTGCATAAATAGCCAAAGTTCTGAGAAACTGTTCAGTGTTACTAAACCTGATTTTAGGTAACTTCCTTGCATAAGAGATTAGGGAGACCTTCAGCATATTAAAATGTGATCAAAACTGATCGGATGGAATTTGAGACACTGACTACAGCTGATATGCACTTGAATGTGTTTCAGCTTTGAGAAGAATTATGGGGGCAAAGTTACAAAATTCTAGGATGCAGAGTCAATCATTGAGGAATTGCACTGCAGTGACACTTTGCTTTAAAAGTTGGTGCATTGGCTAAAGTACATTCAAACATAATTAAGGTCTTCCCTGAGGAATCAGGTGACTTGTCTCTTGCTTCTGTGCAGAAGAAAATAGTGTGTGGCAGATTTTTTTTAAAAAATGGGGTAGAGTATGGTTGGGGGGAAACTTTTGTGTAAGAATTGACAGAGGGATTTGCTTTGTACAATAATGCAAGCTGGCTTTTAAAAAAAGCATTGTAGCAAACTATTCAAGTCAATCATATGTTAATAGATACTTGCAACTAGATGTGGAAAACAATTGTATTTTTTTAAATAAATATTTTTAACAAAGTCCTTGATCGTCTCTCCTTTAGAGGACACACACCTGTACAGCAGCTGTGACTAATTAGCTCCCTGATAATGAGGAATGTTCATTACCTTCAAGTGTGTACTGGCATCTTGTCTAGCAGAGGTAAAGATTATTGCACAATCCTTTAGGCAGAGGTCAGTTCTGTTCTCCAGGTAAGATCTCCAATCACAGCACTCTTCTTAAGGATTTGGAGATGGTAAAAAGCTGTGTTTATAGGGCCAGGGAATGTGAAACATTGCATTCTGGCAACAGTATTTAGCCTACTGCTCTCACCCTGCAAAGGCCAAGCTCTGTTTTTTAAGGATGAAGTACTAGGATCTCCAGTACAGGTAATGTCTTATGTGGAGTAGACTCCTTTAAATAGACTGGATTTTTACTACTGTTTTATATTATTCCTGTATTGTTAGTGCATAATCGAAATCAGTCCAGTTGTACCTGAAGAGACAGGTGATTGACTCTTCCCCCTGCCCCCTTGCAGGAAAGAGGCATGTCTGAGGACCTGTGTCCTATGAGGGTGGGAAAGGATCTCTTATCTTGGGGGCCCTCTGTTAAAGAAGGGTTTTTATACTGTAAGAGGTGTTTGAAATGCACCCTAATACCAGCTATTCAGTGTAAGGGGGAGTATTTGCAGAACAATTACTAAGACCTGTTGTCCTGCCTCACTGAACCATGTGCAGAGTAAGAGTGGCATCAGGTGGTGGTACAGAGGAATTACAATGCATTTCCAGTTTCACATGAAGGAGTAAAGTCCCACTAACTAAAAACTGTTCTTCTGGAGGACACCTGTGAGTAACCATTTATTTCATCTTTAATATAACACCTCCATTTTGTTACTGCTGCTTGGTCAGGGCTAGTGTGGGCTCAGCCTTACACATGTATGACCCTACACTAGTTTTACAGAAGTACTACGTCCCAAGGGAATTTTCTGGGAAGAGATTTTGCATTGCTAAGTATAGGGAAAATGGTAGGTGGGATACAGACTCCAAAGGGCACATGCAGCTGGACTTATGGAGGGTCCTGCAGTCTGGAATTCCAAAGTGAATGGTGCATATTGCCACCGAATAAATAAGGGTTTAAGTCAAATTGTTCTAGATAACAATTGCAATTGTTTTATTTGAGAGCCAGTGCTAATCTTAGCCTCAGAGGTTGTCTGGCCGGAAGGGGTTTGGTTCAAATCATTTGGGTCCTGTAACAGTAACACTCAGAGCCTAGTGAGAATATAGTGATCACTTTTAATTAACATTGCTTTATATATACACACATACATATGTACAGCCACATACAATCACACTAAAGCCTACATCTCTTCAGACTCTCCCCATGTATTGCCAGAAAGCTAACATTATCTTGTAACAGCTCATTCGTAGGGTATACAGTACCTTTAGAGTTTATCTCATGGAAGGCACCTTGTGTAGTGGATATTGCACAGATTAAATGAGTGAAGGTGGAGCCTGGATGCACCTGCTTAAGGTTTCAGATAGAAGCTAGACTACAAACCTCCCTAAAATACTGCTACTTGAACCAGATGCTTTTGCAGCTTACCAATGACTTAAGCAAAAATTAACCAGCAAAACTCATTCTTTCCTCTAATTAATTTAAATACTTCCTTAGTATGCTGGAGCCCATTGATTAAGGCTGTGCTTCAATGAACATATCTGATACTGTGTAATATAGATAGATCCTGTTATCAAAGTGCTCCTGGTGGTTTCTGCTAATATTGTGATTTCTCCTTTGGGAGCACAGTTGAAGCTTATATACTCTTACAGGTCGGGTTGCTGGAAAACGAATTCTGAACCCATCTTGCAGTACAGTGTTATACAGAGGGTTGTTCTGTATTTATTGAAAGCTAGAATTGGTGCTGTAGGTTGTCAGGACCATGGCTACAAATGGGTCCTGTGCTTACACACCAACAGAGAAACCTATTGGTTACAGTAACTCTAAACCAGGTGATACCCAAAATGTGACACACGAAACAATAATAGCCTTACGACTTCCAGCCTATCCTCTAAAGGGAAGCTTGCTTATAATTTTTCTTCACCAAGCGGCCATAAATTGCAGATTTCCAGGATACAGGATTCTGCAGTTTGACATTCATCTTAGTGGAATAACAGACAAGCAACTTCTGCTTGCTGTACTTAGCCTCCCAGGGGGACTTAAGATGTTTGGCTGGTTTTCAAAGTTAACATTTTTGATTGCAGAAAACTCAAGTAATTTAGCCATGTCATTAGTGTGAAATCATCCTTCCTAGTAACACTTGATGATTTGTGTTTATTGCAAATACATACAACTCATTGTTCAGGGCTATGCCTTCTTTTTAGCCCTGATAAAGTCCAGAGTCACCCATTGTTGCTGGCTTGTCAGGTGAGGAGGCATCCACCTCTGCAAAATAAGGTTAGTTAACCTGTTAGAAGAGCATAACAGTATAATAAATGTGCAGAACCACTGAGCATTCATTCTAACATGCTTTAAAAGAAAATGCATCAAATGAGACCCTCTGCTCTATCAGATACCTGTTTGCAGTAGTTCTTTAAGTTATTGGTGCAGATGTGGTTTCCTCTGCCTTCGAGAGGTAGCAGCATGTAATTTTGGGAGGCATCCCTAGTGCCAATCAGTGACAAGAGAGGGGGAACATCCGATGGGTTTTACAGCAGGAGTTGAATCTATTCCCAGCATTGACTGCCTGACTTATCCTGGCCAAGTCACAATGTTGCAGGACGTCTCTTCACTTGCTTTCAAAATGGATTTACTTCATAGGGGTGTCATGAGGCTTAATTCCTTTCTGGGGAACAGCGATCTGGGTGCTTTAACAGCCCACTGCGTCAGAGAGGACATAGGAAGTGTCCTGTCTCTCACCTAGGTAGACTTTATCACTGTTGTCTTTAGAGGGGCAGCTGCTTTCTTTGGAAGGTAGAGTTTGCAACTAAGGCACTTCCTAGATTCCAAGGCCAGATTAGGTCAATGATAATTTAATCTGACCTCCTGTATAACCCAAGGCCATAGAATTTCCCCAAAATAATTCCTAGAGCAGAGTTAAAAAAAAAATCCAATTGGGATTTAAAAATTGTCAGTGATGGAGAATCCACCACAATCTGTGTGTTCCAAATCTTGTTCCAAAGATTACTCAGTGTTAAAAATTTACACCTTTATTTCCAGTCTGAATTTGTCTAACTAGCTTCCAGCCATTTGATCATGTTATCTTCCTCTGCTAGGTTGAAGAGCCCATTATAGATACTTAGACTTAATCATGTCACCCCTTGAGCACTTTGAATTCTGTCATGTTTTCTAATCCTTAGAATCATTCCAATTTATCAACATCCTTTCTGCATTTGAGGGACCATAACTGGACACAGTAGTCACCTAGTCCCAAATACAGAGGTAAAATAACATCTCTCCTCCTACTTGAGATTCCTGTTCTTGCCTCCCAGGATTGAACTCACTCTTTTGGCCAAAGCTTCACACTGGGAACTCATGTTCTGGTGATTATCCACCACAATCCCCAAATCTTTTTCTGACTCACTGCTTCCCAGAATACAGTCCCTCATCCTACAAGTATCTCCTACCTTTTGTTCCTACATGTACACATTTAAATTTAGCTGTATTAAAAACCACATTATTTGCTTGCACCCAGTTCACCAAGTGCTCTTGATTGCTCCCAGTGAGTGACCTTTCCTCTTATTTATCACTCCCCCAGTGTTTGTCTCATCTGCAAACTGATTTTGTGTTTTCTGCCAAGTCACTTAGGATAATGTTAAATAGTATAGGGCCAAGAATCAATCCCTGCAGTACTCCACTGGAACACCTGCTCAGTGACTAGTCCCCATTTACAGTTACATTTTGAGACCTATCAGCTCACCCCATTTAATGGGTGCCATGTTAATTTTATATCATTCTAGTTTGTTACACAAAGTGTCATGTGGCACCAAGTCTAAGCATGTTACATCAACACTATTACAAGCTCTGGTTTTTTGTCTTTCAGAGGGAAGGTTGCATTATTCCTGGGCTTAGCTGGGAAGAAGCCGGACAGACAGTACAGGTTGCAACTGTCAAGACTTGCTTCTACTAGTTACATAGCTGAGAAACCAAACCACTCAGCTAACATCCCACTCAATGTATGGTTCCTCCCTTACCCCAAAAACCCGCTTAATGTCTTCCCACATCAGACAAGAAAGCAGACTCAGATTTGTGTCTGCCAGGGTTTTGTGGGCAAGTCAGAGCAGGAAGAGGGAACAGGAAGCAGCAGGAAAATAAACATTTCCTTGCATTTTACTTGGAACGCTGCATGCTGGCTGCATGTTAACGCACATGTCATTTTTCCTGTCATTCTAAAGTAGGCCTAACTGCTGGCATTTTCTTACCTGATGAGGGCTTGGGGTACATCCTGTGGAAAAACAAAAGGAAAGTGTAGAACGTAAAGGCCAAACCTCCAAAGATCATCCCACAAACCAGGAAACTGTAGCTGCCCTGATCATGGATAATCTGCAGTAAAGAAAAATAAGGGTCTTAAGTACAGTGAGAGAGGTGCTTCATACTAGGGCAAGCCCCAGTGAGCAGCAGGCTGTTTACACAGTGCCTGGCGGAGGTCAGCAACGTGGCTTTGTTTGAACACAGGGGAACCTTCAGCTCAGGAATCCATTTCCCCTGCTGGTCTGGCCAAGCCAATCTGTTGACCTGCAAGGCAGGTGCCAAGGCCCATCTGTTTTCACAGGCTGTGTTGGCTCTATAGAGTCTCTTGCTATCCATCTGTACAGATAGCCCATTTTCTGCACATGTATTATATATGTTCTACAAATAAACCCTGCCAATGAAATGGCCTAACCAAGACCTACCTGAACCAGATACAAGGTGAATTGATATTCCTGTTTCTCCACCTGGCAGACTCTAGTTACTCCTCCCCCAAATAAAAAGTGATACAAACTTGTGGCAGAAAGAGCAGTGGGGAGTGGAGCTTTTGCAAGCCCCAGAGCTGGGCAGATTTACATTTATGAGCATGTAGCTAACCTTGACTCCCTGCCACAGCACCTCCTGCTGGTCATCTTGAAATTAGCTCTTTTCCAGCATACGAAGCACCCTCTGCAGGCCAGTGTCTCCCCTGTCTGTGGCCCCATCTCCCTCCTGGACCCCAGTGCCCCTTTACCTCAGGGTTCTGCCCCTGAAGTACCCACACACACTGGGTCTCCCCAGGGAATCCTCAACCTTCTAAACCCACCTTACCTCAGTGGCTACTGCCAGTCATCATCTAGCCCCTGCTCACTGGGGCAGACTGCAGTCTGTAATGGCCACTCATCACTGGCAATGGGGTAGGACCTGCTGCCTTTGCCTAGTCCCAGGCTGCCTCTCTGCAGCCCCAGTACCTTTGTAGGCCGTCACCAAGGCCTGTAGCCTGGGGGTTTACCAGGCTGGAGCTCCCCACCTCTCTTGCCCTATTCCTGGGGTGACTAGATGTCCCAGTTTTATAGGGACAGTCCTGATTTTTGGGTCTTTTTCTTATATAGGCTCCTATTACCACCCCCCATCCTGATTTTTCACATTTGCTGTCAGGTCACCCTACCTGTTCCCCAGCACTGCTCCAATTCAGGCAGCTAGCCCTTCTCCTCCCAGGGCTGGAGAGAGATGCCCCCAGCCCTCTTATCAGGGCCAGCTGGGCCCTAATTGAACCGGCCACAGCTGTGGCTGCTTCCCCAATCAGCCTAGCTTGGCTGCTTTTAACCTCTGCCTATCGGAGAGGGGCCACCACCCACTACAGGGCATTTCTGCTCTAAGGAACACCACACAATGCATATGTTGCCTCCACAGTTCTCCAGACTCCTAACACCAGAGGTAATGCAAAACAACCTATAGCCATAGTAGCATTGCTTGGTGATGGTAAGGTACGGAGTGGGGCAGCTAGCCCATCCCACCACGACTATACTGCTTTTTTGGCTAGATTTACCCAACCTAGAAACTACAGCTCCACTGTAGACGTACTGCTGCAGTAGTAGGCACGTCTATAATTATACCTAGCACTCTTCAGTGATTGGTGGTAGCTGTATCTTAGCAGCTCCCACTGATTGTACTGCCTGTTTTCTCTACAGAAGACTGACCCCTCTTTCCTTGCAGAATGATTGTGTGGCTTTCAGAACTGTCCAAGCATGATTGTATAAATTGGCCATGCACTAAGTGTTCACGTAAACCTGCTGTCGTGCTGCCTCCTAGTGTGCTTTGATCCACTAAGTGCACTAGGGGACTTTTAGTGCATGGCAGCAGGCTGTTGCGGGATACATGTACGTCCCATCTTGGGTAGGCAGCCTCAAGACTTCCATTCGCTCAAATACAGCTCTCTGTGTGCTTGAATTAAAATTCTAATCAATTCAGGTCATATCCTGGGTTTTTCTTTTTTCTGCACTTACCGACCCCACCAGTAACTGTAGCACCATCTCTCCAATTGCAGCTCCAGTCACTAACACCGTCGTGGCACAGCCTGAAAACAGATGGTACAAGTCCTGGGAACTGCTGAAATGAATAGCTTCAGAGGGCCAAGAATGTCCCCAGGCTAGAGCTCTGTGAGGTGAGACCCACCTGTTCTACACTCATGAGCCTGCACAAATGTGGCCCTTTTGCATTCTGATATTATATCAAGGCTTGTCTACACTGCAAGTTACTGCAGGGCAACCTACTGTGCTGTAAGCTCTAAGCTTCCTTACGTACAGCAGAGGATATTAAAAAAGTAATGGCTGCAGCGAGCAAGGGTACCAGTCAAATCATAGAATATCAGGGTTGGAAGGGACCTCAGGAGGTCATCTAGTCCAACCCCTTGCTCAAAGTTACCTGATCCTCCCATTCTCCACTGTGTGCAGAAGTACCTGTGTTCCCTGTTAGCCATTAATTCTTCATTTCCTCCCATAACTACCCTACCAGGTTGGTGCATGGAGCCAGGAGCTGTGGGTGGTTCCACAAGGTGGTAACTGGTAGTGGAAATCAACATCCTAATTTAGCTAGAGCTATTCCTGGGTAACCTGCAAAGCATGATCTTGGGAAGGTGAAAGGGGCTTGCTGCTGGTACTTTCTCTGCTCAAAATCTGATGGGGGGTAGGGATGCTCACCTTTGTACTGGAGGATGTCTTCAGTGTAGGCCAGCATGCTGGGGAAGGTGCTGCTGAGGAACAGACCCAGGCACGCTGTGCCCACAAACAGGAAGACAACACTGTAGGAGAAAATCAGGAGCAGGAGGAAAGTTACAAGCACTCCAACCTGCAACAATACAAGCCCAGAGTCACTTTCAGGGAAGAAAATAAATGCTGAGGTAGCACTGGGCTCTAGTGGGATTTTAAAAAGACTAGTTAAGGGACTGGAAAATAAATAGATTAATCTGGTCTAATTGAGAGAGACAACTGAATTACAGGCATAATCTGCAAGTCACATAGTAGTAACTCTATTCACTGACTGAGCTCACAGCTAGAGAGATCAGAGTCTACTCATCTTCAAATGCAGTATTCAATACTCTCACTGGAGGGACATAAACCAACTACATTTGATTTTGGTCAAAAAGCCAAGCAGAACCATCTGTCCCAAGTTCATTAGACAAAGAATTAAGATCACCCTCATGCCCCCTCTGATTTACAAAATGTTGCATTTGGTGTTACTAGTGAGCCTTAAATGCAGATTTTTGCGATTTCCCTCATTTGCACACACTTGTTAAAGTCACAACTCTGTGCTGTTCTATTGAATTTCTAGTGACAACCCAGCAGGGGGAGCCCTCACCAAATTTTGTAATCCCAGCCAAAAATAAAGGTGCTGTTTTTTCCCCCTAATTCCTTCAAGATTGAGTGATAAATGTGTGCATGTCTACACACGCACAGAGCAATCTGGAATCTAAGAGCTAGTCCTCTAAATTTAACTTAATGTTAGAGTTAAGTCAAATTTTAATCCTAAATGACTGTCAAAAGTGTGTACATACAATATTAATAATTGCAATTCTAGAACAAATTTTACTCAGTGATTACAAACAGTTAAAATAGGTATGTAAAAGGCAAAACTTCCAATAAATTCAATAGAAGGAGCCCTCCAAATCAGTTCTAGCTAACACCAGAACCCAGGAGACCGGATGCCTAGCCTTCAGATTTTCAGTCATGCCTGATCAGACCAGTGGTCTACCTAGTCTGGTGACTAGTAAAACGCTTCAGAGGAAAGTGCAAGAATTGTCGTAACTATGGAAATAACTAATAACCTGGCATTAGGGGAAAGTTTCTCTCTAATTCAGGCAGTTAGTGACTGGTTTATGTTCTGAAGCCAGAGGGCTTCAGATAGTCTTAATCTTTAAAAATGATTTAATGTGGCTGTTTCTCTGTAGCCTAATTTTTTTTTTAAAGTGACTTGTGATTAGGTGACTCAGTGTTTGGGTGCCCAATTTGAAACACCTCAAAAGTACTTGGTTCTTAGAAAGCGCTAGTCACTTCTGAAAAATTAGACCCATAAATACCCAGTCCCATTTTTCCCATTATCCTACCATGCTCTTAGCCTCACACGTATATTGTGGCAGTGAATTCCCCAGGTTAACTATACACTCTATAAAAGATTTCCTGCCCCCCCTCCCAATTTTAAATGAATTGTCTTATATAGATTCATAATTATAAGGCCAGAAGGGACCACTGTGATCATATAGTCTGCCCTTCTGTGTAACACAGGCCAGAGAACGTCCCTGAATTAACTGTTTAAACCAGAGCAGATCTTTTAGAAAAACATCCAAACTTGATTTAAAAATTGCCAGGGGTGGAGAATTCACCACAAATCTTGGTAAACTGTTTCTATTTAGCTGTTTGCCCCCTGGTTCTTATATTAGGAGGAAGGGTGATTAGGATAGCTGGAATTTCTCTGCCTCACCTCTCATGTCTCCTCGCCTTTCTAACCACTCTAAATCGTCTCAATCCCCTGTCACACAACACTCTCTCCAGGCCCCTATAATTTTTGTGGCCTGGCTCTAGTCCATCTTCCATCGCCTTTTTTGAGATGGGGGTGACCACAGCTAACAGTATTCTAAGTGGAAGTGCACCACTGATTTACATAAAGGCATGATAAGGTGAGTGTTTTCCATCCTATTCCTTATGCATCCTCACATCGTTGGCTTTTTGACTGTTCCTGCATGCTGAGCATTTCACTCAGGCAGAGCCCCCTTCCAAGTGATTAGCATTCATTAGAACCCAGCAAAGTAGCTGGAGTAGTTAAAATTATTCCTTCCAGTGGGCATTAGTTTGCATTTGTGATCATGACATTGCCTAATTACTAGACAACAATAGAGATCGGATGGAGCACTCAGTTAAATTACTTATTTCTACAAAACGATTTCATTATAAGCCAAGGGGCAGTGCAAGCAGAATTAGGGGCAGGGTGGGCTGTATTGAAATAATTATGGACTTTGAGTGTTCTGTCACAGGGCATGAGAGTAAATAAGGTTGACATCCATGTCACTGAATGCTTCCACTGAGTTCTAGTAGATCAGATTTTAGCCTATGAGAGAAACCAACAATGGAATAAAAACTAAAAAATGTTTTCAGACTTAGCCCTTTGTCTAGCCTTGGGTTCTTTGAACTAGGTTAGCAGTGGTGTAAATGGTGATTTGTGCCTGTGCAGCCTAGCCTAAACTGGGGTGCAAATCACTGCTTGTACTGGCGCAGCATATCCACATAAGAAATATGTAGCTACGTTGGTGCAAGAATACGCAGGGTAACCAAGCCTTTGGGCTAGTTCAGTCCACTTCTGGGGAAGATCCTTTCCCCTCCAGATCAGAAGTGCTCTGCAGAGGGTGACGGTAAAGTTTGCCTTACCACGTTTATGGACACCATGGTTGCAGGTTTCATTCGGTAGGACACAGGGATGGAGATGAGCCTGCCTAGTGTGATGAACCCCCAGAATAAGCTAGGCAGGTAGCCGGCCACCTTGTGAACCACAGAGAGAGGTTCCTCCACTGCATAGCTGTATACGAACCCAGAGTACTCGCCCTGCAGGGAAAGCAAACAACGTTTTCATTAAAATTACATCTCCTAGGCCTAGCCTCCTGAAGAATACAGGCCTGCTCTCATATGTCCTCTGTGATACTGTCAGTAAGTGTGTCCCCATTGTGACAGGTGCTGTACAACCACAGAACAAATTGCTGCTGTCTGCTTCGAAGCGCATACAAACCCAGTAAGTGTCCATGGAGGGCTTGCAGGACTGATCCCAAAGGGAAACTTACTGCTTCTGAAAGTGAGGGATGTCATGCAAACCTCTAGAGAGCTGTACCCTGGCCTAAAACAATGCTGTTTCCCTTCAGGCCACCACAAACTTTTCCCCTTGTAAGCTCTGCTAGTCTGGCTTTGAACCTCAGTCACCAGACAGGATGCTGCATGTATCCTTCTTTCCTTATTTTACTGAGCTGCAGCAAATAGACATAGCACAGTGAGGAGATATGTGCATGCAGTGGCAGCACAGCTGGGATGCTTACTCAGGTCCATACTATAAGGATATTCAATTCATGTTAGACATTTTGAGCCGTGAATCATGCATCTGATTTACCAGATATGATCGCTTGTCTGCACATGGAAATGAGCACCTGAATGGGATAATGTTGCTTCTCTCTCTCTCAACTCCCACTCCCCTGCCCCGCCCCTTATAGGGGTGGAGATAAACAGGGATCTGTCATCTCTCAAATGAGTGCCCTAAGATGGAGATACTCTGATGTGGGCTGCTCTTCATCCCTTTTTGAAACTGTTCCACTGTAGTAGTGGAGGCCACAGACAGCCTGAGAATCACTCCATCGTCCAGTGGTTTGGGTACTCACCACGGCCGGGGGAGAGGCTGACTCAATCCCACGGCTGCTTGAGGAAAAGGGATTTGAATAGCAGCCATCTACCACTCAAGGGGCTGGCCCATAAGGATTCTGCTGTGGGCCCCCCACCCCGTCAACCTTCCCTCTTAAAACTGTTCCACTTTAATTAATTATGAATTGGGCCTAAGTAAGCTGTAAAGGTGAGGTGCCCACAGGAGCTCAGAGGGATGAAGATCCTGGTGAATGGCAGGGATCTGAAGGGGGAAGCACGTTCAACCTTTCCTGTTGAAGTGTTTCCACGTTACTGAACTATACATTTGGCCAAAGCCAGAAACAAAAATGAGACATCCTCGCTAGCTGAGGGCTTAACGTTCTTTCCTGAGATGTTGATGCCCTGGTTTCAGTTCTCTCTCTCGTTATGGTGGGGCAGGGATTTGAAGAGGACACTCTATCATCCTTGCCTTGTGAAGCTGGTTCCACTTTAACTATGAACTGGGCCAAACCAAGTACCTCCAGGGTGATGCCTTCTATGGTGTAGTGGTTGGGGGTACTCCCCTGGGCTAGCAAAGCTGCTGGTTCAATTCTTCCTCCTCTCTGGGGTAGGACAGGCCTTTGAGGGGGGAGTACCCTCAGCCTTTCTTGTTGAAGCTGGTTTCACTTTAATTAACTATGAATTGCTCCAAAGTGAGCTCTTTGAAAGAGCTGCTTTCTCTGGTGTAGAGGTTTGGGCACTCCCCTGGGATGCTGAGAGGGCCTGGTTCAATCCCTGTGGTGGGGAAGGGGTTTACAGCATGTCTTGGCTGCCTCTAGGGCCTTTTATTTAAATATGAGGGGGGGGAAGGGGATGGTCCTGCTTAAAAAGCAAGTCACTCTTTTGTCCCCTGTGGCTAGGCTACCCACCCAGGCTGTGGGAGACCCCAGGCCCAACCCCTCCTCTGCAAGGGGTTGTGCCAAGGCTCTCCCACCTCCCAGGAGACCTCCCCCCTCCTACCCTCCCAGCTTAACCCTCCAGCCCACCCCCACTGGCCCAGCCCACCACCCCCTCCACACTCACCACGCCACACCCACAACCCCTCCTGCCCTTGCCCCCACCCACCACTCTTGTGAAGTGAGCAATCTCTGTTCAAACCCCCTTCTGTTTCCAGAAAGACAAGGGCCTTCCGCAAGCGAAAGGGGACCTAAACAGGAACCTCCCACTTCTCTCCTGGGGGGTGGGACAGCCTTCTCCAAATCCTTTTAAATAGTCAGAGGAAGGATTTGAACCAGACTCATCCACCTCCTAAGCAAGCAACTTAACCACTGGACTATAGAGTGACCCTAGACCTTGACCTGGCCCAGTTCATAGTTAACTGACGTGGAGACAGCATCAAGAGGAAAGATACAAATGGCTCAAATCCTAGCTCCTTCAGGACTGGAACCAGGCTCTCCAACACCATAGGTGCAGGCCCTGGCCACCAGGCTATACAGGGCTGCTTGCAAATTACTTTTCTTTGGACCATTTAATAGTTAATTAAAGTAGAACAACTTCAATAGAAAAGACTATTGCTGTGCTAAACCTTTCCTCAAGCAGAGAGGGATTGAACCAGGCTCTCCAGTACTAATGCACATACCCTAACCACCAGGCTCTACAGGGCTTCTTGTAACTGAGGCCTGTTTTGGCCTAGTTAATTAAAGAACAGCCTCAAGAGAAAAGAAGCTCCCTCTTTAAACCTGTTCTTAACAGGTAGAGGAAGGAGTTGAAGCGGAGTCTCCTCCCTTGGCAATCAGCAGCCTAACCACCAGTCTATAGAGCAATTCTGAGCCTTTTACTGGCCCAGCTACTACTTAATTAAAGTAGAAAAGCTTCAGCTGCAGTGTGGCTGATGACACTGGCCTCCTTAGTAAAGTGCTTTGATATCTAGTGCTGAAAAGTGCAGTGTAAGACCTAACGAATGAAAGGCTAAATTCTGCTCTCGGTTATAGTAAGTAATAACAATACCCATCTACATCTACTGCATTGCTGGTGCCTGGGCCTTAGGCAAGAAATGCAAGCCTGTTTCATTACTGCATTATTACAGTGGCTTTCTCCTCGAGCTGCTATGGCAGAACTAAGCCTTCTGTGGCTTATATGCATTGTCCTTTATAACGGTTACATGGATTGCAAAAGCAGGCAAGTAGGCTGCTGCATTAGTGTGATAGACAGTGCCTGGGTAAGGGCCAGGGATGCCTGTGTCAGCAGATGGGATAGAAAAAGGTTCTCTTTGAAGGGGGCTGGTACTTCCGAAAACATTTAATACTACCAGAGGCTCAAAACCAAGCTATTCTGATGCAGGAGAAAGATAAGAGCCACAGGAGGGGTAACCAACATCAGCAGTTACAACTGGAAATGGAGGACCAGCTGTGTTCCAACAACAGCGCCCATATCTGCTTTGCACACTGAGGCACGTTTTCAAGACTGTTTAATGCCCCAGTAAAACTTGGTGAGTTTTGCACTTTCCCTCACATACCGGGGGCAAAATCAAGCAAAATGTACAAAGGGAGGAATAGCAGCCACACCTCAGTTCTTGGCCATACCGTCCATTTTGGGGGGTGAGATGGGGGAATCCTCCCCACAAGTAGAAAGGAATTCAGATGTGATTTTACTGATCAGGGCAGAGGAGGGGCATGTAGAGAATGCACAATACGCCATGGAAATAAGCCAGGTGGGAACTTCCAGCATAGCCCTTCTAGGTTCAGGAAAACTCCCCAAACACAGAGCTGGCAGCCATTGCATCTGCAAAGTATAGCTGCTGTCACTCCATGAGTGGAGTGATGGGAAAGGATTCCTTCAAACCCCACTGAGATCCAGCCCTCAGTGTGTGGGAGTATGTGTATCTTGCCTGAGGCTTAGCCCGGTTGTAAAGGATTCAGGGTGAAGACAGTGCCACGTAGCTTTGATTCCGAGAGGATGCCTCAGCCAGCAGTACTTACTATGATCCCGTCACTCATGAAGAGGACAAGAGCCCCGGTGACGTGGACTGCGAAGTAGGAGTAAGGAGCTCCTCTGAAGTTTTTGCTTTGGCAGCAGCTAAATAGGTCATCATGCCCTGAGTTAAAAAAAACAAACAATTAAACGCAAACGTAAGTGGAGCTCCCAACTACCTGCTCGCCCGACCTCTCACAATGGGGATTTGTTCTGTAACCTGCCCCAGGACAAATGGAGAACAAACGTACAGCTCTGTTCTGGGTTGCGTACGCCCTGGAACACTGATAACCTCTGCCCGTGTGAAATTTTTCCATAGCATGTGCCATCTATGGAGCTGGTGGTGTCACCTAAGTACTCCTTAAAGCTGAGGAGGATAGGCTTGTGGAGCACTAGCCTGGCTGATGATTTAGAAGATATAAGTTCAAGTCCAGCTCAGCCATGAATTTATTATTATTTGCATTGCAGTAGCTCCTTGAGGCCCTGCCCAAAAGCAAGGCTCCATTGTGCGGGGCATTATACACAGCGAGAGAAAATCCCTTTCCCGAGAGCTTACAGGCTGAGGCTAGGTCTGCACTGCAATCAGTAGTAATACAAACCCATGGACCTCGGTGGGCTCATACAGCCCATGCTGCTGTGGCTTCACTGCTATTGATAGAGAAAAGCGAGCTCGGTACGTCTCCATGGGCTGCAGTCACCACTCTGACTGCAGTGGAGAGAAGCCCAGGTCCCCATTCCCTGATGCCTCTGGGAGCAAATCCCTGAGTCTCACAAGTCCTCAGTAAAATGGGGGTAACAACCCTCGGTCTATGCAGACTACGTTTGTTGGGGCAAGGTCTGTCTCTTCCCATGTATCTAGACTGTGGGGCCATGATCTTGGCTGGGACTAATGTTGCACAAAGAACAAATGGGAAGTGGAGTGAAAAAACCATGGTAGCTTTCAATAAAGTTAATAAAGTGCTTGGTACATCAAGTGTGTTTTTCGTCTACAACACAGTTTACAAGGTAGTAACTATCCTGCCTTGTAGGTGGGGGAACGGCATGATGGGGAAGTGAGAGGATTTGCCCAAGGCCACAGAAGGAATTAGCATCATCATTTATGGGGCTCGGTTTTCTCCTGTACTGCATCTTATGCAGTCATTTACTCCAGCCTAGAGGGCACATGTGTAAGACAGAATCACAGAACTGGAAGGGACCTCAGGAGGTCATCTAGTCCAGTCCCCTGCACTGTTGTGACCATGCTGAATTAGAGCAGGGGCTGGTTAAAAAATAAAACCTGGTTTTACCAGTAAATAAATTTAGTTTCTATTTCAGGACATTTGAATTGGACTTTCTGCCCCCTCCCCTTAAAATATCGGGGGGGGGTATTGAAACATGATCAAAAAGCAGGTTTGGCAAGTGAAAAATGTCACTAATCAGACACGTTTCAGTTACCAAAAACCTGCTGTTTGTTAAATGAAAATTTGATAGCCATTTCGGGTTTAAAAAAAAAAAATGAAAAAAATGTCAATGCAAAATTTCTTTTTTGGAAAATCAGACATTTTTTCAACAAAAAACCCCCTTTTGATTTAAAAGATTCAGCCAGCTCCAGTGAGTCCTACTTCACCTGCACTTTTGCACTGGCATAAATGACAACACAAGGTGCAGGCCCATTTCTTTCTACTGTGGCAGTGCCTACAGACCCCAGTCCAGGCTCAGCGCTCCACTGTGCACAAACACTACCAAGACAGTGCCTGCCCCAAAGAGCTCAATTAGACAATACCCGAGAGGTGGACAGACCAACAAACTGGAGGGAGAACAAGGTAACACAGATTGCTGCATCTGAATAAATTAACAACCAACAGTGGTCTCAAAAGTCATCTTAGATTAGCTGCTAGGGAATCCCTGGCTACCCATCCTGTGCTTTGATCACATTTCTCATTAGTAAAAATCTCCAGACAGGGTAAAGATCAGGGTTAAGGTGCACACAGCTTTGGATCCTGTGCTACATCTATACCAGTGCTTAATACACCGCACCGGCAAAGCTCACCTAGTGTGGACACAGATTATACAAGCAACTGTGTGTTTGCCAGCATAGCTGATGTCACTATAACTAAGTCTACAGTAGGGCTTTCCCCAGGACAGCTCTCTTGGTCAGGAGTCACATCTCTGCACACCCCTGACTGACAAACTGAAGCCACCAGAAGTCTGTACCACAGATGTGGTCAAGCATCCACTCCCCTCTCTGCAGTATCTCCTCTCTCCCTGCCCCAATTCTCTCTGCCTAAAAGACTTACCTCACATCTTTTACTTCATTGTAAAGAAAGAAGTGTCTTTACCTGCGTTACTAAGGCCAGGTCTACCTTGTAGACCTCTGTCAGGCTAGCTGTTGGTCAAAGTGTGCACCTGACCAGCTGCACAGTCCCTAGTATAGATGCAGTTCTATTGGCAAAGCTGGACTTTTATGCTTAGTGCTTGTTTCACTCAGAGGGGTGGCTTTACTGCACCTATAAAATTGCCACTTGCCAGTATAGCTGCATACACAACCAGGAGTGCTCCGTTGGTCTAGTATACCAGTATTTCCAAACCATAAAGTGCTCCTAATACAGACATGGCCTAGCTTTAACGTAGATACTGAAATGAAAAGCATTTTAAAATTGCCATTCACTTACCACGATTTATCCCAAAGGTTAAATATACTTGGCATTTGTTTCTCTCAGCTTGGCAAAGAATCAGTTACGTGTGTCTGGTTTGGTGCAGTAGCTTTTGGGATCCACATAGGGTGACCAGACAGCAAGTGTGAAAAATCGGGACAGGGGCGGGGGGTAATAGGCTTCTATAGAAGAAAAAGCCTCAAATATTGGGACTGTCCCTATAAAATCAGAACATCTGGTCACCCTAGATGCACACAATGCAAAGGGGCCCCTGAATTCATTTAAGAGCTGAGTTTAAACAAAATCAGGGAAATAATTTCTTTTGGTCTTGGGTTTTATATAAGATCACTTTCTACAAAGTCAAAATTTAGGCCTAAACAGGTGAAATTCCTTTGGTTGGTTTACCCCCGCCTCGTGAGAATAGCACAGAAGGAAACAGAAATCCAGCCGAGAGGAGTTTGTTTCAAACTCAGCAAACAATAACAAAATAAATCGAGTCCAATGTTCAAAACAGCTTATGTGATTTATCAGCCCAAGTCTCCTTTCCAGAAGGGACTGAGGCACTTAGTAATATGGGATAGTTGTGTAGTCACATTACTTCACGCACCACTGGAAGGTGGCCAGGTACTACCACCTGGGCATGGTATAAAAGCTTAGAGAGCAGTGCAGTGTCATTGAAAATACCTGGGGCTGGGGCTCCTAAATCACTTGGGTGCTTCTGTAAGTTTTGCCATAGTCAAAAGGGCCCTCGCCTTCAATTCAGTGGCCAAACTCCCCTTGACTTCCATGTCACAGGTTCGGGGCCTACGTCGCTTAGGTTCGCAGACATCTTACTCATAGTCTAGCGCTCTACCTCCAGGGCTGGCAGTGCACTCCTGCAGCTCAAGCAGTGAACAGAAGAATCAGGAAACTATTCACAGCTCTGCCACCAACTAGGTTTGTAGCCTCAGGTGAGTCACTTCACCAATGGCAGAGCCTCTGCTCCCCCTCCCACCCACTGTCTGTCTTGTCTGTTTCGGGCAGAGGCTGACTCTCTGGGTGAGTACAGGACTGAGCATGGTGATCCTGGTTGGGGCTTTTAGGTGCTACCGTAATATAAACAATAAATCTGCAGTTCTGTTCTGGGCAAAACTAACAGGCAGGAATAGGTGCATTTGGCAGTAATTTGATGCCCGATGGACCTGCTGGCCAAGACAGACAGTTTAAAGGGAAAGCCAGTCCCCAGCCAAAGCCAGTCCCCCCGACCTGGCTCTGTGACCCAAAGTGCAGGTCAAGCCATTAGAGTAGAACACCACAAAGTTCATCCGCAAAAGCATGACCACATAGCTGATCTGCGCACACCAGCAATAGCAAGAGACTAGGTTCACCACTGCCCGCAGGATGCCTGCTGATATGAATGGGAGCTATGGGATTGGGGCCCCTTTGCAGATATTACACTGCCTTGACTTTTTCATGGCACCTCCCCACTCCTGGAGGTTCAGTTTCAGCCCATCCCATGTCCCCTTCTTGGAAACCACATTCCTTGGGGGGAAGGGGCTGTCATCATCTCACCTCTGTCTGGTGGGGCTCTCTGCAACGCGACGGACTGACTGTCCTTCTCGGCCGGCTGCGATTCCATCGCCAGTTCGTCCGCAGACAGCAGCGGGCGTCTCCCGTTATTGAAACAGGGCACCAGCCTTTCCTTGTAGAGCAGGAAGAACACCGCGATGGGGACTGGAAGCTGGGGGAGCAATGGGAAAAGGCAGGTCAGTCAGCCTGGATTTATTCTCCTTCTGAATCAAATGCCCCGTGCCCAATCTCCAGATTTGTTCCTCCAGGGGCAGGAGCTGCTTCCACCTAGGGAGGCGCTCACCAGAATGGCTGAGTGATTATGGTGTTGACTCAACTTCCAACGGGCATAAGCTTGTATGAATTTGAATCCAGCCTAGTGGGCTTAGGCCTCCTCGAAGCTGTGGGTAGCAGAGCAAAGGCCCTTGGCTAACATACACCTCACTTTCCCTCTGTTCCAACCAACTGGGGAATGAAGGAAAGACTGGAGGGCTCGCGGGGCTGGCAGTGAAAGAAGGAGGCTGTCACTTGCTGCTTGGTATGTGGGGGGTGAAGGAAGAACTGGTTGACAAATGTCAAATTTTTCAGCAGCACTTGAAAAGCTGAAATATTTCAGCTGTGAAATGTGGCAGCGGTGCCTCATGCTCCCACCAGGGAGCCCAGCCCAGCGAGGACTCTATTCTTCAGGGTGCACCATGGTCTCACCCTCTAGTGAGAGGAGGCTGGGGATGGTGCATCTTGGGAGGTGAAGTCCAGCTGGGGAGCCCAGCTCATAGAAAGCAATGAGAACATGAAGGCTCCTGAAATACAAATCCTATGAAGCACCGCAGCAGCATTTCACAACTGAAATACTTTGGTTCCTGGGAGTTATTGTTTTGATGAAAAATATCCAAGTTTTCCTTTGGAAAGCAAACAGTTTGCACACAAAGTGGTGTTCAGTCAAAGAGCCAGTTTGGATGGGACCTCTCCAGCCAGCCCTCATTGTTAGCACTCGGAGGCTAACTAGCATCTGGCATCAGATGAATTTGTGAGTCTCCGCCCAGTGCCCACATCACAAGGATCATGGTGGTGTTAGTAGCTACCGGTGTGGTGCTCTGCTCTTGTTTGATGATAACAGTCGGCTGCGTGCGTGTTCCCTCTGTATGCTACCCTGGCCCTGCGCAGATAGCTGACACAGCAAACCCCGAGAGAACCCCCAAAGACCACAGACTCCAGGAAGATACGAAGGCACCCGGGCCAGGTTTATTGTCAAACGAAGTACAGTAATCATTTCCTATAGACTGTACAGGACATACTATGAATATGTGCCCCCTGGCAATGGACACAGCTCAGTCAGTGGCGGGACCTTCCACTGCCCCGTAGGCTGGGCAATGATACACACTCCAGGACCTACTTTTATACAGTTACAGGACAGATTACTCATCCCTCCTGACGTATTGAGGTACAGCCCCTTGGCTCATTCGGGTGCTGACTCCCCTTTGATCATGTTGTTCCAGACAAACAGATCTATCCATCATGCTGTCCTGTCTTTAAGATGCATCTGCCTGTTCCTTATGTCTGTGGAGTGTCCTTATGTCATCTTGGCACAAGTTCCTCTTCTCGCTACTTCTGTGAGTGAGGCCTGCCTCTGGCTCACAGCCCAGCTTTTGCTTAGCAATGCCTGGAAGTACTTTGGTTCAGGCTTCAGGCCTCAGACTAGGCCTCATAAACAAGAGTGTATGTTTCAGGGCCTCATCTTACTACACATGGCACTCCCACAACAAGCTTTCACTGGCCTCTTTGGCAGCCTCAGCTGAAAGAACATGGGCTGAATGGAGACTGAGCTGCCCCTCTAGGCCTATTTACACTGCAGTGTCACCTAGAGGCTCCCACTGAATTCAGTGGGGTCGTCAAGGACAGTCACTGCTGCAAAGAGCTCACTAACATTAGCTCCTCCTGGACAGAGCTGCAGCTCTCTGGTGAACTGGCTCCAGGGCTGTCACTGTGCCAACACATTGGTGCAATGCCACCTGGCACTTCGCTGCAGCATCAGCCCAAGGTCACGGCTTAGGTTGGGCTTCTCACACCCACGACTCAGTGGTGCCTTTAGACCCACAGGGATTTATTCTTTTTGTCTGAAGGGAAAATAAAGGGAATTAAGTAAAGTCAGGTCCCTTCCTCCCCCCCGCCAACTGAAGTCCTGTTTATTCTGTGACAAACCGAGGGAGAAAGCCAGGAAATCCATAAGTTACGGCTCACACTCTGTCCCAGCTCTGGCCACTTGGTTTTGTTTTCTACACATCTGTGAGCAAGTGTGAGCGCTAACGCTGAATTTCCTGGTTTTTGTTGGCTCGGGGTGTTATTTAAATGTATGGAGGATTTCTCCCCCCTCCTCCCCTCACTGAATTCATTTACGAGGACTCCATTGTTCTGGGAACAATGGGAATGGGAACAATCAGTTCGGTCCCATGGAAGAAAAATGTATTCACTTGATAGTTCTAATCCTTCCGGAGGTCAGGACCATATTTTAATTGCGGGATTTGCAACAATAATAAAATAGCAGCTTAGCAAACCTTGCAGACACTCTCACAATGTATCTACAGGGCACCTTCCGTCCTGAAGGATCCAAAGTGTGTGGGAATAAAAGGAAGGCCACTGTGGGTAAGGTACTAGATTGTGACTCAAGAATCCAAGATGCAAACATTCCCTGTGGGACCTTGGACAAGCCATTTGACCTCTCTGGGCATCAGGGCCCATCTGTGAAACAGGGATAATAATCGTCCTCTCTTTTCAGAGCAGGGACTGTCTCATTATGAGTATGTACAGCCCCTAGCAGAATGGGGCCTCTTGTTTAGAGCCTCTGGGCCTTACCTTAATACAAATAATACCAAGTGTACCTTACTCACACACACCAGAATTACCAATGGACCTGAACCAAACCCTAGAACTGTGTAACCAACATTCAGCGCCCTCTCTGATACCACCCACTGTCAGATTTTCACCCACCAGCTTAGTGCAGCCACCTCTGCAGTAAAACGTGGCAGTCAACTACATGCAACGAAGTGAATTAGAATGGCACATCCTGTGCTCAGCAGCGAGCTGCTTCATTCACGAAGACAGATGGAGTTTCTCTGCAGTCAGATTGGATCAGGACATCAGGCCATTCAAATCTGCTACCCTGACTCCAGCAGTGGCCAAGATCGGTTGCTTCTCTAGAAGGCAACCATAGCCAGCTGTGCAGTGCAGAGCAAGAGCTTCTAAGCTGAGCTTCCAAGTCCTAAGATGAGGCTACCCTAACTCTAGGATGCCTGAGTACCACTGACCAAGCATATACATACACATCAGTCCCATTCTAGTACTCGAGCAATCCAATGTTCCCAACAGCGAAGTGTCAAGAGATGTTTAATTCTCCAGGAGAAGGTCGTAGTCTCTGCATACATTTGGTTTAATGCACAGAGCATTTCATTCTTGGCTCTTCTGTTGCACTTTGGCCCAAGGTGCTCAAAGAGCTTTACAGGCATTAACTGTTCAAGTATTACAACAGTCTGGTGCAGTGGACAGGACACAGGCCCAGGAATCGGGTTCTAGTCCCAGCTCCCCTAATGACTAATCAGGTGACCTAGGGCAAATAACTTCCTCTCTCTCTGCCTCGTATTGTCCCCATTTGGGATAATGGCACGGATCACTGTAAAGCTCTCTGGATGAGAAGTGTATTATTATTGTAACTCTCATATGAGGAACGTAAAAATCATCTTCATTTTACAGGTGAGAGGAAACTGAGGCACGGGGTGAATAAGTGACTCGCCGCAGATCACACAGCAAGTCAGCTGGGGCAAGACTAGAACCCAGGAGTCTTGAGTCCCAGCCTCCTGCTGTAGCCATCAGACACACCATTCCCTCTCTCATATTAGAAAATACAGGGTGAAATCCTGGCCCCGCTGAAATCAAAGGGAATTTTGATTCACTTCAGTGGGGTCAGGATTACACCCACCATAGCAACCAGCCGTTGATGGGAAAGGCCTTGCTGAAGCATGGATTGATTCCTAGCCTTGCGCCAGAAGCGAGGACACCAGTGTACAGGAGACTGGTCATTCGAAGCGGAAGGAGCAATCTGAAAGGGGCTCTGTGCAGACAACATGGGAACCAAAAGAGCAGGCTCCCAACCCCCCCGAGGCGGCTCTGATCTTAAACCAACTCCAAGCTGGTTGGATAAAAGCCTGGGGCGACGTCCACATCTCACCACCACGGCTGTGGGAGAGGCTGATGTCACTCAAAACAGCACAGGGCGAGTGTATAGGGTGGGGAGTCAGCCAATCAAAGCAGCTCATTTGTTAGATGAGCAAACAGAGATCACCACACTAGCTTTGCAGGGGAATGTTTCACTAAGCAAGGAGCCAAACTCACCTCTGGCACAAAGTGCACTGACTTTAGTGGAGTCACACAAGGGGACCAATTGGTCCCTAAGCTTTAACCTAGGATTTCTCATTAGTTACACACACCTTCTGGAGCGTGCTCACGCTGCTTGCCTGAGTTCGGCCAAGTGTCTTACAGAACCAGCTGCGTCTGTCCTCCTTTGATATTTCCATATGTTCCACCAGAAAAGGGCAAACAAACAGTGAGAGCTGTGTTGGCTCACGGATGTGGTTTGTTTGCCAAGCTATATGGGGCAGGGCTGACACGTTTATTACAGGAACTTGCTCCTTGGAGAGGCTTGGTTTTCTTAGGCTAACATGCTGATCACCTGGTCTGCTTGGAACATGGTTTAATGAGACTTCCTTAAACCCTGAAGCGATCCTAAACAGAACTATAAGGGAAAAGACAGCAGACACAGGTGTTACATGGCTAACAGCCCTACCCACAGGGCTGAAGATGCACCTCCGCGGATGAGGTAACACCCATTGAAAGGATAACCTTTTCAAGGCTCTATCTACATTTGGAAAGGTTCCTGCTTCCCCAAGCAGCTAGCAGGGCCATCCATTCGGGGCACAACCAGGCGATGAAAGTTGGTTCCTGGCCCATTCTCTCCTGGGGTAATCTCCAGACTTCAGTAGCAATGAATTTGGCCCAGAGTTTTTTTCAACTTAGCCCCTTGCTGGGAAATGCTGATGGATTGCATTGGTAAGGAAGCAGTCAAAATCTCTCACCAGATCTTGCTGTTTTGTGTCAGCTCTCAATAAACTCAGGTGTCATTCCTCTCTCCTGTTCTATCTTAGGGACTTCTTATAGCCCACATCACCATAGTATGTGAGTGTATCACAGTCTTTGGTCTGTTTATCCTCACAACACCCCTGTACAGTAGGCACTGCCATTGTCCCCATTTTAAACATGGGGAACTGGGCACAAAGAGAATAAGTAACTTGCCCAAGGACACTCAGTTCATAGTGGAACAGGGAGCTGAACCTGGCTCTTCTGAGTCCCAGGGTAGCACCCCAATCATTGGACCAACCTTCCTCTCAATTTGTCTCCATTTGCTCTTTATTGTAAACTCAATAAATTGGTGCATCAAGGTGGCAAATACCCTTAAAATCATAGTTCTCTTCCATCTCTAGATGCTATTTCAGCCCATCTCCCTCCCAGAACAGGGATTACCCCCAGCCTACTTCTTAAGAACCCAAGCAAAGGAGCTTCTTCCAGTTCCTTTGAGATTCCTCACAGACAAACAGATCCCACCCTCGGGAACTTGCACCGCCAGAGCGGGACTGGAGTTTCCATTCCGCGGAGAACGCTGATGCGCTGAATCTTGCTTCTGTTCAAGTCAGAACGAAAAGCTGAAATTTCAACATCTCCCGCAAAATGAAAGTTCTGAACAGTTTTGATTGAAAAATCATTGAAACACTTTGGTAATGTTGAATCATTTTGCTTTGATAAGACAAAAAGGTTTTGGTTTTGATCATTTCCAAACATAGCACAAAATATTGAGTCATATAATAAACAATAATGTTAGTGTTTTAATAGAATATAAAAAAGTTGAAACAAGAAAGTCACAACAATTCATTTTGACTTTTTCTGTAGAAAATGGTGTCAGATTAGACTCATTCCCCAAAAAATGTTTAGATTTTGACAAAACTGCATTTTTCAATGGAAAATTGGCAGCCAAAAAATTTTCGGCCACCTCTAAAGCCTACTTCATTTCATCCTCTTGCTCCTAATTTCATTGTACTAACTAGTTTCTCTCTTTTTCCTTGATGTTTACACCTTTCAGACATGGGTGGTGTGATCTCCCCTCTTCCAAAACTACATATATTAACCTGATTAAAGTTGGATTCTTTCCATCTAAATAGATTTTCAGCATGTTTGGTGGCAAGGCAGGGATGCAAAAAGAGAACAACTTGCTTTGGGAATGCAAAATTCCTAGAGTATTTGAGATCTGAATTTATCTCCCTTCGTCAGGGATAAAAACTTCATTGAGGAGAGAAGTGGAAACCATAAAGTTTCCCTGTACAAGGCTAATATCTCCTCCTACCTTCTGCCTTCAATCTAACCAGATCCCTTCCAGCTATTTGCTCAGTTTATGCCTGTATTTTCTCTGAAACGTGGCAGAGACAGTGCCAATCCCAATCTAATACTGCTCTTGTTAAACTAGAATTACTGGTTTGGATTGTATAATTGAACAGGAAGGCCAAATTTAGTCCCGGTGCCACAGGCAACTTGGGAAAGAGAACAAGGACGCTACTTTGGCAGGAGACAACCCCCGCCCCCCACAAAGAAGTTTACAGAAGGTGTGCCCTGCTTTCCAGCTCTCCTTGACACTTGCTACCAACATCTCATGCCCATAAAGGGCCACGTTTGAAAAAAGGCTTCACTAAATGGGCCTCCGGTGGACATCATTCCGTTTTTGCAGCCACAATTTTTCAAGCCCAAATCTGCATGTTTGAAAACCCCCAGCCTGATGGAAGTGCAAACTGCATTTGTGCTTGCGAGTCAACTAGTTACACACCACACTTCTTCCTTGGTGTGCACAAATGTGGTTTCTGAGGGTATGCCCATACCGCAATCGCAGGATGTGACTGCAGCTCAAAGAGACATACCCAAGCTAGCTTTACTCTACCTAGTTCTGCTCTGGTACCACAGTAATGAAGCAGAGGCTAGCCCTGGGAGTAACTACCCAGAGCTCCAGGTGGGTTTACAGAGCCCATGCTGCAGTGTGCGCTGCTGCAGCTTCACTGTCCACGACCCGAGCTAAACTCGGCCAGGTCTCCTCAAGCTGCAATCACACGACTGTGATTGCAGTAGACACACCCCCTGAGTTTGCACGCACAGAAACCAGGATGCAAAGAAAACGACGAATACAATTTTAGAAGCCAGTTTTGAACATCTGAATTGAGACATTGTTTGGGGCCCAATCCTGCTCCTAATGAAATCAACAGCAAAGCTCCCATTGACTTCACTGGGAACAGGATCGGGCCCCAACGAAAACTAAACCATCAAACACTGCCACTGCACATCAAAGCCCACATTATCCGCAGCCTTTACTCCATTCAGGGACAAATGCTAAAATAGAGAGGACACCTTCCATCGCAGCAGACACAGAGTTAGAGGTAAGTAACGTTGGATTCTTACCCTAAGGAGACTGCACCCCGTTGAGTTCTGCAATGACAGTCTCGCTTTGTACCATTTGCTTTACTGACGCAATGAGAAGCGCATCAAACAGGCTACACAGACCTCAGCTTAATGAAAACTAGCTGTGAGATGCACTTGAGTGGTGTTTTGTTTTATAAGCACATGGACAGATCAAGATGGTGTGAAGAAACCTGTTCCTCTGCCTAGCATAGCATGTATGTACTGGGACCATGGGCTGCTCCCCGCTTCAGTCTGGGGCTGGGAGAGGGAATGGGATGAACTTGTAGACAGCTTGGCTAGGCAGTCAGACATGGTCAACACTCTGACTTTAGCCGGCTGTATGTAGGGAGAGATGGAGAGCAGGACTGTCCTGGCAAGCACATGGAAAGAAAAGAGATAAATAAAATGAACTGAATTAACCCACCACTTGGTACTGTGCTTTGAGATCTTTCGAGGGATGGTGGTACAGGGATGCAGAGAATTATCATCACTCTCTCTCGTCCCATCACCATGCTATCCAAGCACCTTACAAACGTTAATGAACGCATCCTCACAACCTGTCCACATAGACCGGGCCATTTCCCCCACTACAGAAGAGGACCTGAGGCACGCACAGCTGAGGTGATCGCCCGAGGTCACTCAGGCAGACTGTGGGAGAGCCTGGAATGGAACCCAGACCACCCGAGTTCCAGACAAGTGCCTTAACCACAAGGTCTCCTCTTTTGGCTCACTCCATCCACCCCTATGGATTGCCTGCACTGCTCGCTACTAAGCCCTGGGTTCGGATCCTGCCTTGGACAGCTGAGCTCAGATGGGTTACAGGAATAACAGCACACACTTGAGTTGCAGAGCAGGCAGACAGGAAGTGCTCATCTGATTGATCAGCACCATTTGTTATCTTGGGGCTAGTGCCTCCAGGGAGGGCACGAAGCCCTAGCAGGAGGAGGAGGACATCGCTTTGGTTGTCTATGAGAAGAGGGCACATCAGCGGCAGCAGAACAGAGTGGATGGAGGAAAACATGAGCCCCTTACCCAGGCAGGCCATTGGACTTGATACCAGCTGTACAGAAGGAGAGATTGCATTTGGTTGCCTGGTGAGAAGAGTGCGAGACACCCCTTTGCTTCACCAGCAAACCATGTGTACAGGGCGTCAATCAACTGGGCGCTTTTATTGCAAGTGTTTTCCAGCTGTAACTCGTGCTGCTTGCTGCCCAAGAATGGCCAGAATCCATCTCTGGGGGCAGACAGACAGACATGTCTGGGACTCACTGCTGCATGTGAAGATTAACATTCCCTCTCTGATCATTACTTGGAAACGTTACACGGACCCATTATACTGAAATACCGACAGGAAAGGTGGCTGGGGAATCAAGGCATTGTGACTCAGGAGATCTGGGTCCTGCCTCTGCCACAGACTCCCTGTGGGACCTCAGCCAAATCACTTTAACATTCTGTGCCTCGGTTCTCCACTGGTCACACAGGCATACCACTACTGCCTGTCTCCTACCTGTGGTTGCCTACTTAGACTGCAAGCTACTCAGGACAGAGACTTTCTCTCACAATGCACCTTGCACAGCTTGATCTTGGCTGGGGCCTGGAGGTGCCACTATAAAATAATCGTAATGTCAGATTGTTGCCAGCCTTAACTGGTGACAAGGCAAAGCTGTGTCATTCTAGACACTATCTTGTCTTCTCTCGTTTCAGTTCAGGTGCTGTTTTCAGCAGCTGATCTCTGACAAACCCCTTTATGCCATTGGAAAGCCAAGATCCTCAGCTCCAAGAGAGTATAGTGCAGTGGGTGCTAGCTGTCTGGACTCTCAAGACGACAACCCCTTAATATCCATTTGAATTGAAGTAGTGGGGAAAGCACTCAGGCAGTCCAGAAGGGTGAGCCCAGGTCAGAGATCGCACGACTAGTCAAAGCAAGAATAACGCGATGTCCACTGACGGAGAGCTGGGCTCTCAGCTTCCTTGCAACTTACAACACTTGTCTCCCCATGGACGTTTGCAAGACACCAGGCCCAATAATCCTTTCACTGGTCTCTAGGAACAGTCCCTGGCACCAGTCCAGGTGTGAATCTAAGCAATCCCAGTCCTCAGGACAGGAAGTGAAGACTACTGAATCCAAAAAGAGGGGGTGCGGGGAGGCAGGATGCAGTTACCTAGGTTGGTAGCTGGCCAGGACATTGGGGCTAACACCTCTACTCTTGCAAACAGTGCGAGATGGAAAAATGCCACCTATTGAACCATTAACACAGCTTCCCACTCCACCTTCCCTGCTCCTTCCAGGTCTTCCACTCAAGCACTGACCCTCCCTGGCCCTGCTACGCTCTGGCGGGCTCTCGGCATCATGTGGGAATAACAGGATTTATTGCATCATGCTCCCTTCAGGGCGAATGCGCAGCTCCCCCCTCATGGCAGCACATCAGTGATTTCCGGGAAGTCTGGCTGCACCATAGCTTGCTGATCAACAGCTGCTCCGGGCCGCCTCAGTAATGTGTCGCAGGGGAGAGCCTAGCACATGAGGACCAGACAGCTGAGGAGCGAGCGAGAGGAGCTGGGCTGGGCTGACAGCATGTTCCTTGCTGCCTGTCTCCCGGGGAAAAGGCCCACACTGGGTGTGTGGGAGGTTTACACCAGAAGAGCCTTGAGGGCATGGAAGGGCCCAGGATCCCAAGCCATGCAGGTGTCCCAGATAGCTGCTGGGAAACACTACACCAACCCTATTAAAACATTGCCCTGCATTGAGCGAGCAGGGGTGGGGAGGAGGGAGGGTAATGGAGGGGACTTCACACCAAGGTTTCAATGTCCGGCGCAAACTGGAAAGCTTGGAGGGGACTGCTGGCAGCAATCCTACTTCCCTGTCTGAATATTCACCAACCGCAGTTACCCGTATCGGCTGGCTGAGCTGCCAGCGCGACCTTTGCAGCGACCTCCATCCCCAACCCAGGGGCCCTGTCTGGCTGCGGGATGAGAGGGGAGAGCCGAGAACCGGGCTGAACTCCAGTTCTGGGGCAATGACCACTCAGGGGATCCAGTTCCTGGCGGGGGCTTGGAGGGGCTCCCGGCATCTCACTGCCTGTTGAATTCCAGGTCAGGATGCAATGAATGGGGACAGGGCCTTAAAGCCACCATCCCATTAAGCATTAACTGCCACATTTTAGTGCTGGCTCTCAACTGTAAGGTCAAATCATGAAGGAACTGAGGCCCTATGGCCCAGTCTTGGGTCTCAGTAACTCAGCTAGGCCTGGGGGAGCTCTCTATGGAAAAAGAGGGGGCAAATCCTTCTCCTGCCTACTTATTCCCAGGCCACGGAGCTAAGCCACAGCCTCGACTCCAGCCTGGCTGCTGGAGGAGACTCTATGGCCCTGGTGCTTCCCTCTGCTGCTGGAGGCAGGCAAACCGCGGTGCCCGAGGAGGAGCGGGAACAACAAGCCGCGGCACCACGCAGAGGAAGAGCTAAGGCACGGGACACAGAGAACTCCTGTCGGTACACCAAGCCGCAATACTCACGTTGATCAGGGCCATGATCCAGAAAGCATAGGACACACGTGTCACCACCATCCCTTTGATCGGCAGCTCGTAGTGCGACAGGTTGCCAGGATGGTGGGGGACCAATGACTTGCGGATGTGAGGGAGGTTGCTGGTGGCGTTGAGTGTGGAGTTTGACAGGATGCAGTTGGTGTCCGAAAGGAAAGGGTCAGCTATCAGTGGGCTCAGCAGGGCCCCGAACCCCACAAAGAAGTGAAGGGCCTGGAAGAGAGGACAAATATCAAGACATTAATTTTCTGCTCTCCCCTGCAGGGAAGCTGCCGGAGCCTCCTCCTCAAAGAACAAGATCCGACGACAGAAATACAGCAAGAGCCGCCGCGTCCCGACAGAACTGCCCCAGGGGAAGCCAACACATCTGCCTCACCTGCAGGAAGATGGCCGAGTCCTTCTGGTAGATCTTCACCAGCTGCATGTTGGAAATGGTGTCGATGCATCCCATGGCCAGTCCTGCCACGGCCATGACCACAGCCAGCACCACCACATTGTGGCAAAGAGGGATAATGGCGAAGACAACAGAGATAGCGAGGGATGACGCAAAGAGGGCGACCAGGGACTGAGACAATCTGAGCCAGGAGAGAAGAAACAAAGGGACAGAGTTACCTCAGGGAGAGCACGGTCCAGCAATGACATCGACCTGCTCACCAGGACACACCCACAGCTATGTCGTGGCAGTAGGATTCTTAGGCTGTTAATAGGCCTGCTCCGTCCCCCGAGCATTCAGAGCCACTGGAGCACTGCAGATCAGCCTATGGTGCAGGCATCAGTCACTACGCTGGCTACGTTACCATTCAGCATGTGATGGGGAAAGGATTACAAGGGATATTCCTTGATCAGACAACGGACGTAGGATCCAGCTATGCTGCAGGGAGTCAGGATTTCGCACTTAGCATGGTTTCCACACATGTTAAGCCCAGATGGGACCATTACAATCACCTAGTCTGACCTTCTGTCCAACACAGGCCACAGAAATATGTCCCTTAGTTACAGGCTCAGCTGCTGAGGTACAGGTGAGCAGGACGGACTAGTTCAAGAGACTGGGAAGCGGGGTCTGGTGATAGCTCCCAGCCAGGTCAATAACAGCAGAAGGCTGTCACCAAGGCACTGTCAGCTGGTAACCGATGAGCAGTGGGTAAGTGGCAGCCTCCATCTAGTCCCAATAGGTGACATGGTCCCATCACCATCCTACCTCTCCAGCCACCCCCCACCTCTTGCTTGTCTCAAAGGCATTGTGCACTGAATGCATCACGGACACTTAACTCCTTGCTCCCCTGTAGAGGCCAAAAAGGGGCACACTGGCAGTGAGAATATGGTGCTGACCATGCTGCACCTGCGCTGTGGGTAGACTCCAGCCCCCAGGGCTACCAATTACACTGATCTCACGTTAGGAAAAGCTAAATCCATTCAGTTTGTATTTAAACCATGACAAGGTATTCTGTTCTCTGGAGGGACACATGTAACCTGACTAGGGTACTGGGCATCATAATGTCTGATTTCAACAGCACGTTTATTGTTGTAGTCGTCTCCCCATTTGGCTTGTCTCCTGCCCTAACTTTGGATCTCTGCAAGAACCTGCCTTCTGGGAGTTCACCCCTTCCTCCTTCCTTTCCTGGCTGCAGTACCACAGAGCAAGCAGGACGGCCATCTGAGGCTTTCTTCCAAGCTTCGCCCTGCACACCCAGCCCCAGGCACCACGTTAAGGACCTCGTGCCCACATTCCATGATCTCACCCAATGTTTGCATGGAGAGGAGGCGATAACCTTGATCGCCACATCAAGGGCTGAAACCTCTTTAATCAGATGGAATTTACCCAGACACCTAATGGTTGTAGGATGGCTAGAGGAGAGGCTGCAAGCCAGGTGGGATGTGCTCTCCGGTCAGGAGGGTTTTGCTCTGCTGAATGGTGTGCTAGGGACCCTGTACACCACAAGCATTATATTGGAGAGGGGCAGCACATTATGACCGTGAAATGGAGTCATGCTATACCCAGCCCTCTGTATCTGACCTGATGCAGATCCATTACTTCCTGCAGACTCTCAGGTTTCTTTTGAAATTAAAAGTTTCTAGACCAGATGAGTGTGAAGAGAGCCTTCCAAAAGTGACCTGAGTGTAAATGGTGCAACAGTGTCAGTCTGAGTCTGCAGACAGCCTGAAATAAGAGCTCCAGGAGTCATGAGCTGCTGTGCTCCTCTCAATGAGTGTTAATTCTAAAACCTACTGATACCAGGTTCAGTATCAACCATTTCCATTACTGATAATTTTAATATCATAATATATCTGACCTAGCCTCTGCTTAGACTGTAAGAGGCTGAACTGTCTTTTTTCTCTGCTTGTATAGCTCCTAGCACATTGGGGTCACAGTCCTGACCGGGGCCTCTGGATGCTACCATAACAAATATTTGCTACTCCTACAATACCTTCCCCAAAGCTCCAGTTACAACCCATCCAGATGCCCGAAGTTCCATATTCCCCAGTGGATCTCTTCCTCCGTTCAGTCTGGTTACATCCCCAGTGAGGATCACCTCTACATGACAACAGCGGGACCTGTTCAGTGTTTCCCCTGTAACTGGCTGAAAGGGGTCTGAGCTCCTACTTCCCTAGCCACTCTCACAGGTGAATGGCTCAGAAAAGCTTAAAGGACCTTAGCATAAGACGGGCAAGTGCCTCACGTCACAGATCATGCCGGTAATAAGCCCGCTCCCTGACTTCTGTCCAGACTGCTTTGAGCTAAGCAGGGAGCCAGGCTGCGCTCACTGTGAGCCGGCCAGCTCGCTGAGTTAGAAAACCAAGCCCAGGTTGGCATCGCACCGCTGTGAAGCTGCCAAGTCTGAAGGCAGGAAGGAAGGAAGGAAACAGAGACCAGACAGCAAAGCACTGAAAAGACTAAGACTAGCAAAACGCGAGACTCTGTAAAACCTCAGCAGAGAACAGCGAGCACAGACAGGTCCCCCTGGAGAGACCGCATCCCCATGAGCACCTCTCTCCCCCTGTAGGCACCCCCAGCTTTCTGATGGAGCAGGGCTGGTCCCTTTGGCACATGAAAGCATCACTCCTTAACCGACCAGAGGCGGGCATTATTGGGTGATGCAAGACACTCCAGTTCTGTCTGGAGACAGAAAGAGGGATCAGCAGTAATAGTCAAGCCCCCTCCTCCCACCCCCCAGAACAGGCATGCAAAGGATACCATCTGCATGCAGAGTCCATTCCCCTCGCTCCCAAGCAACTCACAGCACAGAGGGAATCCACAGCCACATCTCCCTGGGAAGCAGCTTGGTTTGGGGGCAGCATCTCTGAGTCACAAGTCACGGATCCCCCCACCCCAGAGCTGACAGTGCCATGCAGCACAGAGGGACGCTTGTGCCATTTGCAACACCACAGCTGCAGAGAGGAGACTTAGATCAGAGGGACCCTTGGCCTGTTTCTGGGGGTCAGCGAAGCAAGTGTTTTGGATCATAGGGGAATAACGCGAGTGTCCTAGCCAACGTGCTGCCCCCTGTTGCTCAACAGGCAAGAGCCCCAGCTGGGCAGTAGCCGATTGCCAAGCTCATTTGCATGCCAAGTCTGTAGCTATCTCCCTGCCTTGCCAAGAGCTTTAAGATAAGGGGATGAGAAAGGCTGTGGGAAACCAAAATCCATTCTCCAAAGCAGGTTGCCTACAGCAGCCAGCCAGGAGCCAGGATATCTGCTATGTGGTCCTGATGGCTATTTGCTGGCTGGCTGGTCCTGGGCAGACCCCTCCTCCTCTCTGCACCTCCATTCCCCCATCTGCAAAAGGAGGGTAATTCCTGCCTCACAGAGTACATAAGGCCGAATAGCTTATAATGCACTTTGACATCCTAGGGCAAAACGGATCGAAGTGCAAAGTTACTGCACTTCCTTACTCTGCTGGATGGCATAAACCTGGAATTCTGGACTCACAGACCCATTTTATCTTGGAGCCCAATTCCATGTATTCAGATTTAAAAAACAATTGTTTTTGAGGGTCCAACATTTTGCAAGGCACTAACCCAGCCTCTCATGCTGTTTAGTCCTTTTTAAAACCCTGATCCTCATGAGCAAATTCACAAGACAAAGAAAAAACAAACCCCAAAGACATAAGGTCATGGAATAAAACAACAGGCAAATAAGAGAAAGGAGCCACAGAGGAACAAGGCAGCACCCATGGGGAATCGCAAAAGCCCACTGGGGAAGAGAACTGTAGGGATTAGCAGCCAGTGAATATGAGATGGTAGAAACGTGCACCAAGAGATTCCAGAAGTGCCTTTCATGTTCTGCAGTGTTAGCAAAACAACTGCAGAGCTGCCTCGGCTTAGTTAGAGAGTGCATTCATTACCGGAGTTAAACATTCATCACTAATTATTTCATGTCATTAAAAAGCACTAAAAAGATTTTTTTTTTAAATAGCAAAAATGTCTGCCTCCAGCAGTGTACCACTAATTATACCAGCACTTCTTTACACAGCCCCCATAACAAGCACCAAGAGAACCCACTTTGCATTCTGCCCTGCTGACCTCTTCCCCGCCAACTCTGGCATTAGTGAGTGTGAAGGAATTGCTTGCTTCCAGCCACTGAATCCAAAATGAAGTCATTTGCTTTCAGGTATGTTTGAAGAGTGCACAGCTCAACACCAGAGGTGGGATTTGGACTCCCACTGAAAGGCAGCGTGAGTTGGGTGTCTAACCTGTTAGGTTCCTTTGAAAATCTCAGCTCTTTCCCTGTATCTTTGTAAGAGGCATGACATGAACCCAGGTCCTGAGAATGAAAAATCACTGCACACCTCATCATACAGTTAATATTCTGTCTCCCTTACGTCTGGCTGCAATGGGATACAGTGGTAACCTATGCCAACCTGTTGCAGAGTGTTGCCTTCTATAAACATTTGCTATCTCTCCCCACACACACACTCCCCCCCTCCTGCCCTCCCCCCAGAGGCTGCATTGCACTGGGGGCAAGGGATTCCTCTACAAACAGAGAACTTGATTTTCAGAAGCATCCACATCTTGTTGAAGCCAAGGGGAGCTAGGACAAGGGATATGGAACCTCATGTTTCAGGGTTTCAGCCAGTCTCTTAATGATGGGGTAGGATGAAACCTTCATGGGGAGACAGATTATCCTGCATCTGCCAACTGCAGGGTTTCTTGCACTGACTTTGAAGTAGCTGGTACTGGCCACTGTCAGAGATGGGATGCTGGGCTGGATGGACCAGGGGTCTGAGTCCGTCTGGCAATTCCTATGAGGTGCAGATGCTCAGTCTCCCTGCAAAGTCAGGCCCAATGCTTATATTGCTGTTCCAGGGGGCTTAGGAACAAAAGGCACTATATAAATGTGCCACACTCAGCACCCTTCAGTCCCTCCCAACACTGGAGCCACATATGGTGCCAAATGAAGGAGACGCCTAAACAAAAACCTTAGAAAGATGGGAAGGGTGGAGGAGGAAGTGGCTATAGGACCATTCCTGGTGTTTCCCACTGTTGCCTTCCCCAGTGACAGACACAGGCCTCGGCTTCAGTGGGGCAAGATCAGGCCCCAAGAAGGGAGAGAGTTTAAGATTACGGAAAGTTGAAGAATCTCATCTCATCTGCCCTCACAGGACCACCTGGGGAACACACCTTTGGAGGAAGCCTGAGCGGGGTTACACCACACAGTGTCAAACACACCCATGTCCGATCCACATTCACACCCCCAGCTTGGCTAACGCCAGTGGAGCTAGCTCGGTGCTGTGACAAAAACAGCAGGAGAAATGCTACCAACTCTCAGAACAGACAACCTCTGAAAAAGCAACCAAGGGTGCAGGCGCCCGGATACCACTGCAATGGGAGTGGCAGGAGAGTAGAGACTAGATGGTCATGGAAGGGCAGCTCAGAGGAGTGCAAGGTGGAGGGGAAAAATAAGACATTAGTATTAATAACAGCAGGAACCAGTATTATAATCAACCATCAGGAAAAGTTAGAGGAACTGAGGAAGGTGGGTAAGCAGAGAGTGAGACAACAGCTTCTCTAAAGAGTGCAGGGCTAGGTTTCCTAGCATTCAGCACTCACCAGTCAGCTGGATTTTCCAGAGATCAGCTCCTATTCAAACACCTAAATCAGGGCCAGATTTGCAGAAAGACTCCAGCTGGACCAGCTCCCAGTGTCACACTTACGGCCAGATTTTCACAAACATTCAGCTCTCAGCGGGTACCCGCTGTGCTCAGCTCATCTGATAATCCAGCCCAGAGAACACAATAAAACGGGATTCTTTAATCCATTTCTAGCCTCATTGAGCTACGGGGCTGCTTGCAAGAAGCCAACCTGCCAACTGGAAGATGCACATAGACCTCCTTTACCCTAACAGATCTGATATATAAGGCTAGTGTTAAGGTGTGATCCAGGGCACGCAATATCCTGAAAAGCTGTTAACGCCCATGCAAGAGAATACCCTGTTCATGTCATCTTATAAAAAGCTATATTCTTCTGAACTCTGCACCATGGTGCAATATAAAAACTACAAACACACTGAGTCATAAGACAGTAACATGCCAGTCTTACAAGGCTCACACCTTTTGCTGAATTCTGTTCCTTTCAGTTATGTAGGGCATTTCTCGCCCTACAGTTTCAGCGTAGCAGATGCCAACAGCAAGATGAAAGGGCAGCTCTCAGAGTCAGTAAGATGGGTGTACAAGACTGATATTTTCATAACAACCCATGCACAGCAGCTCATGTTCTGCTCTGTTACATGCCTGCAGACTCCCAGATTCCAGTGGGGTTACACAAAAGCAGAGTCTGGCCCAATGTTAATTCAACTCTCTGCTTAGAGGAGCCAAAGGCCATCTTGAGCCCCATCTATGCTACAGTTATAACCAGCGGCGCAGTTAACAGCATCGTTATCCCCTGACTTGATTATAACATTCCATTTTGTAGAGCAGCCAGAACCAGAACCACATCCTAGGATTTAGCCCATATAAGAAACAAAGCCCAGATGCCATCTACACTACAAATTAGAGTCAGGTCTCCTGTCTTGATTGTGACTGTCATGTCAGTGGGGCCTTAGGAAGCTCTAGCAGAAGCTATAATCTTGTTAACTGTAAGAGGCATGGACCACAAGACTGGGAGCCAGGAGCGCCCGAGTTCTAGCCTTTATAATCATGCAGCTTTCTAGCAAGCTGTGACTTCAGGCAAGTCACTTTACCACCCTGTGCTTCAGTTTGCCCATCTGTAAAATAGCCATAATACCAACTGCATCAGGGCTTTGTGGGATTTAAATAGTGGATGTCTAATATACTTAAAGTTGGGCACCATAGCACATTTTAAAATTAGCTCTGTAATGCAGCTCAGTGCACCTTGGACACATGGGAAACACCACCCACTGCCCAAAATACCCACCAGTTCTCAATAGGAATTTCAGCAATCGTTTTAAGCATGTTGCCCGTGCTGTGAAAAGCCACAAACAGGGTCCTGGTTTATTAAGGCAGAAGGTGGCTGCTCATTTTGCCCCGCACAGAATTAAAAATCCCAGACACCAAAAATCCATTCTTAGGGAAACCCTAAGAGGTCCATGCAGCACAGGCTGGATACCAGGAAGAAGCATATCAGCATGAACCTGGCATTTCTGACTGAGCAATCATGGGTCTGCATTTGCCTAATCTCACCTTCGAACACACAGGCAGTAGATGAAGTGCTGGCAAAAGGTATTGACCTGGGAGTCTGAAATCCACTATCCATATCACAGGCAGGGCAAGCTTCCCACACACCATCTCCTTCCAATATGCACCACCCCTGACCTGGCAAGCAGTTCGGTCTCCTAGTCAAGATGCTTCTGCTGATTGCCTCTAGAACTATTTCATCTCCAAGAATATACTCAAAATGCCATCAATGCAGTTCCGGGAATGCTGGCTGGGATGGCAATTTCACCTCAACGCTAATTCCAAGACCCTTTACAGGTACTAATCAGAGTTATCTACTGAATGCCTCCTTCATAAGTCAAGAGAACAGTTTAAAAACAAACACTTTATACCCATAAGAGAATCATGTAAATAATAATCCAGATAGAGACTACAAAATCAGCTACACTGATCAGTAACACCGTAAATAATCAACTGATTTTCATATGCAATAGCAGTCATCACATCTAAGCCTACACGTCTATTTGGAAACCTCTAACAGTGCTGTTGCACATTTTCTATTTTAGAGAGATCTTAACACAAGATTTGCTACAAATCCCTTGCCTGGCTGCACTTGGAAGCCTGACTGATTTGTAGAGAATGCTGCTGTCACTTCACGCATGCCCTGTGCGAAGTTGAAATACCGACTGTATCCTCTTCAACCCTGTAGCAACTTCGTGTTTAGAGTGTTATTGTCTGAGGCTGAATCTTGTTTGCCCAAACTCCCGGAGCGTAAGATAACAGCTTGATTGCTGACACTGGGGTTATTAAAACAGGCTTTCTACAATGTTTTTAAACGATTAGGTTAAATAAATACATTGGGAAGTCTGGAGTAAGACTTGCAATCTCCCCCCTGCATGCACCATCTCTGCACTGAGCTCAGTAAAATCAGTGGCGCTGCACAGAGATGCAGCAAGGTGGATGGACCCAAGCACAGAATCAGACTCCCACAGAATGAAACCTGCAGCCTTTACTCTCATGAGCAATTCCACTGTCTTCAGTCGAACTACTCAGGTGAGTGAGGGCTACAGATCCAGGCTAACTCATTACAGAGGTTTTAGTTCGTGCACGATCTTTCACACAACTTGTCTCCCCAGATGCTTTGAGTCCCATACTGCAATCAGGGAACCAGACAGAAACAAAGAGAAAGTCGGTGTGTGTGTGTGTGTGTGTGTGTGGAGAGAGAGGGGAGGTAGGGAAAGGAGGAGAAATTAGAAGATATTTTCAGACATGATGTGAAAGAGACAGACGAGCTGGAGACTTGGAGCCCAAACATGGGCCGTTCCAAGCCAGAAGGGGGAGAGCTGCAAACCGCTGGAGGAACATTAAATAAAAATTGGGGGCGGTTAGAGCAAAAGTGATGTTGCAACTTTAACTAGGGCACTGATCGGTCGGCTGACCCATGGGGCACCGAAAGGAGCGTCCCCACAAGTCCCAGTACAGCGCCGAAAAGGAGGCTGAAGCCAAGCCACGCGGGAAGTTCAGTGTCACCAAGTTGGTCGGAGAGGGAGGGAAGGTCTGAGCAGGGGAACCGGGAAGGCGCTGGGTTTTCGATCAAAGCCGGCGTGGCCCCGGGGGGAGAGGCCGATGGAGGCGGGGGTGGGCTCGCCGGGGGCCTTACGTTTTCTTGAAGATTCCCCCGAGGCAGCTGCCGAGCAGGAGGCAGAACTGCTGCGAGAAGAAGACCCAGGTGATCTGGGAGAGCGAGCTCTGGGTCTGGCAGCGCAGGTCCAGCAGGGTGGGCCCCAGGAAGGCGATGCAGAGCCCGAAGCTGAAGAAGACGCTCCAGTAGGTGAGGGTGGGCTGCAGGTTCCTCCGGAACAGGGCAGCCACCCGCTCATCCCACACCATCCTGGGCTCGGGCTCCGGCTGGGAGAGCCACGGGCAGGGCTCAGCTCAGCGCGGGCGCCGGCGGGTGGACAGCGTCCTGGATCTCATGCGCCCTGGAGCCCTTCTCCCGCTCAATCCGGATTCGCTCCGGTTCGCTGCAGCCCACGCTTCGCTCCCCGGGCAGTGCAGGGATATGCCTGGAGCGGGCAGGCAGCGCTGCTGGGCTCGGGCGCTGGCCCCGCCCCTGTGCCCGGGGAGCAGCAGCCACCGCCTCCAGGGCAGCGGGGCGGGGACGGGGCTCGCCAAGGTGCGGGAACGGGCTGGGAACGCTGCTGTACCCAGAGCACTGCGGGGCTGCAGCGGGTCGGATCCGGGGCTGGAGCAGTTTTATAGTGGAGATGCTGGAGGGAAATCCCAGCCCTGGCCAGGCACTAGGGCTGGTCCCTGTCCCCGCTGGATCGTGGGCTCCGTCAGGCTGCAGCAAAGGCAGCCAGGACTAGGGACATGTGAGCGCCCAGCAGCCCTGCTGGAGCCGAGGCCACAGGTGCTGGAAGTAGGGGCGCTGCTACCTCCCTCCCGCCCCCGCTTGAAGCAGTTTCTGTTATATCCAGGGTTTACAGTTTGGTTCAGTGGCTCTCAGCACCCCCCACTGTACAAACTGTTCCAGCCCCCCTGGGTTGTGCTGCAGGGAAGTGCCAGCCAGAAGAGCTCCATCCTTGGGAGAGCAGCCTGGTCCCTGAGCTCACAGCTCAGGCTTTCAGAAGGGAGGTGGCCCAGGTGAATGTTGGGTTAGTTTCTAGGCCCTTCCAGTTCTGCCCAGCGCGCCCTGTAAATGGCCTGTCCTGAGGCTTTTAAAAAATCCCTGGGAAAAAACACCATCACCTCTAGTTTGGCTGAAAAGGTTCTTTACAGCAAGGGGAAAACCCACTAAGGCCCGACCCCTGCAAACATTTATGCATCTGCTTCACTTTAGCCCCATGCCCATAGCAGTAAAGCTGAGCACCCATTTAGACACTGACCAGTGATTTTTAGAATACTTGTCCCAGAGTTCAGCCAGGCTGGATGGGTTAGTTCTGGCCTGTGTGTGTCGTGTGGTTTTACATTCAGCGTGGCATGCGTAGGCTTTATGGCATGTCTTAGGAATGCTGCCGGGAGCCTGTTGGTGCCAGTTTGCACAACAGGTTGTTATTTTAGAGATTGGCGAATCCAAACTGCACCTGACCCCTAGTTCTTCATCATTACATTCATTTGCTAGCGTGTCAGACATCCCTGGGAGTGGGGTCTGGCTGAGGAGTTCAGAATCAGGCCCTCATTTCCCATCTCACTCAGACAAATTGTCTCCAACAGACTTTGAGTTAATAAACAAAAGCAGCCCAGGAAAGGAAACATTAATGAATAGGCACAGGCTAGTGTGAGAACTCCCTTGTTTATTAAGTGAGTGGAAGATGAAACCATTAAAGAAACCTCTCAACTTCCCTGTGAGATAGGTCAATGTTATCATCCTATTTTACAGCTGGGAAAACTGAGGCACTCAGCAGCGAAGTTACTTGCTTAAGGTCACCTAGTGAGTCAGTGGCAGAGCCAGAAATAGAACTGTATCCTAATGACTTATCCAGCACCCAATTTTTTTTACTAGGCAGGTCAGGTAACCTACGAATGATAGCAGAGGAGGGGTGGTCAGAAGCTCTAGGTTCAGGTCCTGATTCTGCTACATAAAAACTTTTGACTTTATACAAAGCTTTTCCTCTCTCTACCTTAGTTTCCCCATCTGTAAAATGACAGCATGGAGGGAAGTTGGCAGGATGTTTGTAAAAGGGCTGAAAAGAGAGATTTGAAAGCCAGAAGGGACTGTTAGACACACATTATCTGCTATCTCAGTTACTTTTCTCTAGCCTTGCCTCACTCATATCCATTCAGAATGCTGCTGTGAAGATCTTTTCTTAGCCTGTCTCATTGACCAAGTCACCCCTTCTCTATCACATCAAACATAAGCTCCTTGTCCTCCATACCCTTCACAGCCTGTCTCCACCCCACCGATCCTCTCTCCTCCATTATCAAGAGGTCCACTTCTGCCTCCTATTGGCCAAGGAACCTCTATCACCCACTTGTTACATTTTCAAAGAAGTCCCTTTGTGCTTTGCTTTCTCCCCTGCTGCCCCACACGCTTGGGAGGCACTCCTGTAAACTGCCACTCAGTTTCCTCATTATCTGCCTTCAACTCCCTCCTTAACAGCCTCAATAATGGTGATACAAAAATCTGACCACAGTTAAGTTGCTGGTGAACCGAGACCACTATCTGTCATGCTGACCAATATAACCTCAACATTTCCTCGTGCTTCCTGTTGGTCTGTTTCTCTCTGCTGTCTCTTGTTTTATGTTAGATGGTAAGCCCTGTGGGGCAGGTCTTTTGGTTCTGTGTTTGTACAACAGCTGGCACAATAAATAAACAACAGTCTGACCTCCTGTATAATGCAGGCTATTGAATTTCACCTGGTTAGCCTGTATTCAGCCCTATGACTTGTGGTTGGCTAAAACATCTCTTCTAGAAAGGCCTCCCAGCTTGATTTGAAAACATCAAGAGATGGTGAATCTACCACTTCCTGTTCCAGTGGTTAACCACCTGCTTTGTTAAAAGTTTGTTATTTCTAGTTTGAATTAGAATCATAGAATAGCAAGACTGGAAGGGACCTCAGGAGGTCATCTAGCCCAACCCCCCACTCAAAGCAGGACCAGTCCCCAACTAAATCATCCCAACCAGGGCTTTGTCAAGCCTGACCTTAAAAACCTCTAAGGAAGGAGATTTCACCACCTCCCTAGGTAACTTATTCCAGTGTTCACCACCTTCCTGGTGAAATAGTGTTTCCTAATATCCAGCCTAGACCTCCCGCACTGCAACTTGAGACCGTTGCTCCTTGTTCTGTCATCTGCCACCACTGAGAACAGCGGAGTTCTATCCTCTTTGGAATCCTCCTTCAGCTAGTTGAAGGCTGCTATCAAATCCCCCCTCTTCTGTTCTGCAGACTAAATAACCCAGTTCCCTCAGCCTTTCCTCATAAGTCATGTGCCCCAGCCTCCTAATCATTTTCATTGTCCTCCACTGGACTCTCTCCAATTTGTCCACATCCCTTCTGTAGTGGTGGGACCAAAACTGGACACAATACTCCAGATGTGGCCTCACCAGTGCTGACTAGAGGGGAATAATGATGTCCCTCAATCTGCTGACAATGCTCCTACTAATGCAGCCCAATATGCCATTGGCCTTCTTGGCAACAAGGGTACACTGCTGACTCATATCCAGCTTCTCTTCCAATGTAATCCCCAGGTCCTTTTCTGCAGAACTGCTGCTTAGCCAGTCAGTCCCCAGCATGTAGCAGTGCATGGGATTCTTCCTTCCTAAGTGCAGGACTCTGCACTTTGGCTGCTTGTCAAGGATTAAGTTATAGCAATATTTTCCAAAGTTGCCAGGCATTTTACACACACTACACAAACCCCGTGGGAAAAACTTGGAGATTGTTTGGTTTCTGAGAGACCCAAAGTGACACAGTGCTTGGAAGATGAAAAGTGCTATAGAAATTTTTTGTATGGACTCTGAACTGGTATGAACAACGATGGATTTCAACATTTTTGCTTTTAATCACACCAGATGGTGAATGAGGAAACAAATCTGTTAGTTTTATGTTTGTCCTGTATCTTACACCAGGATCAGTTCTGTATTGGATCAAATTTTATTTAACCAGTGGACAGGGAGTTATACTGGGCACATGTTCTCTTCCCAGCTTTGAATTACTGCATCACCTTAAGCAATACCGCGCCTCAGTTTCTCCAGCTGGAAAATGGAGATAACAGTCCTTTGGCACACCTAATGAAAAGCAATGTCTACGTTCGTTGTCACTGTTAGCAGATTTCATATTCTAGCTACATCTGACATGGCCTTAGCAAGTAAGGATTTAAATACCAGCACTGCTCCTGGGAACTGATAAGGGAGGTGACAGAAGATATGCTTGTAAATAAAAGTTGACATGTTACAAGGCTTGTGTGCATACAAACACACAAACCCTTTAGTGTCCCCAGCAGGCTGAGCTGCTGTACTGAGGAACTAATAATACATATCATGGTAGCTCCATGGCCTGCATCTAACAGCAGAACTAGTTTCGCAAAGTGACACCTTAGCTGATTTTCAAATCCTGGGATCAATTTTGTACAGACAGTGAAGTAACAGCCACATTTCTGTGCCTGCTGTGAATTGCAAGATAAAACCAAGAATGAATTATTAATAGCAGCAGAACTACAGCCAGCAACACTATTTGATGTTTGCTAACATGGCTCAAAGAGAGCTGAGTATTTAAGCAATGCCTTCTATTCACATCCTGCTGCGCTCAGCGCCTCTTGTTTGGGGAGCATGAGGCATGAAAGCCTGTTTCAGTCTCCCCTATCTAGACATATTCCTCTTTGTGGTGGATGGAGTGATTGCCTGCTTAATGTAATGGGCCGTCATTTGTCATGACTGGGTCTTAATAAATATAGCTCCAAGCAGGAAGCTGGTTGTCATCATTCAATGTAATATTGCTATGGTGCTGGTGCTGCTTCCCTCAGCCCAATCTCTGGAGGAGAGGGGAAATCACTGCTCAAGTAAGGGGTTGATTGAGGCAGGGCTCTGTGGGGCAGAGCTTTTCACTTGGGAAGACACCAGGGCAAATCGTGGATTCTCATCCTAGGCCCAGTTGCAGGATTGGTTGGTCTCTTGTTCACAAACCCAGCAGCAGTGGGACAGGACAGCCAGTCTTCATACAGAAAGAGCAGCGGAGGGATGCTGCATGTCAGGACATGGGGACCATTGGCAGAGCTGGCTAGCGTCCCAGCACTGGAACAGAGACTCTGAATGGAGAAGCTCCTGCCAACACTGGCCAAATCGTTCAGAAGTGGCTAGTGGTTCTGGATACCTGGCGTTTGTTTTTTTCAGAATTGCTGAGTGAGCACTGATGTCATTTGGAGTTGTGGGTTCCCAGCACTTGTGAAAATCAGCCCTGAAGTACCTCAGGCTGGGAATCACCCAGAATCGCTGGCAACTTCTGAACATTCTAGCCACTCCAGGCAGCAGGTCTCATCCCTCATTGGCCTGAGGACCAGCTGTAACATAGGTGGTTGTGCAAGGGATGGTGCTTGTTCACTCTGAGTTCCCATTAGCTTTTGGGCTAGCTTGGCAGCCTCGGCTGAAGCCCTGCTCAGAAAAGGTATTTAAATGGCAAATTCCTGCTGAAATCAATGGGAGTTAGGTGCCTAAATACCTTTAGGGATGAGGGGTGCAAGGCTTTGGAGCAGGATTTGGGGCAGTATCTCCTCAGGAGCCAGACGAGGGTGCTCACTGGGCATTCCACTTCCTGTCTGACGCGCCTGGCTGAGGAACCTTACCCCTCTTTATGAATTCACAGGCACAAGAGGCTGTGACCTGCAGAGCCTGTGCTTCTACAGGTTACAACATGCACTCCCCGAGCTCTGCTGCCCTTCCCGTGTCCTTTCCCTCCAACCCTTTTCAGGGATCCACAGATCCAGGTCAATTGATGCACTGCAGCCAGATACAGCCGCACCAGAACAAGAGATGTGTCATGTGTGCTTCCCCCATGTCCACTGGGTGTGAACTTCAAAGCCTTTCAGCTGCTGCGATGGCCAAGCTAAGATCCTTAAGCGAGTTTGTGCAGAAATGGAAACTCCCGGTGAGAATCATTGAAATGTAATAAGAAAAGACTTTGTGTTTCTTTTACCCACAATATAATGGAAACTCTCAGACAATGGGTTGAATTACTCCAGAGCGCACACATTCAGCATCAGAGCTTGTGCTCTGTGAATGAATGGTCATGGGTAGCTAGGACTGCAGCACGTTAGTCTCATATTCTGGAGATATTATCAGCCAGATTTTCAGAACAGTTCAGCACATTGGGTGCTAGATGCTTTGGAAATCTGGTCCAACTGAGGGTGCTGAGTACTTTGATGTCTGGCCCTAGATTACACCTTCCTGATTAAATGTAACACTGAAATCCTGGCCTGGACATTAAAGATCCCATGACTCTTGTCTCCTGGACATCCAATCTGAATAATTTCTCTCATCTAAATTCCCTCTGCAGTTTCAGCTGGATTCAAAATTCTTCCTCATTTACTGACCTCAAACTGTTGTACATTATTGCTTTGTGCTGTTAAAGAGCTACCATGCTCCTTTCCAGAAGTGGCTGCATTTTAATCGGGGGGGGGGGGAGGAAATAGTCTCAATACCTCACTCAGGGTGGCAAATATCACTCCCATTTTACAAATGGATAAACTGAGACACAGAGCGAAGTGGTTTGCACAACCCATATGAACAGATCCTTGTGGAGCTGTGTGGAATCACTGGCAGGGAAAGCTGTTTAGAAAATGGCATTTCTATCTCACAGGAAAGTCCAATGTTTCTATGTTTATTTTGATCCCCAAAAGTCAAAATGCCATTTTTTCATGGAACAAAAAGCCTGGGAAAATTCCAGTTCAGAAACATCTAAGTGAAACATTTCAACATCTTCAACCAAAGACTAAACATTTTACTTTGAATTTTCCCAGTGATAAATCAAAAAATTTAGTCAAGATTAAAGATTGTCCCTTGAAAACTAAATCCCGTATTTTGTCATAAAAATTCTAGTGGGCTCTATTGGTGTATTATTTGGGGATGGACAGCAGGAGATCGTACCCAAGGAAAAAGAGATCAGTCAAAAAAGGAAACAAAAATAGAGCTGCTAATGAGGTTCAGCTTATTAGAAGAGGTCAGAGTTGTTTGAGTAACTCGTACACCACAGCTCCCATTAGTCCCCCAGGGGAAAGACCCAGGTCCAGGACCACATTCCAACAGTACACTGCCAGCCATGCTACAGCTGTTTGACTGGAGCAATTAGGAGACAAAGGAGAACCAGTTTGACAACCAAAATGTCATCATACCGCACCTGACCATGGATCACACCTGTGTCAGTTGCAGCCTTGTTTGAACATGAGTGAAGCTGGCTGGGATCCAGTACTGGATCCCTCAGCACTGTGGTATGGACTGGGATTTCTTTCCAGCAGCATATTATATTCCCCACATTAGTCCAGGAACTGGGTTCAAACCCGGCCAGCAATGGTGTTTAAAAATGGCTGTGGCTTACACAGCTCTGAGTGCCAGGAGGAAGCGTTGCTCAGTGGTCAGGCCTCCCAGGGCAATGGCAGCCAAGTTCTATTCCCAGTTCTGCCCTTTACATGCAGGGTAGTCATGGGCGAGCCATATCAGTGTTTTGCCTCAGTTAAACAACCTGTCAGATAATCACCCCTCTCACAGGGTTTTGGTGAGGCTTAGTGAACTATCTGGGAGGTGCTTTGAGATCCTCAGATGACAGGGGCTCTGGAATTGCCTGTGGTTTCTATTGTGGGCAAGCCCCTCTGTCCTTGTGTCTCAGTCCAGGTTGGGTAAAGGCAGCAGAAGCCTCACTCCACAGCAAGACATTGTGTCTGACCTGAGCTTTCACCACGGGGGAAAAAACGGGAAGTCCTGTGACAATGCCTTGTATGCCACAGGGCTGATTGCATTCTTGAGTCTCTCTAGGAGGACCAGGCAAAGGTGGAGATAAACGAGAGAAATAGAGCCACCTGTGCTAAGCAAAACCAAAGCAAGTCAGCTGCAAGGCTGTGGTCTCCAAGTGTCTGATCCAGGGATTATGAGATATGCTCCAGCTGGGAAAGCAACACATTTACTGCCTGCCCAGGCCCACTGCTCAGATTTTAATTAAGGTTACACACCTCAAGGAACGACAACTCCGCTCTGGGCAGGACTTAGTACCAAGTGCCCTGGATGTGAACTGCTTTGCCTTGCTACAGCACCTCTCACCAGGGGAACTCTGTGTTTTACACACATCATGGACCCAATTCTCCGCTGCTATAAACTGGCACTGCTGTCCCAATTTATACCAGTGGAGAATTTGGGCCAATTAGTCCTCACGCAACCCCCTAGTTATGTCTTGCTGTGTCCATTAGCAGCTAGGGGAACCTAATATGTCTAGCAACCTGACCAAGCAGCATATTTCTCTGCAGAGGAATCTGGCACTCCTAGCAAACTGACAAATTGTCCTCCTCCTTTAATCCATGGTCCGGCCTGGTGGTTTAGTTTGAAGTCTGAGGAACAAACATTTTAGCACCAAGTGGCACAAGATTATGGAGCGTGAGAAAGGTGAAAAAATAAAGGCCTTCACATCTGAGGAAATGAGATTAGGCACTGAATTCCTGCAAATACATTGCCCTGTCCCTTTAAAGACCAAACGAATACAAGTAAAACAGCAGTTCTCAAACTTCACTGCACCGCAACAGCCTTCTGACAATAAAAATTACTACACGACCCCAGGAGGGAGGACTAAAGCCTGAACCTGCCCAAGCTCCGTCACCCGCGGTGTGAGGGGGAAAAGTCAAAGCCTGAGCCCCACCATCCCGGGGGCTGGGGAACAAAGCTGAAGCCCGAGCCCCACTGCCTCGGGCAGGCGGTGGGCAAAGCTGAAGTCTAAGAGTTTCAGCCCTGGCAGGGGGTCTGTAACTTGAGTCCCGCTGCCCAGGGTTGAAGTGGAAGCCTGAGCCCTGGTCTCCAGCTAATCTGATTCCAGCCCTGGTGACCCCATTAAAACAGGGTCCTGACCCTCAGTTTGAGAACCCCTGCAGTAAACCCTTCATCATCTAGAGACCAGACAGAAAAATGGCTCACCTTGGTTTTCTGCTCAGCTCTCATGGATCTTCCCTGTCCAAGTCAGCTTCAGGCCCAAACTCCAGGCAGCACAGCACAGGAAAATTAACCAATTACCCCCAGCTGGTCCAGCCCTCCAACTCCAGGCACTCAAGGATCCTTTTTGACCAACAAAGTAGTAACCTCTTCCCTGCCAACTCTTGGTGAGGTACATCAGTGACCCACTATCAGACAGCGACATCTTTCAGGCCCTACACACTTGGGCCCTGATCCTGTAGCGGCACCAGGTGGCTGGGTCCTTAAACAGGTGGGGAATCCCACTGATTTGAAGGCTATATAGACTGGATTGCAGAATCAGGCCCTTGGTCTGGATTTAAACTGGGAACCTAATGCCAGATCCTCCAAGCTATTTAGGTGCCTAGCTCCCACTGATGTCAATGAGAGCTAGGTGGCTAAATATGTTTGAGGATCTGGGCCCTACGGTCAGATTTTCAAAGATACTGAAGCCCCTAAAAACACAGATAGGCACCTAAGGGGATTTTCAAAAGCACCAAGCTACCACTGAAATCCTAGACGTAAGGGGAAAAACTTCAACCAGCTCTAGCAAAGTGACTGCACTAGCCAACCTCACTGATTCAAAACTACCCGCCAAAGCAGACATTTAACCCTTCCAAATAGAGAAAGCCCCAAACAAAACTACCAGCTACTCAACAACATTTATTTTCCAATCTTGGCTTCGTAGCATTCACAATACATTTGTAATTATAAGCCTTAGCAAGAAAACGAGCACATTCTCAAAACGGTCCATGGCACATCTGAAATTCAAAAAATCGCAGGATCTTATAAAACACTCCGACACAGGGATACCATCTTTTATTTATTTTTGTAACTTTCGATTAATTCCAGAAAAACTTTCCATACAAAAAAAATCGCATCTTTTGGAATAAACCTTTAAAATTATTCTTTTAAAATTCATCTTCTGTTTTTACAATAATAGTTAAATATATTATTTGTATTTGCAAATGAATCACACCAGAGAACATTCACAGTATGGGTATCCTGGTGGCTTGCGCACGTGTGTGTGTGTATTTCCTCTTCCACGAAAAGCAAGATGCTGAGGATGAAGGTGACAAATAAATCAGAAAGGGGCTTCTTACTATTTGCCCCTGTTAACACGGGACATCACTAGCAAGAAATTCTGAAGGGACAGCAAGGTGCATTCAACAACTCGACTCAAGAGTACAGAAACAGAACAGATATGGCACAACTGCAGCAATATTTTCAGGCAAAGATCCGTGGCTCTTGGTGCAAGAAGCCTTGTTAGTTTCAACCCCAATTCTCACAAAGACTGGACTGCACATATATGGGCCAATATTTTGCTCTGAGTTAGTGTAAATCCAGACTTTAGCAGAGGGATTCCAGATTTGCACTGACGAAACTGAGCAGACTCTGGCCAACTTGGGCTAGAAAATGGTGCCAGTGTGGGGTGCAATGGGTTTCAGTTCTCTGTGGACTTCACCTCCCTGGGGCTGTGCAGGCCCCTCGGGATTAAGATGTCAGGGGCAAGTGCAGCATGCCTACTGAAGTCAATGGAAGGCTTTCCACAGACATCAGTGAGCAGTGGATCAGGCCCTATGTGCTGAGAGATGTCACTAGGAGCAGGTTGGTTGAACTGATACAAATTATGGTGTAGCATTTGGTTATGGTCTGGTTCTAGGACTCCGTTGGGGATGCTCCCCTGGAGTGGGGAATACTCCAATGAGTTAGGTTGGCAGGTATCAAAAATCTGCTGCTGCACCTGACATAGAATCTTCCTATCAGAGATCACAGTGACACTGTCCTAATTAAGATAATGGGATCTATTCCTGCTTTCAGTTACACCAGTGTAATACCCACGTAAGCGAGAGCAGATCAAACCCATGGAGGTCTGGTCTCCACTCCACATGTAGATATTAAGGCACAAAGCCCATTGAGATGCTAATGTACCTCAAATCTGTAGGGCTAAGCCATTTCCACCTTCCCGCTGTTTCTCCACCTGTCTGCTTTTACCCCAAGCCTTAGTGACTCAAGGTTCTGGCATCACCACTCAGGCCTTGTCCTCATTCAAAAATGAGGCAGTTAGAACATGACCTTGAGGAGTCACATGAACTAAAGTGGTGTTAAACAGACCTTTGCAATCAGTGGGGATAGAAATCTGTGTGTTATGGTGCCAGCTGGACCCCTGGGTTTAAACCCCAACCAGCTGGTCTGATGTTAAGCACCATTTTTCCCTACAAGCTGACATGGACCGCAAAGTCATGTTAAACATCACGTTAGTTAAATCAGCTCCTCGAGATCATGTTCTAACAGTGACCTCATTTCTGAGTGACGCCAAATCATGAGAAAACACACACAGCTCGGAAGCTAGGGGAAAATGGCTCCTCTATATTTTCCACCTTAAAGGAGGGGGAGAAAAATGAGAACATACACACTGAGTTTTGCTATTTAAAATTGCAACAAAAATCTGCAAATGTTTCGAGCCAGGAAAGGTGCATGTTTACGGGAGTGGCAAATAAAATGATGATGTCTCCAAAGTTCTATTGTTGCACTGTAACATAGACATTGTTATTGACACTAGTGTTATCAGCATTACTGGAGCTAGACATCAGCTGTTGCGATGGAAGAATACAGAGTTTTAAAGGAGTAGTGCCTAGATTTGAAAGAAAAATCCAACTCACTTTCTTCTAGAGCTGGTCAAGAAATTAAAAAAATCTACAAAAACCCCCAAGAAATTAAAAAAAAAAAATTTGCAGAAAAGTTTCTTTGAAATTCCAATTGTTGGAAAAGTCTCAACCACACTAAAGGCTGGTCAAAAAACATTCAAAAATGTGAACATTAAAAAAAAACATAGACATTTCCAATTTTTCAGCCAGCTCTACTTTTAACCCAGTATTGCACATATGTGCTTCATCGGGAGATATTAGACTGATCAGTTTCACTTCCTGGTCTCAGTGCTGCTGTTCTGGAGAATGTTTAAATCCACCAATTTAAATGTATTGAGTTAATAAAAGTCATGGCCATTTTTCTATTAGGTTTTATAAAAAAAATTTTAACTGTGTGTGTGGGTCCTATTATTAGCCAAGATGGCCAGGGATGCAACTTCATGTTCTGGGTGTCTCTAAACATCCAACTGCCAGAAGCCAGTACTGGATGACAGGGGATGGATCACTCAAAATTGCCCTGTTCTGTTCATTCCCTCTGAAGCATCTGGCTCTGGCCAGTGCCAGAGACAGGATACTGGGCTAGATGGACCAGTGATCTGACTCAGTATAGCCATTCTTAGGTCCTTTTAATTCTACTTGCTGGCAACAAGAGGGGAAAAGGTTCACATATCACTGGGGATAGAGCAGGTTTCGGTTAAGACTCTCTCCAAGCCTTGCCTGGACTGGCTGTTAGACTGGCACAGAGCTAAACAAAACCCAGTTTTCAACAAGGAACTCCTTGTGCTCGCAAACCTAATACTGGATTAGTAACACAGGGTTTGATTCTCCACTGACTCACACCAGTTTTATACTGGGGTAATTCCACTGACTTTAGCATAGTCGGCTGATATACACCTTGCTAAGTGAGAAGAGTACCAGGCCCAAAGAACTTGATGTGCAGCAAGAACAACTGAGTTAATGCACTCCCATAATGTTGCTGATACTCCAACCAGAGTAGCCAGTCCGGTCGATCACAGCCTTGAAGTGTGCTAGCTGATGACAATACCATATTACAGTACAATGCATGCTTCTTGTCACACAGATGAGGTAGGTCAGCAATTCCTGGCTAAATCTCTATTCTAGTTCTTAAATCTATGAAATTATCAATTGCATTTGCCATCTCCCTGTTGAAAACAGCTCAGCGGCACCATGGAATTAGCAAATAATGCCCGGTGAAACCCTAGGAAACAAAATGCAACCAATGTTTCAGCCTTGAAAACATTCAAAGTAATGCAATGGTCTACATGCACAGTGGAACAGAACTGGATTAATTTGCCAAAGGAGACAGAACTGGATGCTCAGCGGATGCAAATCTGTGTAGGGGCCAGATTTATAAACATATTGAGGCACCTAAGTATGCAGACAGGTGCCTAGCTGGATTTACAAATGAGTTGGATACCTATCGCCTACTGGCTTTCAATGGGAGTTTAGCACCTAACCTGTTTAGAAGCTTTTGTAAACCCCAGTAAGAGCCTTTCTGCCTCTTTGGGCACCTAAATACCATTATATATCTGGCTCTATCACCACGAGCATCAATGGGGCCATGGCAATTTACATTTGCTCAGGATCTGACCAGTGTCCTCATGCCACTGGACTAAAAGCTTCTGCTCACATGTAGGTGTCTGGAAGGCATTTACAGGCAGAGCATGTGCAGGAACTCTCAGACATCACACAACCAGGACTCAGCCTCCCAAGCCCTGCCAGGGAGCAAGTGCCAGAGGATTATAAATCAAACCCTGCTCAGAGAGGTGCCAAATATTTACATGTGCTATCACTCTCCTGAATAAGAGTAAACACCCACCGAAATGCCATGGAACAAAAGGTGTTATCTTAAACTCACACTGCTAGCAGCTCACTAGGCTAATAAATAACAATGTCCTGCCAGAGAGATCTCCTTCAGGAAGGGTCTGTGGGGAAACGGACAGAGCTACGCAGGAGTAGAGTGAACAGGTTACAGGCTTGGAGATAACTTTCTCCTTCACGTGCTGAACCTGGAGAAAACAGTCCTGGCTGCAAGGTCACCATCATTCTATAACCTTCTGTCCCACTTTGCAGCCCGGATGACTCCATGCCAGTGAGTGACATTGCCTCCCTTGTTCTTCTCTCCCTGGTATTTCCAGGGAGTGGAGAGTGGAGAGTGATGGGGAAAGGGCAGACTTCCAGAGGTGCTGAGCACCCACTGATTTAGCTGAAGCCAACAGGTGCTGCAGATGCTCAGCAACACCTTTGAAAATTAGCCCCATAGGCACTGGGGTGGGAGGCAGGGTATGCACTATGCTGGTGTGTTTGTACATGAGACAGGTGGAGCTCTCCAGAGACCAAAGTGCCTGCTACTGATGTCAGATAAGGGAGCTCTCCTTTAGCACCAGTGGTAGAAGCCTGTGTTGTTGGAGCCAAAAGACCAAGGGGGATGGATGAGCAGACTTAATAACATCTTTTCCCACCTTGAATTTCTTTGATTCTATTGACCCTACCAAGCCATCATCCCTTGCTTCCCTGTAAGGTTTCTTAAAGCCTGGTCTGTACTTTATCTGAAGGTTGGTCGCTAGGCTGGAAGGATTTAAGCTGAGTCAGACAGAGCTGATTTTCAGAGGCACTGAGCACTTTCGACAAAAGTTAATTTCAGTGGGTGCAGCGGGTGCTTGGCACCCCTGGAAAACAGACTGCAACCACTGGTAGACGACCGTTTCCTCTTCTGCCCAAAAGTCAATGAAAACGTTGCCTTTGTTAACCGTGTAACAAATCATTAGCTGCCCCAAAACCTCATTATTCTCCCTATGTTGGACATCAAGAACTTCTAGTGCTGGCACAGCTCCACTGCCCTCTACAGGATGGAACTAGATCTGCCTATCTGGGCTTCATAGGCTCTATACTTAGAAAGCTCAATGAGGATCCTCTTTTAGCTCCGAGGGCAGGAGTCTGTGGCTTTGGAGCAGGAAGTGCTGAGTTCTATCCTTGCTGTGGCTTGGTAATTCCAAACAAACCCCAAGCACAGCATTGTAGCAGCTGAGATTCAGAGGTGGCCACAGATGTAACAACATAGCTCACCAAGGCTTCCATGCCTAGATGAGTCCTCAGAGCCTGGGGCTGATGAAAGCAGGAAGAACACACACGAGGTATGTAGGAGAATAAGCAAGAGACATTGGCACTGAGTATAAGTGCCCTAAATTCCAGTGATGGAGCCCATAGGGGAGCATTGTCCCCAGGCTGGGGATGGACTTGGCCCTATAACTCACAAGTGGGCAGATGGATTAGGTCCATATTCACCCCTAGGGTGGGACGTTATGGCCCCCAAGTCAGCACAGATCCTTAAAAAAGTGCCTAACTTGTAACATGTGAGTAGGCACAATAGCATCAATGGGATTATTCAGGTGCTTAAAACTGAGCATATATTTAAGTCCCTTGCTGAACCAGTGCCTACAGGAGAAGTTTCATCTATGGGGTAAACAATCAATTGAGTTACTCACCCACGAATAGAGGTGTCTGCAGTGGAAAGGGTAAGCCCATGGCACAGATTCCTGCTCTACCTAGGAAACTCTCATGCAAAAAGCTTTGTTAAAGGATAACTACAGGCGAACAGGTGTCAAAACTTACTCTAGTTAACACCAACCAAATATTTGTAAACCTCCCTCTTACACTTGACAAGAAAACCCGGTGCAGCTGGCACAGAGAACACTCTCTAAGTGCATGCGGAACAGTTGGCCACATCACTCGTGCTGCAGAGTGAAGTGCTGAATGAGTTAATGGATGGAAACAATGTTTTCTCCAACTTGCTGTATACTGGACACACACCGAAAGAAACCTACCAGAGACGGGCAAATCTCAAACAATATACAGGTCTGGATGCTTATCTGGGATGAGCCTAACTTGGTCCAAACTGCTTTGGTGTGTACATTGGGCTGGGAATCTCCTGGGGATGATCACGCTTCACATTTAGAGTCTGACCTGCACTGGAACCTTGGATCCAAACCTCCTCAAGTTTTGGCAAAGCTCAGATCCAGGCCCATTTCTATCTTATGCTTTGCCTCACAGTGAGACAGCTAATGATTATTAGCTGCATTTGACAGATGGGAAACAGAGGTACAGAGCAGTGCTATCACCTGTCCAAGACTACTCAGTGCGTGAGTAGAAAAGTCTGGATTAGAACTCAGGACTTCCTGCCTACCAGTCCCACAGTCAGTCTACCAACCCATCATGCATGCTCTCCAGAGCAATTCCCCATCTTTTCCTGGTGCTAGCTGGGCCATGATGGGTATCGGACAGGGTGAGGTAGCTGGACAGGGATGAAAACTTAAAAAAAATAAATCAATCCCCAAATCAATCAACCAAACAAAAAATTCAAACTTAAAAAAAAAAAGTTTCAGGTTTGGTTTGAGCTTTGGAGGAAGGTTTGAGCAGGTCCTTATTGTACCAGATGGACTTGGCATGGCCTGGAGATAGAGGGGGAGGAAAAGACACAAAGCACTTAAGCACATGTTCTGATTTAAGCAAGCACTTGAGTCCCACTGAGTGCAGAATGTGTGTAATAGACAGGGCCAACACAATATGCTCAGGCCTAGGGGATCGGGTAGATGGTGAAAGGTGGGTCTGTTTTCTGCTTAATAGCTTGTTTTATGTTTGAGTTGGTTCATGATCCCACAGCCTCGCAGAGGTATGGTCAGCACCTCTGTACGCCCACCACAAAGGTGGAATGACACAGCTTTGTGCATGCACAGCTCATTCGCACCAATCAGTGAAACTACTTGTGCTCTTTCATGTTTTGCCATGAGCTCAAAGATGGGCTCAAGTGGCTGGACCATTTGCTGCAATTCCTGAGCTGCTAGCTGGGAAATGGGTCCTTTTCCTAGTGGAAATGCACCTTTCCGTGCAAGGCGGATTAGAAACACAGCAGGATCTTGATGTGGGAAATGGGACTTCGCCGGTTTCTCAGAAAAGCTAAATCAGGGGGGCTCAGAACTGCCACGAAACATGGCATGAGAGACATCCCGGGGAACATTTTGCATGGATCTAATGACAGAGTCTGCATCCTGAATACCAGCTGTGCTATAGCACTCTGTGCTCTTGCTTTAGGGATGTCTTTAGACAGCAGCCAGGTCTCAGATCTTAGAAAATAAAAGGGGGGAGGGGGGTTTGTTGGGGAAACTGAGGGATCAGAGGAATCCAACTAATCTACATTTTCCCTTTAACAGCCTCTTTCCTCTGGACCTCTTGGGGCTGCCATTCAGGCAATCCTGGCAACTGTGCATGAGGCTCAAATAATGGGGAGGGGAAGAGGGATCCCTGGTTGATAACCATGGGGGGAGGGGCTGAAGGAGAGCTCTCCCTTGTTAAATGTTTCAGTCCAACTAAATGTCTCATGTCAGAAAGCCCTGGATGGGGCTCACTGTAGGGCGTCCCCTGCTTGTGATAGCATGTCCTTCATTCACTGCAATATGTCTTGCCAGGTCAGACTTCCCCAATGGTGGATATAGCAGGATGCCCAAGCACAGGCATGCCGTGCATTCACAGAAACGTCTTCTGCGATACTACACACCACAACCCAGCTGTCTGCCAATCCTCTGAGATTCTGCGCTCCGCCTGCACTCCAGCTTACCTTCCTGTACTGCAGCAACCAGGATTGTAATAAGACCAGCACACAAGTCTCCTGAGCTCAGGATTACTCCCAGCGTAGCTAGTCACTAGATAAAGTACCTTACCCGGGTATGGAATGCAGTAGCTTACTCTTGGTAGTGTCACACGAAAAATGAGCAACTGGGGGCAGAGCTCCTTTTATAAGAACTACTGGTGGCTGACTAGTGTCAGCAGTGGGATTCTGGGGGACAGACAGATGGCAGCCATGGTAGAGGGGCATTCCAGTATCTTCCTATTAGAGTCAGTAATTCTGTGGATGGGTCCTGTGGAAGCATGTAGTCCTCTCCTTTCTAAGTGCTTTGATCTTCATGGTTACAAAGGGAACAAGAGCCAGGTTTAAAATATACTCTGCCTCCTGCCTTTCCCTCGGGCTGGAAGAGTAAAAGAGAGAGAAAGAGAGAGATCAGAAAGGCTAGAACATAGGTGCTTCTTGCTGATGTAACCCACTAACAATCTGGTGTGATGTCTCCTTCTAGCGGCTAGGTCACGTGTAAATGTTTATGAGTCGCTACAACCTTTAAGCCAAGGAAACAGAGTCTGGAGACCATGCAGGGTGGTTCAGGCCAAGATTGATCTCTAACATAGCTGCATCCAAACCAGTGGACTTACGCTAGGGGACCACTGGCCCCATTGTGCTTTTCTGGACACATCTGAATATTAACAAATGCATCAATACCACCAAGGTGGAGAAAAGGGCCCCCGCGTTTCAGGCTTTGGAGCTGAACTCACCCGAAGCTCAGGGATGTTGTGATCTGATGTGTTTAGTTTGGTCCAGGGTTACCACAACATTTGATTCTTGAGCCAAACTTCACAGGTCACGAGCACCCTGATCCAGGGTTCTGGTTCAGTCCACAACAAAGATCTGGATCGGAATCTTCTAACGTGGGGTGTTGGGGGGCTCGGACTGGGAGCTTGTGTCTGGCCCGCTCAGTGGGTTCTGTATTGCTTTTCTTCTGTGGAACTCCAAGTGCCTGCCTGAGAACCCACCCACCCCTGTTACGGGAGGTCAGTAAAGTCTCAAGACAGGACATGACTCATCCCAAAGGTCATACAGCAGGGCAGTGGCCGAGCTGAGAACAGAACCCAGCAGCCCTGATGCTTAGTCATGACACTATAATTAGGCCCAATCATTTCACCTCACTAATAATCTCTTCTCAGTCAGCTAGGGGACTCTGAGGTGTGTTCACCTGCACATGGGGAAGGGGATGGGGAGAGGCTGCTTTGTGGCATTTCCCACTAATCCAAACAGACTTTTCCCTGACATTAATCTGAGAAACAAACAATGGGACCTGCCTGGCTGCTTGGAAGACAAGGTCACAGCAGCGCGGCGGACACATCACCTGCATGGCACTGCCTGGACAGTGTGGGAAGGCTGGCAGGATACCAAGCACTTGAGGTGTTGCACATGGATGCAGTCCAATGCTATCACTGCAGCGTGTGTCAGCGTGACCACACCAGCACGGGGCAGGCCAGGATCTCCCAAGGCCAGCAGGATCGGTTGAATCAGAGCACGAGAGACAGGGCTCCCCGCACTGGCCTTACTGCTCCTAGTGTCTGTCTACACTGGAGCCGAAGGTGTAATATCCAGCTCAGGCAGATATACCCATGCTAGCTGTGACGGAGCCAGTGTGCTAAAAACAGCAGCGTAGCTGTGGCAGCGAGACAGTCTAGCCGCCCCAGTACACACCTAGGGTTTCAGACAGGACTGGACCCTGAGCTGGTAGCCACTCCTGCTGCCCATGCGACTGCAGTCACACTGTTTTTTTAGCCTGCTAGCTCCATCAGTGCAGCACAAGTACGTCTGCCGAGCTGGGAATCACACCTCCCACTCCAGTGTAGACAGAGCCTTGTCACCTCACGGGTATGTCCACATGGGAGGGACTAGCTCTTGTGGGGAAAGCACAACACTGGGTCTGGAGACCTGGGGCCTGATTCAGCTCTCACTCACACTGGTGTAAATCTAGAGTAACTTTGCAGCCAATAGTGGTGTAAAACTGGTGTAAGCAAGAGGAGGATCGGGCCCCTGAATTCTACACCCATAGACTCACTGGGCCTGGGCACCCCTTGCCTGGCACCTCATGTTGTTGTTCATGCTAGAGGGAAGTGGGTGTGAATCACAACCACGGGTGAGAGCACAGGGTTCTGATTTGGCAGTGTTTTACACCCGGGGAGTAAATGACTCCCCATGACGCAACACAGTAGAGAATCAGGTTCACTGTGTGACCTTGGACAAGTTCCCTCTCTGTGCCTCAGTTTCCCCCATTTGTAAAGCAGAGACAGGACGATATCTACCTCCTAGGGGGCTGTGCAGCTAATTGCACGTGTGCTTGTTCTGCACTTTGGGACCTACAGATGGAAGGGGCTGCAGGAGAGCATGACTCCTTCCGGCTCTGCACATTTCTAGAGTGCCTCTCCTCCCACGGGGCCCAGATTAGGGGTCTGTGCCCCGCTGCAGCATCCTACCTGACTGCTGAAAGGCTGAACCTCGGTAGCCAGGGTCCTTTTGAAGCAGTATTTCCTTCAGAGAGAAAATAGAGGCATCTGGGTGATGGGAGAGAGAGAAGAAATTGAGAGTTAACCTGGCTGGCTGGGTGAGCTGGGATCTGAGCTTCCATAGGAAGGCAAACACCAATGCACCCTCAGAGCTTCACCCATGGTGCTCACTCTGCGGCTCCTATGAATTCTCCATCTTGTGATGCTCAGATCCACCACTTCACAGCACCCACAGGCCCGAATTCCCCACCGCACAGTGCCCATAGTCCCCAGATCCCTCACACTGTGGTGTCCTTGGACCCACAATTCCCCTACCTACTATGCCACAGCTTCAAGCCACCTGAGTACCCGGCTCCCTTTTTCTAAATGGGCACAGAGCCACGGAATGGGGATCTCTAAACAGACATGTACTTAAGCACAATCCTTAGAGGGTGTTAATAAGGCTCTGCCTTTGCCAGTTAGGCCTACAGCCTGGGGACGGCCAGGACTGACTCAGCAGCTTCTCATTCATGCAGGAGGGTGCCCCTGTGCTCTCTCTTCTGATCGGCTCTAGGACTGGGCAGCTAATGGGAATGTTTCCTGTGGGAATTTTTCACAGGAAAAATGCTCATTTGAAGTTTTCCCATAGGAAACAGCAGTTTTCCCAAAGGAAATCACAGTTTTCCCATGGAAACATTTTAGAAATAAAGTGTGAGAAAACCTGCTAAACTCCCACTTTCTGTCTTCCAACCTTTGCCAGTTGGAAAATCGTCAGAAAGGGTTGAAAGTGTCTCTACCACTCTGAAAACAACACTCTCCTTACCCCTTTTCTCTGCTTTTGTGGGGGGAAAAAGCAGTTTCCTCACACTCGCAACATGAACAATTTCAAAAATACCCCCAAAATCTCTTCCCCAACCTGAAATTTTCCATTTAGAAACTTTTTCAAACAATGAAAAACACTATCAAACCCAAGATTTTTTTCACAAAAAAAATCATCATTATTGACAAAACCTTGTTCTTTACCAGCTCCCCTCAGCACCTTCACTGGGCCCTGAGGTGAGACGCGCTCCCTGCCTGCCCAGTACAGGACTGAGCCAGAATGTGGAGCTCAAGGGGATGAGGGAGCAGAGCCTAGACACACAGCCTGGCTGGGCCCGGTGCCCATGCATGCAGTACAGCCAGAGCATTGGACTGGAACTAGGAGACCTGGGTCCTATTCTTGGCTCTGCCACTGGCCTGCTTGGGCAAGAAACTTCCTCTCTCTGTGCCTTGGTTTCCCTATCTGTCCAAAGGGGATAACAAGCCTGACCTCCTTTGTAAAGTGCTCTAAATCTACTGCATGTCCAAATCTAGCTCCCTCTCCCTTAATATAGACGAGGGGACTTCACAGAGGTGCATGATTCAGACAAGGGTTTTTCAGAAATGGGGAGGGAGGCGGTGTTATTCCCACAGTGCATCAGTAAGAAATGTAACAACTGGCCGGGAAGCCCCTGAAGTGCTGTGTCCTGCCCACGAACACCCAAACAGGATAATCTGTGTGCTCACTGTCAGGGAGGAGCTGGACTCGGTCCCCTAGCACCTTGAAGTAAGGGTGTCGCAGGGCCTCTTCGGCGGAGATCCGGCATTTGGCTTCATACTGTAAAAACCACAGAAAAAGGCGTGTGTGTGTCGACATAAGCTCTGAGCGTGAGCGTGAACGATGACATAAGCAGTGTGTGTGTGTGCGCGCGCATGTGTTTACCTATGCTCTGTGTGTGTCACTACATAGAGAGTGTGTGTGTGTGTGTGTTAGGTTCCATGGGAGAGGAGAAGATAGGGTGTCCAAATCCCATGCTGGGGCACCCACGTGGGCACTGGGGAGTAATGCCATGATGGAAATGGCATTCGTTTCTGGTCAGCAGCAGCTGCAGGGCAGGATTGTGTTTCTGGGCAAATCCAGGAAAGTGGGACCAGGAACTTGGTAGCAGAGGAAAGGTGAGCAACCAGATAACGCAGGTGAGACGCTGTGTCAGAGTTCGGGAGTTCCATTGACTTTAAATACAGGGACAAGTGGGCTGGTCTCAAAAAGCTGAAGGGAAGGGAATGACAAGGGCTCTGCTCAAGGAGGCCATGAACCAGAAGAAGAAGGTAAAAGGGCAGGTCCAGCACTTAGGGGAGAGTTTCTGAGTGAATTCAGGGCAGTCAGCGGGTTGGAGTACTGGGAGCGGGTTGGTACTAAGCTCTAATGAGACCTTGGCGTTAGGGTCAGAGAAATGGCTTAGTTGCATCCACAACCCCTTGCCCAGGCACCGAGGGCCTGCTCCAGGACTCCAGGAGTCCTGTCGAGGATTCCAACAGCCGCATGATCAGACACCAAGTTAGCATCAGATCGGCCGCTGTGGGTGCAATGTTCCCAGCTGCAGCTGGCCAGGCTCCCTGTTCCACCCCCCGGTGAGAAGGCAGGTAGCACTAATGTTAAGCAAGGAAGGAAGGCAGCACCCCCGGAGCCCCAGGGGGGAGGGTGCTGAATGGTGGCACCTCCATCCAAGACATCCTCCTGCAATCCAGCTGGACAGTCAGGCCACTTACCAGGAGGAGGCTCGTCAGCAAGTTGATCCCTTCTGTGTCCAGCCTGAGAAAAAACAGAGACTGTGACCATATCCCAGAGACCCTGGATGATTTATTTGGGGACTGGTCTTGCTTTGAGCAGGAGGTTGGATGAGACGACCTCCTGAGGTCCCTTCCAACCCTGATATTCTATGATTCTATTCTACGGCTGAGGATCGATCACTGCATGACACAGACCGGGGACAGTGCCTTGCCCTGCACAGCTGGTGGGTGGGATTCTAAGTATTAATTGGCACCCCTTGTGGAGCGACCAGACATTCCAATATTATCAGGACTGTCCTGATATTTGGGGCTTTGTCTTATATTGGACCCTATTAGCCCCCTCCCCCATCCCGATTTTTCACATTTGCTCTGTGGTGTGGCAGCCAGTCTCAGCATAAAGGAGGACGGAATAAGCCCTGCAGATGGGTACTTATCTGTGAGCCCCTGGAGGTGCGTCCTTCCTGGGCAAGTTGTATGCACATTAGCAGGGCACAGTGGAGGAGGCCTGCCCTGATGCTGGCTTCATCTGCACCTGTTCTGTAGATTGGTGCAGATCCTTAATATCCGGGGCTATCAGTCCAGCCCGTACCCCAACATCGCTCTAGTATCCCATTTGTGAACAGCCTGAAACCACAGTGCAAGTGTGGGTCTCTGCTCCAGGGAGATACCTGGGTGCGTGATTTATCAAGGGCTGGGCTTGGTACTGGGTGAAATGATAACCCTTAAACTCCTCGTTGGATGTGATTCCGGGCCAGGAGTCTTCTGTAGGGGTGCCTGGAGGAGAAAGGCAGCGTTAGACACATCACCCTGTGCATGGACTCTGGAAAGCTGGTAGTAACGACACTAGATTACACTACAGAGAATAATTGCCTGTCGAAATCTGAATCTGGTAAAAAACAATAGCTATTTTATAGGTGGTTTGAACCATCCCTTGGAACTGAACAGAGAATTCTCTCTCTGCTATCAAATTCTACAAGAAGCGTATAAAATCTTTCAGAAAGGATCTGATACTCTAGTACAGTGATTCTCAACCTTTCCAGACCACTGTACCCCTTTCAGTCTAATTTGTCTTGTGTACCCCAAGTTTCACCTCACTTAAAAACTACTTGCTTACAAAATCAGACATAAAAATACAGAAGTGTCACCCCACACCAGTACTGAAACATCGCTGATTTTCTCATTTTTAACATACTGTACTAACGCTTCAGTGTATAGTATATAGAGCAGTATAAACAAGTCATTGTCTGCATGAAATGTTAATTTGTACTGACTTCATAGTGCTTTTTATGTAGCCTGTTGTAAAACCTGGCAAATATCTAGATGAACTGATGTACCCCCGGAAGACTTCTGCATACCCCTGGTTGAGAACCACTGCTCTCATAAATCCTACCAGATTTACAGAAAGGGAGCTAAAGGCCAGCCTCACAGCACCAGGAAGGTTACTGTTTTCCCTCTGCTCGGTCGGCCACCTCCCTCTCGTGGAGATAAGGGAGAATGCAGACAACTCACCAAGAAGCCTGAAGATTAAATGGAGCTCTTCTTTCACAGTCGAGCCTGGGAACATGGGCCGCCCAGTGACCATTTCATAGTGTATGCAGCCCACCCCCCTACAGGAGCAGCAGAGACATTGGAATTAGAGATGGGAAAGCCGTCCTAGTCCATCCCTGCCCTGTGTCCAGGGCAGCCTGGTTCCTTCCCAGTCCCAGCCCTTGGATGGGGCTCCCACCAATACCCTTGGAAGAGAAATCAGTACCCAGAGCTACCACACTATTATTACTGCTAACCATGCACACAGCGCCACACATGTTCAGATAAGACCCATCCCCTGCTCCAAAGAGCTTGTGCTCTGAGATGCAGGACTCGGCACAGAAACCGAAGCAGGCGGCAGCTCAATGTTCTTATTTAACATTATTCAACTGAGCAGCAGAGTGCCCGGTGCTGTACAGACACATGGGAGATAATGAACTCCCCTGCCCCGGAGAGTTTGGAATCTAAGGTGGGACTCTGACGAGCCATCCCACCCCGCCCTGCATGTAGATGCCAGCTCACCACATATCGATGGGCGTGGAGTACTCAGTAGATCCCAGCAGGACATCTGGGGGCCGATACCACAGCGTGACCACCTCGTTGGAATATGTTTTCGTGGGGATTGATTTGGCTCTGGCTAGACCTGGAGATGAAAGGGATGTTAGCAAGACTGCTCCTATTGTGTTTTGCAGCAGCACTGCGCTCATCCCAGGGAGCCGCATGGCCAGGTTTGCAAAAGAATTCAGCTCCCGTCTAGGCACCTAAATGCAATGGGACAGATTTGGAGCTGCCAGTCTGACAATCTGACCCACTGCATCTAGGTGCTTAAATGGGAGCTGTTAGCAGGGCTGCCCGGGGGGGTGGGGAGGGCAAGTGGGGCAATTTGCCCCAGGCCCTGCAGGGGCCCCCACGAGAGTTTTTTGGGGCCCCTGGAGTGGGGTCCTTCACAAGCTCCGGGGGCCCTGGAAAACTCTCGCGGGGCCTGGGTCCCTGGAGCTTCTTCTGCTCCGGATCATAGGCTGCAATTCAGTGGCAGGGGGTCCTTCCGCTCCGGGACCCGCCACTGAAGTGCCCTGAAGACCCGTGGCGGGGGATCCTTCTGCCCCGGGACCTGCCGCTGAAGTGCCGGGTCTTCGGCGGCAATTCGGCGGCGGGGTCCCCCTACCGCCAAAGACCCTAGGCCCCCTGAATCCTCTGGGCGGCTCTGGCTGTTAGATGCTGAAGCCCTGCCCCCAGAGGTCCTGCCCCTCTGCATTCCCAGAGCAAGCCCGGACCCTAGCTTGTGTGCTTCAGAGGAACAGGCACCAAGCTGAAACCTTGCTAAGTGGAGCAGGCAGTTTCCATACAGAGGTGACTAAAGCACCAGCTTGAGAACTGCATACAAGCTTGTGTCCTGGGTTGCATGGAACCCAGGCCCCATGCTGCTCTGCAGCTCCAGGGATTGCATTCCCGCTCTTGTCTGCACAGCCCGAACCTGGCCCAATCCAGGCCAGCGCTCTTCTCTCCCTGCCCCACTCACCGAAGTCAGCTAGCTTTAGCTCCCCCCTTTCATTGATGAGCAGGTTCTGCGGTTTGAGGTCTCGATGCAGGATCTTGCTCTTGTGGCAGTAGGACAGGCCACGGAGCAGCTGGAACAGGAAGATCTTGGGGAGGGGAGCAGAAGGGGGGAGAGCAGAGGGAGAGCAGGGTTTGGCATGTTGTTCAGCACACAGTAGGGACAAGCAGAACCTGCAGTGGGCTCGGGACCCTATAACGGGGAATAAAAATCACAGTGGACAGCTCTGGACTGATTTCAAGCTACTTGCAGGTGCCACCCCTGGATGGAGCAATGTGCAAAGCCAGCACTGCCGCCTACCCAGCCTGGAGCACAAGAATACAGGCCATATTCACATACACACTAAGGCTCCTTTACACCACTGTGGCAGCATACAGGGCCTTAATGTGGCTGCAAATTACACTGACTTCTAAATTACATTCATGTCCACTTTAAGGCCCCTTTACACAGCCAGAGCCTCTTTACACATTCCGGCCTTCAGTGTGTCAATGCAAATCTGACCCTAAGAATACACTGACACTGCATGGCAGTGAGTCTCAGAGCCTGGCTCGACAGACTCAGACAAGAGCTACAGTGCTAAAAACAGTCATGGAGCTGTTCTGGCTCAGTCTGGGGCTCAGCCGCTCCCCTTCTCAGGATTCAGAGCCCAAGCTCCAGCCTGAGCCAGAACCGATACATGGCTGCTTTTAACGCTGGAGCAAGAGCCCCGTGAGCCCAAGTCTGCACACCCAAGCTCTGAGACTCATGGCCACAGAGATATTTTTTTTGCAGCATAGCATTAGATTCTCTCTCTCTTTTTACTCATTGGCAGAGCTTGCAAAGGCAATACACGCCACTGGATGAAAAGCGTTTTGAGAGCTACTGATGAACAGTGCTATATAAGAGCTGGGTATAATTATTATTATTGATGGTATTTCTGTGTTTGTCTGGAACTTCCCTCTGCCTCATCCGATCAATTCCAAACGTTCAGGGAATATTCTAGGCATCCAGGGGCAGAACCATACTGATTTTAGGGAAAATCGGAAAACCAGAAGGGGTGAAATGTGGGACGCATAGCGCCCCGGCCATGTGTTTAGCGCAGTCACAGCTTCAAGCACCTCTGCAATTGTCTACAGATTAAAGAACTGAATTGATGGCCCTGCTACTGCTGTCCAGCATAACAATAGCCCTGCTCATCCTCCCAAGACAGTCTAACATGCTGACATCCTGAATAACTTCTCTCTCAGACAAAAATCAGTGGTGGTGATGAAGGGGGAATGGGAAGCCCAAATCTTTCCTGGTGGGAGGAGGGAAACCGGGGTGGGGGGCCTGATATGGTGGGGGATACACAAAGCCCTGAGCACAGCGGTGGGGAGGTGGGAATGTGAGGAAGCAGAGAGGACAGTCTATAACATGGATGGAGGGGAAGAATGGGGAACTCTGGTATGGTGGAGGGGGACATACAGAACTCCCGGTGGGTGGGGGGAGATTGAGGAGTAGTTGCAGGGAGGGCCTGAAATAGAGGGGAATGGAGGAATGCAAGGAACTCTTGGGGTATGCAGTCAGCTTGGTCTCCAGAAGTTATGAAGTGTGCTACCCTCCCCACAGTGTAGCTGCATTCAATTCTTAACAAAGTCAGTTTCCTCATTTGCCACGGGACTAACACCAAACATCCCACTATGCTAGGAGCTAGACAAGGGGCGGAGTCTCTGTCTTGGGAACTTTCTAAAAACTGTTGACAAGGTCCTGCAATAAGATGCAAGGAAGGAAATGAAATCACCCTTGCACGAATGGTAATACAGACAACTAGTTAAGTTATTTATCAATGACTGAGAAAAGGGGGTGAACAGGGTTTGCAGATGACACCAATTTATTCAGGTTAGTCCAGGCCAGAGAAAATGATGAGGAACTTCAGAGGCGTCTAACAAGTACCCAATAATGCACAGTGGATGGGATCATCTGAATAATCTGAGTGTGAATGTCTGAGTCCCCAACGACTGCAATGCACCTTGGGTCAGTTCCTTGGGTCTTCAACATGGCCACCACAGAGCATCCCCTGAGAGTTTGTAAATCCCTTCCGCAAGATAGTGGTCTCGTACCTTCACATTGTGCACATTCATCAGGTTCCCGCAGTTATCCAGGTATTGCTTTAGGTCATTGTCCTGCAACGACAAGCACGTCCCGAAGGAACCTTCTAAGTGACCATGAATAACTGTGTGCCCAGCAAGCTACTGACAACACATGGCGATGGTCAAGCTGTTGGTGCACAAGCTGACCACGGTGAGTGAGCTTTGACAAAGGCTGGGTGGCTAAATCCCACAGATAATTTTAACACAGGCCTTTTTCATAGATTTTCCTGAAGCCTTTTTCACAGATTTACAGAAGTGATGGTCAGAAAGAACCATTATGATCATCCCAAACCCTTCCTGAAGTGGCTCGGGGGAATGGTTGGAGATGGAGGGCTAGGAAAACTCATTTCAAACAAATGAACAGGCTTGATGCAGCAATCTCTGGGTGAAATTCTATGGCCCATGTTACGCAGGAGCTCAGAGCAGACAATTGTTATTAGAAGTGAATAAATATTTTGTTAATTAAAAAACATGGAGTGAAATCTCTGATTGCACATATTGAAGAGACCAGGCCTATCTATCAAATGTTAATATTGTGTAGGTGTTGTAATGATGCTCAGGCTGCAATATGGTAACTCCCTGGTACACAGAGAGATTTGATGTCTATATTCCTGTATAATGTCTCTTTAAACAAAAGCTCATTGTTGTAATGGTGATTGTTTTGTTTCTGTTATTTACATGGCAAGGATTTATAAACCCATCAATGCTTCTGAAATAAACAGATAGTAACGTAAAAAAACCAGAGAAATATCTGATTAAATTACTGTGAAATGTTCCCTTCTTTGACCTATTACAAAGCGGGTCAGGGAATTCTCAAAGTGTGGAAATTTTCAGAATTTTGAAAAAAAACAAACAAATTTTGTTCCCCATGATTCCCCTGGCTTTTTTTTTTTTTTTTTTGCAACCAGCACTTCTCATCACTCTATGAACCATTTCCGTGACTGGAATGAGCCCCGCCGCAGGGGAAAGGCTGTGTGTCCAGACTGCCCCAGCACAAGACCAAACACCCAGGCAAGCAGTCCTTAGACTCACCAGGTACTCAAAGACAAGGGTGAGGGAGCGCTCAGTGTGGATGAAATCATGGAGGGTCACAATATTTGCATGTTTCAGGTTCTTCAGCAGGGAAACTGCAAGGCAAGGAGAAGGCAGCGTTAGTCATGAGGGTCCTTTGTCGGTATACTTTGTCATGAGGGGTGGCAACCTGCTCGGGCAGGGCTGGTTGGTCCCAATATCTGGTCCTCATGGACTGGGTCAGTGTTTTGCAAATGGAAGAGTCAGTCCTTCAGGACTGAGTGGGTTTGGAATGGCAGCCTGAGCTGCCCATCCAGCCCGAGCTGCCCATCCAGCCCTAAGGCAAAGCTGATTTGCTACTAACTTTCTATTGCAGGCATCATTCCCCTTTTCACACAGTCAGGGGGGCTCCCCAGAAGCAGCCAGCATGTCCCAGCAGCTCCTGATGTAGGTGGAGGGGCCGGGGGCTCTGCGCACTGTCCCCTCTTGAAGACATCGTCCCCACAGTTCCCAGCCAATGGGAGCTGCCGAAGTAGAGCTCATGGCGGGGGCAGTGCACGGAGCCCCCCTGGCATTCCATCCCCCTAGGAGTTGCAGGGAAACATGGAGTTGGGTAGGGAGCCTTCCAGCCCCCCCAACACTCCCTGCCCCAGCACTGGCAGGGGTCCTGGGCTGTGTGCTGTTGCTCAGGCCCCCCCCTCCCAGCACCAGCGGGGATCCTGGGCCACATGCCACTGCCCAGACCCTCCCAGCACCAACAGGGGTCCCAGGTCACCCCTCAGCACCCACGGCACCCCCACACCACCCCCCAGAGCACCCGCGGCCCCTCTGCCCAAGATTTAGTCAGGGGTATATAGTATAAGTCATGGATAGGTCACAGGCCGTGAATTTTTGTTTACTGCTTGTGACCTGTCCATGACTTTTTCTAAAAATACCTGAAGCCTTAACTATGGGCTCATATGAATCATAGAAGTATAGGGTTAGAAGGGATCTTGAGAAGGCATCGAGTCCAGCCCCCTGTGTTGAGGCAGGGCCATCTGGTAAGCGGATATAAATTGCTACTGTTTATAATCATGAGTCCCAGAGCTGTGGTCCATTCCTGTGTGTGATACCTTTTAGCACAAAAAGTATCTACTGCCCCTTACCCTCCCTTATAGCTGTGCAGGGTGCCCCTTCTTCATGCTCCAGACGGATCTCCTTCAGAGCGACCAGGTTCCCAGTTAGCTTGCTGCGCCCCTTGAAGACAGTGGCGTAGGTGCCCTGTGAGAAAGAGACAGTGAAATGCAGCTCATGAACTTACACTTGGATGGCACGGAGCAGAGCTGCTATGGGGAGCTGGAATCTGACACCCTGCATGTACCACAAACCAATGTCCATGGGAGCATTTTATCACTGGATGGAAGGGATTGACAAACAAGGGCAGGATAATTTTACAACTACTTGTGACACTGGTAACAATGCAGCTGTGTACACTGGCTAAATACCTCTCCAGTGGCTGGTTCACATAGAACATAATAACCCACTAGTGCTATCACCTAATGGAGTTGCTCCTTTAACTCAAGTGGGAGAGACCTATGCTGCCGGACCCAGCTATCTTCCCTGTTGACGAAAGGTGGTTGGGATTGTTACATAAATTAAGATATTAATAGGAATAAATGTCATATTTCAGTAACTCAGAGGATCAGGTGGCAATTTCCCCTTCTGTAAATACAGTATTATGTTGCACAATTTAATACCTTTTGTAAACCCAGTTCTGGGAGGGAAGTCTAAGTTTTGGGTTTAAAACCTGAAGGCCAGATTTTTCAAGACTGGACCTCAGATGGGCAAGACAATCCTGCATTTAAAGTAGCCATCTAAGCACCCAGTTAACCTTTTGCCTGTAAAACCAAGGGCTTTGTGGGTGGATTTTAGGCACCATTCTTTAAAAATGGTCCTGTAAGAGTTTAGTCTGAGAGGGTGGGAATGATCTACTGGCATGAGAACAAGCCTGGGTAACATGAACATCTGAGTTCTACTCCAGCTCCTACACCAATTCCCTGGGTAGCCTTAGGCAAATCACTTAACCTCTCTGCCCCTGTAAAATGAGAACACTTAGCTATCCAGAAGGAAGCGGGGATTGTACAGGGTGTTTGTAAATTGCTTTGAAGATAAAAAGCCTGATCCAAAGCCAATGAAAGTCAACTTCAAGATTTCTGTCAGCTTCAATGGTCTTTTGATCGGGCCCAAAAGAACTCTGTAAGTGCTACGTTTGAGTACTTCTTGTTACTTATAATTAACACTGGGCCAGGACCAAACCCCCAGGTCCAAAACTGCCCATACACTGAGGAAGTCTGGCTCCAGGTCTGTCCTTTGCAGCTTGGGCTCTGCTCTGAACTTCATCTACAACCTTGAGTTGCTTTCACATTCTTCTTACCTCCCCCAGTTTTTCCAATTTAACATAGGTTTCCAGCTTCCCAAATCCAATGTCTGACTGCAAAGAAAAGAGAAAAACATCAGCAGGAAACATCCTTCTCTAGGAAAGATTAGCCCCGCGGCTGAAGGTCACGTCAAGGAGGCTGGGCAGTATGAGCTTTGGGGGGAGATAAATCAAGGCAGGTGTTCGCATGCAGCAGTTCTAGACACACAACATCTATTGCTATCTGCAGGGGAGAGCAGCCAGCCAGCCAGTCAATCACAGGGAAACCAAAACTGGTTGCTTAAAGGAAACAAATGATACCTGCTTTCTCCCTCCATGGAACTATGACACAAGCTAACTTTATCACTGCACTAAGTGTCTTCTTCTGCAATGTGACTGTGGCTTGAAATATTGCCTTCCACTGCTCCTATGTGTATGATTCCATTATCATTCTGTCCATCTGTCCCTCCTTCACCCATCTTCCTGATATTTGAGCAGTTAAGTCTGAATTTAAACATGAGTTGTTGTTGTTTTTTTAAATGTAACGATGCCCCTTTTCATCAAAGACATCTATCCTGGGCTCACATCAAGTAGGCAGCCCCTTCCTTGTGCTAAAAGTCAATTCCCACGTGTTGATCTTCAGTAGAATGCTGTTCCTTGATCTCAGGTACTTTTCAAATCAAGCAGGAAAGAGACATTTCCTGTTTGCAATGGTCACTCTTTCAAGTAACACTGAGAGAGACACTATCACAGACAGAGCCTCGGAAAGGGTAGTCTTATGGTTAAGGCCCTGGACGGAAACTCAGGAGATCTGGTTTGAGTTCCTACCACAGACTGTCTGTGTGACCATCAGCAAGGCTGTTAACCACTCTGTGCCTCAGTTTCCCAATGGGAAAATCATATGGCCTTTATCTACTTAGATTTTAAACACTTTGGGACAGGGACTATCTCTGAGGCCTGGTCTCCACTATAACATTAAGTCGACCTAACTACATCGCTCAGGGCTGTGAAACATTTAGCTCCCGTGCGATGTGGTTAAGATAATCTAAGCCCCAGCATACATACTGCTAGGTCGATGAAAGAATTCCATGGATAGGTGTTCCTGTGACATAACTAATACGTCTCTTTCACACACCTGGTATGTGTTTACGTACAGGACAGTCACAAACAACTCTTATCTCAGGGAAGTGCAGTGGCTTTCCACTTTTTGTTATGTACCATAATAAGAACGTAAGAACGGCCTTACTGGGTCAGACCAAAGGGCCATTTAACCCAGTATCCTGTCTTCCGACAGTGACCAGTGCCAGGTGCCCCAGAGGGAATGAACAGAACAGGTAATAATCAAGTGATCCTCCTCTGTCACTCATTCCCAGCTTCTGGCAAACAGAGGCTAGGGACACCATTCCTGGCTAATAGCCATTGATGGACCTATCCTCCATGAATTTATCTTTTTTTAACACTGTTATGGTCTTGGCCTTCACAACACATCTCTGCAATGGAGTTCCACAGGTTGACTGTGCGTTGTGTTGAAGAAATACTTCCTTTATTTGTTTTAAACCTGCTGCCTATTAATTTCATTGGTGACCCTTAGTTCTGTTGTCATAAACAGAAGCTAAGGGTTAATGTTTTTTTGCCTGTAAGGTGTTAACAAAGGGAACCAAACACCTGACCAGGGACCAATCAAGAAACCGGATTTTTCAAAAGCTCAGGGAGGGAAGTTTTTGGGTGTGTATCTTTTGTTCTGTTCTAGTGCTCTCTCGGCTCTGAGAGTAATTTCTCTATCTCCAGGTTTTCTAATCTTCTGTTTCAAAGTGTAAGTACAAAGGTAGAAAACAAAGGCTTATATTGGGTTTTTTTGTTTTACATGTGTGAAGTTGCTGGAATGTTTTAATTGTATTCTTTTTGAATAGGCTGTTTATCATGTTTTCTTTAAGCCAATAACCCTGTATATGTCACCTTAAAAAAGAGATCATTTTTATGTCTTTTTCTTCTTTATATAAAGCTTTCTTTTAAAACTTGTGGGATTTTCTTTTCTAGTTGAAGCTCAAGGGGACAGAATCTCTGTGCCAGTAACTGTCTCTCTCAGGAAAGACTGGGAGGGGAAAAGAAGGAAGGGGGGAAGGTGAATTGTCCTCTCGTTTTGTAATTCAAGGAGTTTAAGTACAGTAATCCTTCCAGAGTAACCCAGGGAGGGGAAGCCTGGGAGGAGGTAAAAGAGGAGAAGAAGTGGGTTATTTCCCTTTGTTGTGAGACTCAGGGCATCTGAGTCTTGGGGTCCCCCAGGAAGGTTTTGGGAGAACCAAAGGAGGCAGGCACTGAAATTCCTGTCTGGTGCAGCGATATCAGATCTAAGCTGGTAATATAAGCTTGGAGGTTTCATGCTAGCATCTTATGTTTGGAACTTTAAGGTTCAGATCTGACAGGAAAGCTATGACATGAGTGGCAGCGATTGGGATAAAGATAAGAATCCAGAAGCCAGTAGGAATATTATTTTTTTTTTCTCTGCTAGGGCTTTTAAGCAGAGAGAAAAGGTTTGGTTTTAAAGGAGCCGGAGAGAAAAAATTTTTTTCTGTTTCTCTCAGTATGCTCCAGTTGGCTTGCATATTAAGCAAGGAACCATTAAGGTGACAGAGGGTTTTTGGTTAAAAAATAGACTCCGATTGTGAGTCAAGTACCCCAGCAAAACACACATGCAAATAAAGTGGTTTTTCTGGTTTAATTTACATGTAAAAGATTAGTACAGAAGAAAAAAAGGTACTGTTGCTAGGCAAAACCCAGGAGACAACAGAGAGCCAGCAGTTCAGATAATGAACACCAGAGGGCACCCAAACACAAGAAAACAGAAACCATGACTTCCAAGAAGAACAAATCAAAGACGCAGAGCACAAGCGACAAATGGAAAAAAAAGAAAAAGAGATCGAGTGGAAAGAAAAGGAAGAAAACATTAAACAGGCAGCCCATAAAAGAGAACAAGAAGCCAAAAATGCAGCTCACCAAAGAAAACAACAAGAAGAAGAGCAGCCCACAGAAGACAGATAGAACTCCAGAGGGAGAAACACCAACAAGAAAGTGAAGAAGGGAAAACAGAGAAAAGCATGAACTGGAAGTAGAACAGGCTAAGCAATGGAACCCAGCCAATCCTAACAACCTTCACCAATAATGTTTCCACAGCACAAGAAATTTCCACCTACAAGGCAGGTGATGACACTGAGGCCTTCTTAGAAAATTTTGAAAGGGCCTGCCTTGGGTACGGCATCTCTGAAGACCAGTACATGGTAGAGCTGAGGTCACAGCTCAGTGGACCCTTAGCAGAGGTGAGGCTGAAATGCCAAGGACAGAATGAACGATTATAAACTGTTTCAAACCAAGGCCAGATTCAGAATGGGGATAACCCCGGATCATGCCTGTCAGCGTTTCAGAATCCAAAAGTGGAAATCAGATGTGTCATTTCCCAGACACGCCTACTACGTTGGAAAGAATTATGGGCCTGGATATCAGGAACCAATGTAAATCCTGGACGAACGCACCTCCTCATACAAATGGGACAGTTCTTGGATGGTGTTCGTGAGGACATAACACGGTACATACAAATGGAAAACCCAAAAATCTCACCGAGGCGGGGGAGACTGGAGCCAATGAGATGGAAGTGGCAGAAAGCAAGAAACCTACTGTCAAGGGGAATGAATACCCAGGGAGCACACCGACAATAAACCCTACAAACCGAGGGCAACCAAGACCCACCTACAACCAAGGAAAGCCACAGACACCTATCCTCCCACCTCACCAGTCTCCAGTAACTCACCTCGACCCAGTGACCCGTCAGCTGGAAGATGCTTTAAGTTAATGAACTGGACATATAAAGGCCAACTGCCCAAAGAACCCCAACCGGGTGCAAGTCATTACGCCACCATCACACCAAAGATCCCAGGCCCAGATACCTCTCAAATCCCCTTGGAGCGAAGGGAAAATTAGAGTGGGAGGAAAGAAGGTTACCGCGTGGAGAGACACGGGGGCACAAGTGTCAGCTATCCACCAATCCTTCGTTGATCCCAAACTCATCAACCCAAAGGCCAAAGTGACCATTTACCCCTTCATGTCACAAGCTGTAGACTTGTCTACAGCTGAACTACCTGTCCAGTACAAAGGCTGGTCAGGAATGTGGACTTTTGCAGTCTATGACAATATTCCATCATCCCCATGCTAATGGGGGAAGACTTGGCCAACCAGGTGAAGCGGGCCAAGAGAGTGGGAATGGTTACACGCAGACAAACCGGCAAGCTTCCAGATCCATTCCTGTTCCTGGACCGTCCACAGGGAACCGTCTGTGTTACCAGAGACCCAGACAGAGGTAGTGGACCCGGATCCTGCCAACAACTGAAACAAGCCACAGCACCTCCAATCCCAGGACCGAACTGGAACAGCAACCAGCACCAGCAATTGCAACCACATCTTCAACCTCAACGGCAGAGGGGCCAGCGAGCCTGAACGTGCAGAACCAACAGACAACCATACGAAGAGGCTCAGCCAGAGCCTGAATACCACCAGGTGCACCAGCGGAGAGCGGTTCACCAGCAACGGAAACAACCCCATCACCTCCATCGCTTCCAGAGGGACCAAGCCCAAGTCCACAGTCTGGAGAAGAACTGGTGTCCCCAGCCTCAAGGGACAGTTCTGGACTGAGCAGGAAGCAGATGACAGCCTTCAGAAAGCTTGGGTGGCGGCACGGAGCACCCCCACTGCCTCTCACTCTTCTAACCGATCCCGCTTTGTTATAGACCAAGGACTTTTATACAAGGAAATTCTTTCTGGTGGACACCAGGAAGAATGGCAGCTGCAAAAACAGTTGGGGGTTACAACTAAGTACCGGGGGAAGCTCTTAAGCTTAGCCCATGATCATCCCAGTGGCCATGCTGGGGTGAACAGAACCAAAGATAGATTGGGGAAATCCTTCCACTGGGAGGGGATGGGCAAGGACGTTGCCAAGTATGTCCAGTCTTGTGAGGTGTGCCAAAGAGTGGGAAAGCCCCAAGATCTGGTCAAGGCCCCTCTCCAGCCACTCCCCATAATTGATGTCCCTTTTCAGCAAGTAGCTGTGGATATTCTGGGTCCTTTCCCAAGAAAGACGCCCAGAGGGAAGCAGTACTACTGACTTTCGTGGACTTTGCTACCCGATGGCCGGAAGCAGTAGCTCTAGGCAACATCAGGGCGAAATCTGTGTGCCAGGCCCTAAAAGACATTTTCGCCAGGGTAGGTTGGCCCTCCGACACCCTTACAGATTCGGGATCTAATTTCCTGGCAGGAACCATGAAAGAACTGTGGGAGACTCATGGGGTGAATCACTCGGTTGCCACCCCGTACCACCACACTTGTGTTATGAGAAGAAGTAAACAACACTTCCTTATCTACTTTCTCTACATCAGTCATCATTTTATAGACCTCAATAATATCTCCCCTTAGCTATCTCTTTTCCAAGCTGGAAAGTCCCAGTCTTATTAATCTCTCCTAATACGGAAGCCGTTCCATACCCCTAATGATTTTTGTTGCCCTTTTCTGAACCTTTTCCAATTCCAATAGATCTTTTTTGAGATGGGGTGACCACATCTGCACACAGTATTCAAGATGTGGGTGTACCATGGATTTATATAGAGGCAACATGATATTTTCTGTCCTATTACCTATCCCTTTCTTAATGATTCCCAGCATTCTGTTCATCGATACAACTCATGCCATCTCTCCATCAGTAGGCGGTGCGAGAGAGACAGCTGTGGTTCGACAGAGAGCTCTGGAACAGCGCAGTCACCGTCCATGGAGCAGAGAAATAGTTTGTCATATTCTTTCAGAATAACATCACGGTCGTCTGATTGGAGTTGAACAGGAAAATGGTGTGTGAATTTTAAACCAGTGGCAAGTCTTGGAGGCTATTTATCCACAGAGCAGGAATCCCACAGGCTGTAGCAGGGACACAACCCCCCTTACAAGTGGGAACCTGGAGGAACCAACCTATGCAGAACATAGGCCAGTCTCTCTGGCGTCTCTGCCATCACTCTCCCCCTACCGCATTTTCCAGTCAGCACCTGTTCCAGCCACTCATTTCACACAAGCCATCAAAACAGAGAGGAGGGAAACTTACAGTCTAGCTGCTGACATGAGATGGATTTGAACTAGCAACTTGTGAGGTCCATAGTGTCAGTAGCACCACTACCACTCTCCTGAACAATCCATCTCCCACAGGAGCAACTACATCAGTCTCTTTTGCACAGCTGGTGGAGATAATAATGTGACTGTTGGAAGGTGAGGGAAGCTGGACATGATCTGAAAGGCTACGAACGGCATACTGCCATGTGGAGAGTTTTACAGAAAAACTCATTATTCATTGACAGGATTAATAATATTTATGGCACACTCGCTTCACCCAGGTATATGTTATTCAACAGACACAAGAGACTGCACAGGTCGGCGTGCACTGTCAGGACATCAGGTTACACCATTCTTCCTACTTGGGGCTAGATGTCTGTCAAAGGCTTGCCAAGGCCTTGGACCCAGTGACTGGGCAACAGAGAGTGTTTCTGGTGCCCAGGAAGCACACTGGCATATTCGTAAATAAGGCGCTGTGGTGTCACCGTTGTGCATGCTGATGCTGTGCTATACAGAAAGTGAAATGCCGAAATTAGTATGAAGACTAATTCATTATTTATCGGCGTTCGCATTTTAACTAGGAGCAACGGCTACCAGCAAGTGCTTCTGAAATGTCAAGTGATTTTCAGTCCTCATCCTTTCTTTCAAAGAATCAAACCTTAGTGTGGGCACATGGAAGTGTCTGAATGTGAGGGGCAGGAGTTACATGGCTGGGTGTGGGCACATGTGCAGCAGGGGATTTGCACCCGTAGCAGTATGCATGCAGATAGGTGGGGATTTGCACTGCACATGGGATTTGCACACATAGGTGCGAGCATGTGCATGGCGAGGATTTATGAAAGTGTAGGCACGAGTGTGTGATGGTTTACTACATTCATGGTTGTGTGAAATAGCGATTTACTTGCATCAGTGTGTACATGTGGGCAGGCAGAGATGTGCATGTGTGGGAACGTGGATGGATGGGCATTCATATGGGAATTTGCACACATGAGTGCATGGGGATTTAAACCCTCATCTGTGAGCAGTGGCATACATGTATAGTGTGGTGGGCCTGACACAATTCCCCCCAGACCCAGACCCCCGAGCTGTGGGACTCACGAGGGAAGCCCGTCGAGACATCCTGCTGAAGGTCTTGGGGAACTCTGGATTGTCCATCTGCAGCTTCTGCAGGAACTCTGGGGGCAGACGGATGTCCACTGGCAGGGAGAGCCGCTTGCTGACATCCTGCAGACAGGGCCAGCACAGAGTTAGTGTCTAAAACACCCGACACAGCTGAGAACCATAAACAGGCATTCAGGGAGCAGTGCCTGACAGCCTACACACTCCCCATGCCCCCCATCCCATGTCCTAGACAATTGCCTCCCATCTATGAGAACCACATGAGCTTCTCCTCCATGCACCTCCTCCTCACCCAGCCCAGTACTTGCCTCCATGGAGAAGCGGCGCTGGTTGTTCCTTCGGTAGCGCACAGCTGTCGGGGACTGGCCTTCCACCTCCGAGGGGGAAATGGAGGTTGGCTCTGCCCGGAAACCCCTGCCAAGGTGGCCCATCTGCAGGTGCCCTTGTGCCAGGTCTGATGAGAGAGGAAGCAGAGACTGAGTGGATAAACTGGATGGCACCAAAAGGCCACTATTAGTCAATGCATGGGACAATCACATACCATGGTTCAGTCTGAGTACAGGACAGTGAGCAAGGGGGCTCCTTGACACTGATCCATGCCCTAATACTGACCCCCTCTGTGGCCTTGGGCAAGTCCCTTCACCTCTCCACAGCTCAGGTTTCCCTTGTGAAATACTGGGCTAACACTGCTACGCCCCCAGGGAGCTTGCAGGAGTTAATGCGTGTTTGCAAGTGACTATCAGTGCTAAGGATTTCTAGTACCTATAACGCCTCTGCTGTTATGACTGAGGTGGTGCCAAGGGGCCCCAGTCAGGGAGCAGGGCTCCACTGTGCTGGTGCTGTATACACATGGACTGAAAAGACTGCTCCCTGCTCCACAGAGCCTGCAGTCTCAGGGGCAGGCTGTGATAGCCTTTCAGTACTAATTGCTAGTGTTTTACTCCCATTGTACAGATGAGGAGAACTGAGGCCCTGGGAGATGAAGTGACTTGCCTGAGGGCCTGCAGCAGGCCACTGGCAGAGCTGGGAACAGAATTGTGGTCTCCTGAGTCCCAGTTCAGTGCTTCATGCGGTAGGCAACACTACTTAGCACCCTACCTGGAGCACCACCTGCTTCAATGCGGCCTACTCTTCACCATGAGCAAGGCTCTCTCTCACCGGCGCTGAGTAGCTTCAGCTCATGTCACAAGCAGCATTACCATCATTATTCATTCCCAGGGACCCGAACAACTCTGAGCAAAGGACCTCTGGGATTAAAGGGGGGCAGACAGAGCACCCTTTCCTGCACCCTAAAACCAGCAGACTCCAGAGGAAGGTACGAGCTCCCTGCCCCAACCCGTTACATCTGAGCAGATTACGTAGTCCTGGGAAATGGTCCTAAAACACAACAGCTCTCTTGAAGGCTGAAGAGATTCCGAATAATAACCCTTCTCTTGAGATTACAAGTCTGAAGCATCATCAAGTCCCAGGCGCCATGAAAGGAGCAGGAAATCAGAACAAAATAAGCCACAAAGCTCCCTCAGGACTCCAGTTTTAGGCTTGCACTTAATTCCTCCTCGGTCTGTAAATAACGTCTGGTTGCTAGGAAGCTCTGGACCACAGGGACCGAGACCCTGTCTCAGTAAAATGTTTAACGAGTTCAACACAGGTCACCCGAATCCCTGTGAGATGGATTCTCCAAATTCGCAGGGGTATTATTTCCAAGAGACCCATTCAAAACAAGACTTCTGCTAATTAGATGTTTCTGAATGAAGTCTGGCTATTTAAAGAGGAGTCAAACCTTCCTATGAGGATTAGTGGAAGAAATTTGACTCCCTTACAAAAGACTGTCAGCGGATACATGACAATGTCTTCGGGCCCCTCCATGATGACTGCATGGATACAACACAAGGCGACTGCCTTTGGCACAGACAGCCTTTCACATAAGCCAGTCAGAGACACAGAACTCAGTCGCTGAGGAAACTAGGGGTCTGGCTACACTTGAAATTTCAAAGCGCTGCACGTAAACCACATCCTCTACGGGTGTAGCTTGCAGAGCTGGGAGCCGCGCTCCCAGCGCTGCGGCACTGATTACACTGAGGCTTTACAGCGCTGTATCTTGCAGCACTCAGGGAGGTGTTTTTTCATACCCTTGAGCGCCAAAGTTGCAGAGCTGTCAAGTGCCAGTGTAGCCATACCCTAAGAGAGGGAGAAGAGAGAGCAAGAAAGGTCTGCACATTAGGTGACAGAGAGCTGATGGGACAGATACCAGGGGTTCTATTCCCTGCTCTTCCCTTGACCTGCTGCGTGACCAGTTCCCTCTCTGGGCCTCTGCATCCTCTCTAGGTTTTGTCTATTTGGAGTTTACCGTCTTTGGGGCAGGGGCTGTCTCTTACTACATGCATGTACAGCCCCTAGCACAATGGGTCCCTGACCTCAGTTTGGGTCCCTAGGTGCTACTGTCACATGATTAACAATAACAACTTCTCACAGAATGAGTAATGGGTGCACAAGCCAGCCCCAATCACAGGGACTGTCACATTTAGCAATAAAGTGCTGCAAGTGAGCTTGGCATTTTAACAGATCAAGAGGAACGAAGAGGCCAGAAATGGGGGAACTGCTGTTCGGGCTTAAATGCCTGCCTCACAGACACAGCTTGCTTTCTGATCCGGTTCTTGAACTCCTCCAGCAGCAGTGCAGCCCAGCCCAGGCTCTCTAGCAATTTAAGAATCCATTTCTTTCAGCCCAGGAAAATTTTACAGCCATAGCCTGTGAAATACACCCATGCCCCTCCTGGCTGGTAAAAGCTAGTGAAGAACAACTGTGCCTACTACTAATGGAAACACTTAGGGTCCCCTTCAGAGAGACAAACCTCCCAAACCCCTAGAAAAATGCCATAATTGGCCCAATCCTCAAGAAGTCATCACATGGCCCTGATGACCTCTCCAACTACCGTCCCGTGGCCCACCTCCCATTCCTAGGCAAAATAACTGAGCAAGTAGTAATCATCAAACTCCAACAGCATGCAACATCAGCCATGAACCTAGATGTCTCACTGTCAGGGGCCAGGGCACAGCAGAGACAGATCTGATGGCACTAGAAGACTACCTTCTTGTGGTCATGGACCATGGAGGTAAAATCCCCATGCTCGCAATGCTGGACCTCTCTGCAGCCTTTCACACAGTGGAGCCCAAGATACTGCTAACCTGTCTATGTGACATGGCAGGAACAGTGGCACCAACTGTTCTTTGGCAGCATAACTCAGAAAGTGGTGACAGGTGACTGCTGCCACCAGGGACTTCACTACTGCTACTGATTTTACCTGGCAGGTGCCCAGACGCTACAGGGATGGGTGGCAGCATAAAAGCAATTAAACACATCCATCGATCAACCTCCTTGACAACATTTCCTGGGGCCCAGATGTGCTGCCTTGGACACTGTTACAGCCTTTGTGGATGGGGCTTAGTTACATCACTTTGGAATAGGTTCAAGAATTGGTTTCAACAACAGTTGTAAAAAAAAAAAAAAAAATTACCACGTTCCTAGCTTACCCTGCTTTCTTGGGGGTTTCCTTTATTCTTAAGAACAAAGCACATCCCTCAGCCTAAGCTTCCTCCTGAGTTTAGCCCTTCCTTTGTTTTTTTTTCCTTGGAGGGCCTCTGTCCCTTCCCTAGTTCTCTCTGCTTTATGAGACACTCAAGATTTTTGTATTCCTTGGTTGAAGCTAGTAGAACCCACCTGGTCTGGCTGCTAGTGTGAATCAGCAGAAGAGCTCTGCATTTCTATGCAGGGATCTACAGCCCTCTGACAGTTATCCTTAAGAGCCATTAGTGAATTTCACACCAGGGTTCAGATTCCAAACATCCTCATGTTGAGATCTGGGGTTTTGGCCTGGGCCCCACCATTAATACTGATTATTATTACACTGCAATTTACCCTCCGCACAGGATAAATTGTTGATGCTACAAACACCAGGGTTGGTATTGTGGGGAGGGATGAAGGGGCATGGCCTCTAAAAGCACAGAGCACCACAGCATTAGGAAAACGCCATACATCAAGAACAGGCACTGGCAAGCTGCTCCTTTCCCAGGGAGCAACACTGGCTGTTTGCAGCACGAGTTAGGGAGGCATCTCATGAACTGCCATGGTGTATCAGCCACAAGATCCCTCCCCTGTCAGCCCGGGGAACTAGGAGTGTCCGGAAAGTGTCCTGCCATACAAAGACGCCTTAACTCCCTTTAATATCTTCTTGCTGCTGCCACTGCTACTGGGGTGTCATAAGTAGATAGGTAAGGGTTAATTTTCTTTTACCTGTAAAGGGTGAACAAAGGGGGAACCAAACACCTGACCAGAGGACCAATCAGAGACCTGGATTTTTTTTAAAGTCTGGGAGGGAACTGGAAACTCGGGTCTTTTTGTTTTCCTCGCTTTTGAGTAAACAGCTTTTCTTCTAACTCCATCTTCTTTCAAAAAATTCTACTTATCAAGGTGAGCTACAAAGGGAAAACAAAGTAATGGCTGTTATGTACTTGGTTTTGTAATTACATGTGTGTGGATTTTGCTGGACTGGTTGTAATTGGGCTATCTTTTAAATTCAGACTGTTTATTCCTATTTCTTATAGCCAATATCCCATGTTATTGAGTTTCTTAATGCAGATTAGTTATAGTAAGTTCTTTTCTTTTTCTATATAAAGTTTTTCTTTTAAAAATGTGAGTTTCTTCCTAGTAGGCAAGGGAGAGAATTTCTGTGCCCGGAGCTTGTTCACCTCTGTTGGACAGGCATAGGAGGGGAGCCCACGCTCTGTGGTATCTTTCCTATTGTCCCAGGGCAGGAAAAAGTTACGGGGAAAGAAAGAGAGAGAGAATCAACTCTGTTCTCTTGTGTTTGAGGTTTTTCTCTAGTTACTGCTACGAGACAAAGGGAGGGGTGAATCTCTTTGTGTGAGCTTAACTAGGTTGAATGCATAGCCTCAGAGGGAAGTAGATTATCCTTGCTGGGTTGTATTCAAGGAGCATAGTAAGGCATCGCTCCGGCTAACCCAAGGAAAAGGGGGGAAGCTGGGGGATGAGATAGGGAGACCCAGGGGGCTCTGGGTCTTGTGGGGTCCCCCAGGGATAAGTTGGGGCGACTTGAGGGCTGATAGGAGCCAGAATCCTATCTGGTGGCAGCGAGATCAGAGCCAAGCTGGTAGTGAGCTTGGGGGAGTTCATTGTAAGCACCCAGATTGTGGACGCTAAGGTCCAGATTTGGGACACACGTTTACCACAGGGCTGCATGTCACCATAAGGCCCTCTAGCATGGTGCCAAGTGGAACTGAATCACAAATGTTTCTGCAGGGGCCAGGGCTCCACCGAACCGCTCCCTGTGTCTCCACAGGCTGAAGGCAGCTGGCTGCTCCAGGCTGAGAGCCCTTTGCAGGGAGAGTGTCTTGTCAACAGAGGTCATTGGAAAGCATTTGCCTGGCAAGCATTTTGTAATGCAGATGGAACAGGTCCACAACCACTCTGCTACTGCAGCGTAAGGAGAGTGTTTCTTTCTCTCCCTTGTGCTGCATGGCAGGGAAGCTTCACCTGCCAAGGAGTTCTCTGTACCAAGGGATACGGTAAATTGTCCATCGTTTGCAGTCTACATTGAGACTGAATGCCTTGCTAAAAGAGATGTCCTACTTCAACCACAAGTTACTGGTCTAGATGCAGGAATTACCAGATGAAATTCTCTAGTCTGTATTATGCAGGAGGTCAGGCTAGATAATCAAAACAGTCCCTTCTGGCCTTAACATCTAGCAATCTGTAGTTCACAGAAACAGAGCTGGGCCCAAACCCAATGGGGCTTTACCTAACCCCCCTCCCCTGATCTGAACGTGTGGCTTGCTCCTAGCATTAGAATGGGCCAAACTAGCACCCCAGATCCAAACGACCTGACATTAGGAAAAGTTAGGCTCTAGATCCAGGTTTCTATTCTGACTGTAGCCAAAGTTTGAAGGAACAGGGGGGAGTCCAGATCTGGGGTTCTAGTTCAGGACCCTCTGTATTAACCCTACTAACTGCTGAATCCACAGAGGATGTAACACTCAAAGTAACAGTGTCCACTCATACATAATAACTCAGCAAGAGAAGGCTAAATGTCAGCAGGGGAGTTCCTGACCAAAATACACTCGGCTCAGCTGCCCAGGGCACGTCCCTCAGCCATCCTCCTGCTGAGACACCACTTCCATTAGCCGAGAGCTGCACAGAAACAGCCCTCTGTTATTGCTAATGTGGATTCACTGCATTGACTTCAATTTACTTGGACAGCTGTGGGTGAGCTCACTGCTGGGCATCAGCAAGAGAGCTACATTCGCAGGGCACTGATCAGAGCTGGGGACAGCCAAGACTGGCTTCACTAGCCCATCTCCTGGATGAGATGCAGCAGATGAATGACCCGAAGAAAGGATGGCTAGGGGAAAATGTGGTTCCCTGACATTGCCACTGGCGTAATAAGGGTGCCCAAGGGTTCAAGGGATGTATTTATGTGGCCTGTGTGACATATTTAGGTTCTCCAGGATCCAGGTAAGTTTCTATCCCCCATGGTTGAGAAGAAAACCTTCCAAATGAGAAGCGAGTGTAATGTGACACCCTGAAGTTTGCCTGAGTCTGCAGACACCTGATACAATAGCTCTCTGGCGCGTGAGCCGCACAGTTCCCCATTGATTTCACTAGAGCGGCAACTCTAATGCTCGCGACAATGTCAACAGGAACTATTCTCCGGCTGGTCATTTGAGCAGATGGAATGAGAAAGAAGGTGGGAGAGTGGGAAACTCCTGGGGAGATGTGAATTGCAGCAGGGAAGAATATGGAAAAGGAAGAGCAGAGAAGACTCATAGAGACAGGGGAAGAGGGAGAGAAAGAGAGAAAAGAGGATGGGGCAGGAAGAGAGCAGATTGCAGGAGCATTGGCCTAAAAGGGAGCAGCTTTTCTCATGAGAAGGGGCTGTATGTGACAGCAAAAGGACAGCATCCTTTAAAATGCAGTTACTTCACAAAGGCTGCATGCCCTCCTTGCTCTCTGTGTAAACTTCCAACTCACATCAGTGAGGGATCTGCCACGGATTGAGCCGAGCGTGAAGTCCTGGATCTGAATCTCAGCCCGCAGACCCCGCAATAAAGGATGGAATCTGGCCCTCTCCAAATGCCCCCGTGCTAGACAAAGCGGGTCACATGCACGCAGCCACTCCCTAACACCTCCACCCCGAGGTGCACGTGCAGCGTGGAAGCAAATTGCAGGCACAGGGAAAGGGGACGCTCCAGCAGGGGGTAGTGTTTGCCTGCTGGGGATTTGTGCGCTCATCGCCTTGCCTGGGTGTTGGTTGGAGATGATGTCAGGCTCTGGGTGAGGAAATGCCAAGGCCTGTTTGATTCCGCTCTGCTTTTCATGTGGATTACAGCGGGCCCCGACATCCAGAGAATAATGAGGCTGCCTAGGATATCAAAGCAAATTAAAGCGAAACGGCAGACACTGCAGCTGCCTTAGACGAGTTTCTCTCTCTCTCGCTCTCTCTTTTTATAAATACATTTAAACATTGCCTCTGCCAAAACAAGCTTTGATCTCCCAGGGAAAGGGGCCAAACCCCTCTACTGCTTACTTGAGTTACAACTTTTAATTACCTCACTAAGTGTGAACTCTCCTCTTAAATCTCCATTAAACTTGCAAGGCTGAGCCCCACTCAGATCTTGGATCATTCGGCCTCTTTCCACCCTCCATATTGTTCCTTGGGAGGCAAGGCAAAGCAAAGGCCAGGTTTGCCTCTGATTAATGCCACCGCAAAACAGGAGCGACTCTGGATTTGCAACCAGAATGACGGGGCTCTGTGCCCAGTAAAAACCTGGGCCTGATTCTGTCCTGCTTTATACCTTGTGTTTCCATTTACAATGCAATTTGGGGTAAAGCCTGGTAGCCAGTTATACTCACTTTGCACTGAGGTACCTGACTGCACCAGGTGCAGGACAATGGGGAATCAGGCCCTTCAGTGAATTCAGCCCTGGTGCTGCAGGAGCTATCTGGATTCATTTCCCATTATATACTCCTGCCCCAGGGAAGAGAAGGCTGTCCAGCAGGGTAATCTCCCTATACCCCAGCCGGCATCCAAGAAGAGAAGAGGGGGCAAGAGGTTTTCACAACACCACGTTGTGATTTTGCATCAGACTAGGGGAAAAACAAGTGGTGATACTCTTTCAGCTCCTCCCAGAACCCAACTTCCGCACACCAGGAACACCTGAACAAAATGCTACTCACAGCAGACTTCACTGAACTCTTAGTACGATCATCCCACTTTTTCCTTACACAAAATGAAATAGTTACCAAGGCTGGCAACCACCATTAGGCTTCAGAATTAATATCCCATTGAGGTGAACAGGACCAGTTCAAACCACTTTTTAGAATAGCCTACTTTAATTGAATTGTCTCATTAGCACTGACCCCTCAGTTGGTAAGGCAACTCCCATCTTTTCATGTAGTGTGTGTATATATATACCTGCTACTGTATTTTCCACTCCATGCCTCTGATGAAGTGGGTTTTAGCCCACGAAAGCTTATGCCCAAATAAATGTGTTAAGTCTCTACGGTGCCACAAGGACTCCTCGTTGTTTTTTCTCCAAGCTATTGTTTCAGGCTATCTGCAGACCCACTCAGACATCACCTTAGGGTGACAAGATGTCCCGATTTTATAGGGACATTCCTGATATTTGGGGCTTTTTTTTTTTTTATATGGGTTCCTATTACCCCCCACACCTTGACCCGATTTTTCGCATTTGCTATCCGGTCACCCTACATCACCTGCTCAGCCTATCCTCCATCTACCATTTGAAGATTATCTTCAGAACCCTAAGGGCTACAGACTATGTTTTTTTAATTGAAGGCTTAGATTCTGGAGCACAAATTGGCAGTGACCAGGAACTGGCTCACCAATCCAACTCCTGCTTATATCAATATGAGAGGGCACTGTAATATGATGATGCAATGAATGGACGCTGGTGGCTTTGTACATCACTGTGACTTCCGTGGATGGCGAAGCAGCTCTCCAGACATTAAATTCTGGCATCCACCGATGCACAGCAGCCTAAATATCATGGTACATTAGAAGTATGTAGCTCGGCCGTGAAACATTTGCTAGCCATCAGGGTTGAAGGGTGAACAGATCCTCATTCCAGCTTTCCTCCTATGTGACTGCAATTGAGAGGTATTTGCAGGGTGGCAGGGAGTGTCTCCAGGGAGTGGAGGCAAATGGTGGCAGTCACCATTTAAATGAAATTTTCCAGCTCTTACCCATTCTGATGCCAGCACAGACACAGCAGGGCTTGGCAAGGAAGCCCAGGCAGAGGTTGCGAACTGGGAAGTTTGATCCTGAAACAAAGCATGTCAAACAAATCCCACTGGGGGATACACTCCCAAAGGTAAGTAGCTGGAGAGGGAGAGAGCTCACATAGCCAGACCGTGGGTGTTTTTAACCTCCATAGGGCCAGGTCTCTCAAAGAGCTCAGGGCCAGACTCCCCAGTACTTAACACACACAGTAGGGGCCAGATTTTCCAAACAATTGGGAGCTCCTTTAGGCCCCTAAATCTGGAGCAGATTCCCAAGTACTCAGCACCCCCGCCACTTTCCTTATGATGCTCATGGCTGCATTTTCACTAGCGCTCAGCATCTAACTTGCAGCCAACGCACTGAGTCCTTTTGAAAATCAGGCCCAAGATGCATAACCTTGCTCAGGGCTGGTCCAGACAATAGGAAGGCAAAGCTGTTAGCAGCCTGTCTACACTAGTGCTCCCACTGCTGCAGCAGTGGGGGATCCACCCGTAAACCCTAGTCCCCTGCGGGCTGCAATACGTGGGTTGCTCTTCAGTTGTTGAGTTAGCAGGCAGGTGCCACGTGGCGGTCTGCTAGAAAGGAGGTCAGAGCAGATGCTCTTGTGGTCCCTTCTGGCTTTAAAATCTCTGGATATGTCTACACTGCAATACAAGACCAGAGGCGCCAAGTCTCAGAGCGTGGGTCAACTGATAAGTGATATGGCTCATAATAAAGGAAAATGCCACTGTAGAGATGGTAACATCCCCCCTTTAGGCTGCAGCATTCCTTGGTTAAGGGACAGGTTATTGCACTCCCCCCCCCCCCTCCACTCCTACAGAATTTGCCATTCTACCTCTGCTTCTGAGCCTAATCAGTTCCAATAACCTGCTGTCAGCAGCGGCCGAGGCTGGGGAAAATAATTAAGTAATTCCCCCGGCCAGCTCCGCAGTGCGATGGAAGGAAAATGATTTCCTGATCCCTGCAATGATTAGCTCTCTCCATGGCACATGAAATTTGCTTCCCTGCACGTGTTATCCTTGGACACATGTTCACCTGAGGAGATGCCAACATGCCCTGTTTTCAGGCCTGCCATGCAGAATGGGCAGAGGGAGACCCAGAGGCTCGTTCAGAAACACGGGCAGCAGGAATATTTAAACTGCACCATACGTGACAGTATCGAAAGGACACACCCGGTAACGGTTGGGCCTGGCCCGCACAGGGGGAAGCTTGGAGAAGTGGCTGAAGCACAAGACCCAGCATCAGGATTTCAGGGTTCTTGTCCCAGCTCTGCCACTGACTGGCTGCGTGACCGTAGGCAAGTCCCTGCTCCGTCCTGTGCTGCAATTTCTCCATCTGTAGAATAGGGGTAATGAGAATGACCTCACAGAAGGCTTAGCGCATCCAGGTTTGTAAAACAAGGTCAGACAGAGGCATTTGCCAATGGTGCAGCTGCATACAGCCGGTCTGTTAGTGCCCATGGGCTTCCCAGTCTCCCCCTAGAGAGATGAACTTGGTGAAAGAACCTGGCTCGATTCTCTTCCAGAAAAAAGCAAACCAATCCATTTCTAGCTGAACCCCAACCTGTAGTAAACCATGGCCCCCTCTCTGAGCCAAAGACCATTGAAATCTGTAGAAAGATGCCCTCTGCCATCAGTGGGCTGTGGATCAAGCCCACTCAGCACTAGACAGGTTGGTGCATCTGTACGCAGCATTCCCCTGTCAAGGCCAGATGGCGCAATGCTGCGGGCAGGGAGCTCCCAGCGGCAAGGGGTTTATTAAATGCCATCAGCGGAGGGCTGAAAAGACACGTCAGACAAAAGCAGCTGTCAGGCCTCTTAATAAATAACATCCACAGCTTTCAGGGGAAGGAGATTAAGGGCAGCACAGACGTGACTTCACAGGCTTGTTTACAACCTCTGAGAAACTTAATCAAGAGATCTTGGGCCAGAAGGAGCGGGCTGTATGGGAGCGAGTGAATGACGCAGAACTGGGGACAGTGGAGATGGGCACCATGTCTGGGCTGCACCGCGTGGGAAGGGCACAGGCTGCAGGGTGAGGAATTAACCACGTACTGTGGGAAACAAACTGTAGCCAGATTCTTCTGCCTCCAACTGGGGGAAGGAAATACAGACACGGCCTGATACTGGGGGTTTCTGCTTCTTAGGGGGGCAGAAACACACCCCTGGGCCTAGTACTAGGTTGTCCTGCCACACAGGGAGTAGAAGCAGCAAAGAATCCTGTGGCACCTTATAGACTAACAGATGTACTGGAACATGAGCTTTTGTGGGTGAATACCCATGTCGTCAGATCCATGTCATGCATCTGACGACGTGGGTATTCACCTACGAAAGCTCATGCTCCAATACATCTGTTAGTCTATAAGGTGCCACAGGATTCTTTGCTGCTTTTACAGATCCAGACTAACACAGCTACCCCTCTGATACTTGACAGGGAGTAGAGACACACTCCTGGGCCTGGTTCAGGGATCCCCAAGAAAGTGACAGACTCATGGCCCATAAAAGGGAGACAATTGCGTACTCAGCTCTGCCCTCGCTCCGGTTCCATCCAGGTCACTCGGGGAGAGGTACTGATCAGGAGGGGTGGGCAGAACAAGTGGGCTGCTGCAGACCTTGGTTTGAAAAGTGAAGGGGAGGAGGCCAGGCACAAGCAGGGCTGAGGACTCATTAAAGTGAGAGAACGGGGAAGCCGCCTTGTTATATGACAGAGCTTGGGTTTGGTGCGCGTCGATAATGAGCCAAGGGCCAGAGAACCCAGGGCTGATGTCCCCTGAGAAAGGTGCAAGTCAGCTGCTGCTGTCAGCACCCAGCACTTCATTAGTCTCGCACCGTTTCATCCTGGTAGCTTCCATGCCTGTAATTAAAGGCTCATTTCTAATTATAGCTCCGTCAGCTAGCCAGGGTTGGGGGAGCAGACAGGCACCGCGGCTGCTTCAGAGCATTGAGCATGGTTGCTTGCTAAGGGGGGTGCAGTGCCAGCAGCTTGAGGCGAGCAAAGGGATGTAATCTGTTAGCAGCGGCGGGCACTGCAGAGGGGCAGGGGGCTGGGACAAGGAGGAAAAAAGCCATCTCTATTACAGGCTGCTGGGTGTCTTCTACACTTAGGTTAGAAAGCAGATGGCTGGATAGAGGAGACAGGTGATTACATTAGGGTCTCAGCCTTGATTTTTTGTTTTAAAGTCTGTTTCTAACTGTTGTGGTTGCAGAGAAAGGTGTAAATGTGACCTGAGCGAAGTGAGGGAGCAGTGTGTGGCTGAGTTTGCAGAGAGCTTGAGACAATTGCTGTCGGGGGAGAACTGCCCTACACATGAAAACAAGGCCTGAGCCTGCCAGAGAGCCAATTGGTACTATTTCTGGGTGGGGAGAAGGGGGCTCCATGCTTTAATGAAGCACAGGCCTTAAGCAGAATAGCTGCTTGCTCCCCTACTTTTTGCTTTGGTCTTTAATATGTAATGATATGTAAAAATAACCATGCTTTGTCCCTTTACAGCACTTCCTACCCACAGCGCTCCCCCTAGAGGAATGAATGTTGGGGAGGTATTACCTCTGTTTCACAGATGGGGAAACTGAGGCATAGACTGGCCAGAGACTCACCCAAGGTCACAAACACTATTTGTGCTGCTTTTCTGGGCCCATTTGAGACAGTTAAAGGTCAAGTGGAAAGAAATCCTGACCCGTCACCAACTGTCTGTGCCTGAAGGGGATTCTGGCCAAGCCTGGACTGGTTTCCCCTGCTGGCACAATGAACCTGCAAGCCTCTCACCTTCATTCTTCCTGTTGTTGAGCTGATTGAACTGCTCTGTGAACTCAGCCAGCGACTCCTCGATGGTCTCCGTCCGGGGAACAGAGAGGGAAAACCGCCGCTTGAAGTTTTTCATCTTGTTCATTTTATCCTGTGCTGCGGTGGGACAGCAGGGCCCTGGAAGGGGAAAGCAAGGAGAGCAGGCTAAAGGGCTTGGATTGCATGCAGGACCACCTGCTTGGGGCTGGAGCCAGAAGCACAGGGCCTGATTTGCAGAGGTGTCAGGCACCTGCAGCACTGATTGACTGGACTTAGGAGTGCTCGGTGAAAATCAGGCCTGAGATAGTCTGTGCTCCTGATGAGTTTACCAGTAAGAGGCCCAATCCAGAGCCCACTGAAATCACTAGGAGCCTTTCTACTGAAATCAGCAGGTTTTGGGTCAGACGCAAACCACGGATCCTATCGATGGATCCTCGCGGACGAACCCATGTGCCCATGCACAGCCTGACTGACTTCAGTGGGACTTGGCCAGGCTGCAGAGGTCTGTCCGGACTGCTCAGATTGCAGGATCGGGGCCTTTGCATGAATCCTCAATGCTAAACCAAAGGAATGATTGTCTCTGCCTCCCTTCTCTCCACTGCCTCACAGCAGTGAAGAGCAGATGCCTAAAATACTGACCCTCTCTTGCGCTTAGCATTGTCAGCTCTGCTGAGATGTGCTGCAAAGACGCTAGTGACTGAGCAGGGTAATTAGGATGGATTACGGCACCCGTCTAATAATGTGAGATGAAGCAGCAGAATTCCATAGGGAATAACCACCGCAGGCCAGTGAAATGCTCCTGTTAAAGCTTCAGCGATGGCTCAAGTTCTACCTTTCAGCCTCAGCAGCTGCGAACAGAATCAGGCGATGTCTGAAGGGTCTGGGAGTAGCTGGGGATGTGACCCAAACCCAGTGAATCTAAGTCTGCCAGGTTTATTCCCGTGGAGCTGTACATGGTGCGCATTGGACAAAGCAGGCAATAGGTGCCAGGTGATATCGTATTCTCCTCCCCTCACCCCCTGGTGTGGCAGCAGTGTGCCTACCTCAGTCACACTCTTTCCCCCTTAGTAAGTGAAGGAGTCAGCTAGGGCATTGCTTGCACTATGAACACCCCTTCACGAGGGAACAGCCTGACACCTAGTAATGCTCTCCACTGTAGCCCATCATCAAAAAGTTGTCAGACGGTAACAAGCCTCGATTGACACCAACCTAAACCGGATTCGAACCTATGACCTAGCGATGAAAGGCTCCAAACTCTTTCCCTTGTCTAACAAGTGCATTCAGGACCTCACAAACCCTCCTACCATGACGTGCTCCTAAGCAGAGACTGTCAGGTGTGTGATCCCTTTGAGAGAAAGCACAGGCTCTGGAATAGGACCATGTTCATTTCCATTCACTGCCTGAGGTGAATTTGAACCCAAAGCTCAAGAGAAGTCTGTCCCCACTGACATCAAGGGGAGTTTTACCATTAGCTTCAATGGGACCACAATTTTGCCCCTTGTATTCTGGGGCTGCGCAGGGGCATGCCCAGCTCCCAGTGTGTACAATTAAAGCAGCCTTGGGGTTGCTCTGTTATATGCTCAGCTGCCCTGTGGGCCGTGGAAAGCAAAGAATAGCCCTAGATGAAGGGCACTCCAGCCATGCTCCCCGTGTGTTCTCAGTGCTGGGAGGAGGCCAGCATAGAGCCCTCAGGCCAGTGCTAAACCAGCTGGGGAGGCCCCAGTACATGGGATATTCTCAGGGCATTCCTTCCACCTGCTTCAAGGCCCCTTTACATTTGAGAGCAGCATACGGGGCCTTACTGTAAGTCAGGGAACCAGGCCCCTTGTGTTTTCATTAGTTAACTGTGGTCTAACAGGTCCCCGGTACATGCCTTTTCGTCGTTCATTATCACATGTGCCCAAGGGCTGTGTTCTAGACACCTAAATACAGGAATATCGAAATACATACATAGTCTCACTCTGGTCTGCAAAACGCTTGGACTCCCAGTCCTAGCTGGAAAGGGTGAGGGCTATGGAGGGGGGAGAAAAGGAAGGAAAGAAAGAAAGACTGAACAAATAAAGAGAAAGAAGATTTAACTCCCACAGAGAAGAAAAGGAAAATCCTCTAAGCTTCCAGGACAGTGTCTCTCCAGTTTCTATGCTCTGCCTTTGCCAAAGAAACTTTCTGGGGCACCAGCAAACTCCCAAGGAGAGAGAGGACTGAGGTTCTCACTGGGAGGGGACCCAAGATGCAGGAGAAAAAGTGAGGTCCTGAGCGTTCACCATTCATTTACAGTATCTTGACTGATTCCAATCTTTATGGACACTGAAATCCTCTTAGCCACAGATCTGATTAAAGAATAAAACCCTTAAATGAAGAAAACCCCCAAGGGACAAAGAGCGAAGTTCATTGTTTCTCTGGCTGGCTAAACAAACACATGCAGGCAGGGCATGGCTGCAGCATTCTTAATTCCCAATGCTTACAAGCCACTACACTGTGTGCTGCAGCTTCCGTCCCTAGCTCACGTTCTGTGCTTGGTGTTTAAAAACAGACGGGATGCCTTCTGGTTACAGTAATTGTCTGGGGTGACAGTTTTAGGAAAAGGGTAACGCTCCTGAAACAGACGGTATAACAGCAGTGCCCTAAACCAAACCTCGGAAAGGGAGAGAGTCCCTGCATAGTTCTGCCAACGCCCCTTAATTCTCATCTGCAGCCCCACCCCTGCCATTTCTATCCTGGACTCCCCACACAGCTCTGCCAAAGCCCCTCAATCCTGGACAGCCCCAGCTATTCCAGCCCCGGGTTCCCCACTCACAGAGATCAGCCGATGCCCTTCAATCTTGACCCACAGCACTCCCCACTATTCCAGTCCTGGGTTCCCCCCATACAAAAATCAGCTGATGCCTCTCAGTGGCAACCTGCAGCCCCCTATTCATCCAGAACTGCCACCCCCACCCCGCTCTGCCAGTCCTCACATGCAGATCCCCTACTCTTCCAGCCCCAAGCAGGTACTTTGCTTTACGATGGTCCAGCTGCAGCATGTCCATGAAAGCGATGGAGCAATGAGGTGTGCTGGCAGGAGGGGGAAGGCTGCTGTCCAGTCAATGACCCCTTTCACCATAATGACCAGACAAAATCTCACTGATCTGGAACAGCCTGCCTCCTGCCTCCAGCCAGAGCTAGCTGCGCCCACTCCACTCACCCTCCAACTGCGAGAAAAGCTATTTTTTCTTTTCTTTTTTTTGCCCAGCAGCGGAGTAAATGTAGCAGCTACTGCTTAACGAGAAGGGGGGAAATAATTGATGGCTCAGCAGTACTCGGCAGCTACCCCCTGCTGGCCACAAGGCACTGGCAGGCAAAGACACTGATCGGGCTCCCTCCCTGTTGCCCAGTGGCTAGTTCACACTGACCCTCACAGGCACATCCCCTTGCAGGGGGTGGGACTGTAGCAGCTCTGGGACTGACTGCCTCAGCCTTGTGTCTTTCTTGCCTAGTGGGCTGTGGGACAAGGGGCCGAAGTCAGATCCTCCATGTGCTATGTCTCTGACTGCCTTGCGCCTTGTCTCCTGACCCTGATGCTGACTGAAAGGGTGGTGGCTGTGCTGAGGGCAGTGGGGGCCTGAAAGGAGAAGGACGGACTATCTTGGGCTCAGATCAGCTGCCCCTACACCAGGCCCTTGTACCTGGCAGGAAACTGCCATTCAGAAGCACTGCATTCCTTTAAAGTCACTCGTCCTGCAGCACAGAAGGAATCTTAAAGGGTATATCAGCCGCTGGCTCCCGGTTCACTGAATGCTACTTCAGGGGGTTCTGCCCCACATCTCAATCCCGTTCGACCCTTTAAAGTGGGAAGAGGTCTGCTGTATTGCTATCTGCTGGTAGCTCATTCCCTCCCCTGACTACCCCTGTGATATCAGCACAAACAAACAGTGATCACATTCCAGACTGATGGGCTCAGACACCACATACGGGAGCTAACGCATTGTGTTGCTGTGGCAACCAGCACACTTGGGTTAAAACACTTGCATCTGAAACCTTAACAGATCATCTGTCAGTAATATAAACATTCTGCATGGTCATCAGCCACTGTCACACCAGCGCGCACGCATCCCAGACCCAGCCTCCTAACACTGATGCAATCTTTCACGTTCAAAGCCTGGGAACCCCGGGAATTAACCTTAGCTAAGGCTGCACTCAGCCAGGTTTCCTGCAACCCCACTTCTCCCCACATCCCCCAGCCTAGCAAACCTCTCCATCTACAGACAAAGGGTTGACCAAGGCACAAGCAACATCTGGAATCACAGCAAACAACTGGGTGGCTTGCGGGGTTGGTTACAGGGGAGGCAGGGGGCGTTCTCTTAACCCCACTATTTAATAAGCCCCAGCAGAGTGGAGACCAATATTTACTATCCTCTGAAGGCCTGAGTGATGAGTCAGGCTGGGATCTAGCTCCATCTCACAAGCTAAGCAAGGTCTAACCTAAGCACATTAGACAGTGCCATTCGTGTCATGTGCATCAATGGAGCTAAATGGATCTGATGTATCTCACTCCAGCTGTGTGCGCTCACTTGTGCTGTTAAAGCAGCACTGGGGGAAGCTACAAAACATTTGTGCCATGTGCCCACGCTACGCTGCATTGATCGGGGCTCTAGTCGACAGACAGTGGATGGGAGAACTCTTGGGAAAATCCATACCTGCATCTGTGCTGGAATAGGGGGTGTTGTCTTCAAAGTAATGTTCAACCACACCCCAGCAGGAGAAGCTGTCTTTCAATTGAGGCAGCAAGCAGGGTTCCTGACCATGTAATGGCATGGCACTCTTTGAAAGACCATGAGTATACTGACACTTGGAGCTGCAGGTGTAACTTCTGGCTCATGTAAACATATTTGCACTAGCTCTGACCATCCTAGTGCGCTAAAATCAGAAGTGTAGATATGGTGGCATGAGCAGCGTAGGGGCTAGCTGCCCTAAGTATGTACCTGTCCAAGATGCTAGGTACATACTTGGGTGGCTAACTCCTCCCACAGTGGCACAGCTACTCTTCATTACCTGGATTAGAGCTAACGAGGGTATGTCTACATGAGCTGGACATTACACCTTCTATCTCCAGTGTAGACCCTAAGAGGTTCTAACCCCAATTCCAATATGGGCAATTACTTTCTTCCTTCCACCCTTGGACCCACTTTGAACTAACTGCAGTTTTCTTCTTTACTTCCTGTCCTAAACTGCTGTGTAGCATGCTGTGAAACAGCTGCTGCATTTTGCGGCTGGGTGCTGCAGAAGTGATTGCATCTCAGTAGCTAGGGCCACATACACAGCATGTAAAGTGCTTTGGCAACCACAGTGCTATGTGAACAACAGATATCATTACTGGAGTATTATTATGCGTAATGATGTGTTCAGAAAGATTACACACTAGCAGCACTAGACACTGCAATTACTTTGCTTCAAATCCTCCTGAAAGATGTCACTTGAAACTGACAGTCCTCGCTTCATTTCGCAGAGCAGGTAAAAGCATAGTGCAAGATTCCTCCAAACTAGCCCACCAAATCTATGGTATGTCTACACTGCCTCCCAGCCTGCACAGACTTGTGCTAATGGAGCTAAGATCTAGCTGTGTGGATATTCTGGTTCAAGCTGGGGATCAGGCTCTCAAGCATAGGGTGTTGGGTGGGCTTCAAAGCCTGAGCCAGAACATCCACACTGCTGTCGTTAGCATGCTAGCACCAGTCTGTCTACTTAGGCTGGTAGACTTACTCCTAGCTGCTGTGTAGACATATCCCAAGACACCTCAGCCCAACTCTGAAGAGATTGGTCAAGAGCTTCAACAGTGACTTAGGGTACGTGTACACTGCAGTCAGAGGTGTGACTTCAGCACATGTGACATGTAGACACACCCCAGCTAGCTTTGGTCTAGCTAGCTCAGATACCCACAGCAGTGAAGCTGAGGCAATACAGGAAGTGGCATGGGCCCCGGGCATGTACTCGAACGGATAGCCCAGGCTGCTGCAGCTTCACTGCTATTGTTACTGGAGCTAGCTAGATGAAAACCAGTTGGGGTGTGTCTACACATGCCGCAGTCGCACGTCTGATTTCAGTGTTGACAGACCCTTAGTGATTTTGGGCACCCAACATGAGGGTCTGATTTCAAGGGTGGACGCCCAGCAATTTCTGACCCTCTTTCAACCTCTCGCTGGCAGAGCTGCTCGAAATTGTTGTTGATGAATGTGTGTTACGCTAGGGCCCAGAGATTCCCCTTGCACTGTGTGCTCTATACACACACAGGGTGCGCTGACACTGCAATCACAGGGTGTGATTACAGTTCGAGTAGACATACCCAAGCGAGCTTTACTCTAGTGAGCTTGGGTACTGGAGCCAAGAAGCTGCAGCAGGCTAAACAGTGTGAGTACAGCTTTCAGATGGGCTTGTACAGCCTGCACAGAGTGCACGCTGCCACTGTGTCAAGCTAGCTCGGATATATCTTCTCACACTTCAACAGACACCCCGTGACCGCAGTGTAGACATAATAGTGAGAGGCAGCCCATGCACAGAAGAGCTTACAGTCTATAGACCAGGCAGATAAAAGGTGGGAGAAGGTGAGGATTATTATCTCCATTTCACAGCTGGCACACAATGGCACAGAGAGATGAAGTGACTTGCCCAAGGTCACACAGGCAGTCTGTGGCAGAACAGGGAACTGACCGCTGATCTCTTGAATCCCAGTCTAGTGCCTTAACCACAAGACGGAAAGTCTTCCATGCTCAGGAAGGATGCAAGAGAGCAGATCCCAGGCTCTGAGTGGAATCTCTGTTCTGGGACTTCAGCCACATATTTCTCAAGCTTATTTGTTTTTCCCAGTGGCAGCAGGAGGAAAGCTCTCCACGCTCGTTCTGCTTCGCTGCCAGCAATGAGCCACTCTGGAATCTGGTCCTGGGCAGCGGTGACGCTGCCATCAGTAGGGAATGAGGCTGGGGGAGGTGCAGAGATGGCGTGGCTTGGGGAATTACGTTAAGTGCCGCACAGACGCAAGGCCCAGGAACTTGTCTGATCTGGTGAAGCACGGAAGGAATGTGTATCTGCGGCAATGCTCAAGACTAGCACTGCAGCAACAGCTGGCAAAAACAAGTAGGGCCCTTTACCATGCAGACAGGCCTGTGAGAAGGACAGAGGCCAATGCACAAGCAGGGGGCAGTCAGGGAGCCCCTATAAAGCAGCGGCTTTAGGGACTGATTATTTAGCCCAGCCTAGCAAATTTATTATTACGGTGAAGGCTTGTGATGCACAGAACAGAAGATTTTTGAGACCCAAGCCATGGGGGTGTTTGTTAGGAGGTGAAACGGGTCCATGACAGAATGAAGAATGTTGCAGAGCCACTGTTAGGCTGTGTGGTCAGGCAATGGGCCCAATCTTCCACATCTAATGGTGCAGCCTACCATGTGCCGTCTGTGGTATCTGACCCCTTCCATAGCCAGCCCTGGATAAGCTCCTGTTTCTCCTGGAGGCTGAAGAACCACAGGCACCATTGCATCAGCTGCCACCAGGCCTGCTGTGACAAAGGGACAGCAGAAGTACTACACTGGATCAGACCATGAGCCCATCTAGTTCAGCTTCAGAGATTCAGACAAATATGCCAGACACTCAATCCCACAAGCTCAGATGAAGGTGCAAGAAACCCTGCAGTTAATCTGCCGACAAGGGAAAATTTCTTCCTGACCGTCGTCAAATAAAGGTTGGCTTGTATCCTGAAGCATGATGGTTGATATCCCTTCTGAGCCCTTTTCTTTTTCCTTCACTATTACAATTCTGTATTGTGTCATCGCCAGAAGGGGGAACTGTGCAGGAGCCTGGATTCCAGAGGTGGAGAACCAAGGAAGAGTCAGGGAATAAAAAGATATTAAATCTGAAACGGTGAAAATGAGAATGGAAAAAAGGTCTGCTCCTTCCCCCACTCACTCCCAAAATTAGTGCAAGTAATCAATGACTTAACAGAATCCATCACTGCAGTACTGAGAATCTCTCTTCCTTTCATTGCCACCTACCAGAGCATTAGCTGCCATAAGCTACTAAATATAAACCTGCTCAGAGAGGAAGTGGATTGGGGGTAAAAATAGCTGCAAAGAAATCATAAGGATATTGTTAGTTACCTCTCCTGCTATGTGCCTGAACTATTCGGTGTTCATTATCTTTATGACTTTGTGCACTGTGTAACACTGGCTGCTTCCTCCAACGAAATCAAGATCTGACATGTGATAAAGAGGGTCACATTAAAATGTCCACAGGCTGTAATTTATGGAACGGTTATTGTCATCCCCCCACCCATTTCCCCGAAACGAGAATTCATCCTACTTTGTACTGTATGGTAACGAGCTGCATTAAAACTGAGATGCCTCCACCCTGTTGTGACCAGTCCTGCTTGGCAGGTGCAAAATATCTCTGATGCGGTCAGATTTCAGCCCTGTTTCTAAGGCTCTGCACTGGGTTTTCAGCTGTACCAGGGCAACCTCCAGGCTAGATATGATTTACACAGGGTGCCAAGTGACTAACATCAGTGCAGCATTCCCCAGTTTCAAGCCAGGGTAAATTGCACCAGTGCAAACAACACCGCACTGGTGGGAATCACGTCTACACTACGGAGTTGATCCAGGACTGCTGCATCAATGGCTGAGTCAAAGCCCAACTCTAGAGAGTTTTGGCTTCAGATATTTCACTTCAATGAAGCGGCTTCAGCCCAGACTTTCAAAAGTTTCCACTCACCTTTGGGTGCTTGATTTGAAGCATCCAGGGCCAAATTATCAAAGGGAGCCTCTGATTTTGGGTGATTCTGCAAAGGTCCTGAGCACTTGCAGATGGAAGGACTCGGTGGGTGTGGCAGGTGCTTCTCAGCACTCTGAACATCTGGCACTAGGGGACGCGTTTTCAAAAGAGCTCTGCACCCAACCCAGCCAGAAGTGTCACAATGGGTGCTGGATACTTCTGAAAATCTGGTCCCCTGTGTCTCAAGTTTGGTATCCAAAAACCGAAGCACTCTAGATTAGTGGCCATTCTGGGAAAGGTTGGCGCTAGTCTCCACCTCCCTAGCCAGGGTATCTTCAATATAGAGCTTCATCTCTTCTTGCATCAGAGCCTCCCCTCACTGCTCTAATCAAGAAGGTGGAGAGGAGATACTCCCTCAAACCTTTGGGAGGAGCAGGTTCAAGAGGTGAGTAGCCAGAAGGAACATTACTATGGGAAAAACAGAACCACTGAACAAGACAGACTAGCCTAAGGGTGTTTCTCACACAGCAGAAGTGACAAAAGCTTTTTGGAATCAGCTGATGAAGAAGTCACTGGGGTTGCCTTCTCACTGGTGCCTGGTAACCTGCAGATGACTGACAATGTCACTGAAGGCGACAGCATCTACAGTCTTTTGGACTGAGGAGGCGGGTATTTTTGTTTGGGTTTCTTTTGAGCTGTGGCATACGCTTGTGTAACTACAAGGAGCAGACCCCACTCATGAGCCAGAGACAGCCCAGTCTCCCACAGAATGAATTTCAAAATAATGACTGTTAGTGGTTCTCTCTTGTATTAAATGAGTTTTGGCTGCTGCTACGAAAGGAAATAGAAGTGTTTATCGGCTCTATCAAAGCATGTTAAACCTTTCAATGTCGCCTTTACAGAAGCAAAACAATAATACCACGTGCATTCATACAACCTTTTTTACCAGGGCTGGCAGTGTGGTCTAGAGGGTGGAGCACTGCACTGGGACTTGGAAGACCTGGGCTCTGTTTCCAGCTCTGCCATTAACTGACTTGGTGACCTTGGGCAAGTGACATCACTGCCCCGTGCCTGAGTTTCCCCAACTATGAAAAATGGAGATGATAATGACTCCTCTCTTTTGTAAAGTATTCTGAGGTCTTCTGATAAAAAGTGCTATACAAGAGCTAGGTGTTATATTATTACCAATATTATGGCTTTGAGCCCAAAGGATCCCAAAGCTCAAAGTGAATTATGACAACCATCACTGAAAGGCAGCCACCCCGGGATGGAAAGAATCAGCTGATTAGCATCACACAGCACTTTAGGACAGGAAGTGAAGAATCCCACTGAAATGGCAACGGGAAATTTAGGCCCCAGCAGACAAAATGAAATTGCTCTCATTGGATTTGGCTAAAAAAATCGGGATTAAACTGAGTGATGTGAATGAGCTGCATTTATTGTAACAGCCAAATAGTAAATACTTGGATAAAACTGTTGACAGAATCCAAATCTAAATCCAGGCAAGAACGTTAATGACATGGACTGATGACAAGATATGTAACTGCTTACTAAAGCTACAGCAGCTGCCCTAGCAATACCTCTGCTCAATATTTCACAGCAAACTACTTCAACAGACAGTTGGGCTGTAATTAGCCAGATGAATCTCTCTTGTATTCAGCCCAGAAGAACTCTCTGACGTACTGCTGCGGAATTCAAGAGACAGATATTCCAGAGAACTGCCAATAAGTAACTTGCCATCACTATGCGCAACAGCCCCCTTTCCATTCCAGCACACCTGTGGTTCAGTATTTATATTTTATTCTCACAGTTATTAGGTAGCACTGACTCGTTATAGTTGGTGCTGGAGGCTTTTTAGAGCTGAGGCTCTTATTTGCTTGGCAAACATACCCATTGTACAGGACCGAATGCGCTTACGGGGTAAGTAAATAATGAGTCAAGCTGATTAGGTGCTTATCCCTATGGTGACATGGGCATCATACTGAACGAAAGCTAATCTATGTAACACACGGGATAAGTGTGTGGTGTCCCCTTCTAATGACTGGACAATAAACAGGATAACAGCCTACTACAGCTACTAGTTGTTGCAGTTACTCTTTAAACTCAAGTAGGGGATGCCTGTGCCTTAGAGCTGGAGGTCTAGGGTTCTATCCTTGCTGAGAAGCAGCAGCAGAGGCTGCCACATAACCATTATGGGACAGATTCCATCCCTTACCCCAGCCCCTATCCATCACTCTGGCATTGTAACATGAAGGGTTACGGGAGAATTCCTTCTGAGCAGGCACAGCTCTGAATTCCCCCAGCACAGCCCTACACTGGCCCCCTTACAGGAAGTCTGCCAGAACGGAGTTGGGGGGAGGAGTTGGCACATACCACTGCAGAGACTCGGATGTTCTTGGGAGGCTGAGATAAATTAGAATACCTTTGTGGCTGCTCTAATTTATGCTGGTGGTCATTTTGACCCCCTGGGGTGGCTGAGAATCCTGAGGGAGCAGAGACTACAAAGCCCTTTGGCTCCACAAGGGGTGACACAGAATTTCAGCCTATGACCACAAACTACACTGCTTCCTGCCTTTCACCCGCCACTCCATACCAACAATAAATCTTATGCCAAATTAACAAGCTCCTTCCTCCCCCAGGCAATGATACATCTCCTGCTGGCTAAAAAACCAGGCTGAACAGATGCATCTTACACAGTATCCTAGAGGACGCCAGCGTTCCAATAACATGCTCAGAAACTACAGCGACGAGCATGATTGAATGCCTGGAGAGATTAGTTTAGATTGATAGAGGCTGGCAGTTTCTGAGGGCTCATATTGCAGAGTTTGGGTCCCTCCATTGGCCATGCCATTCCTCATTGCCCTCAGGAAACCAACCCTAGGGACAGACAGCAAGCACATTCCTTGAACACAACTGCCAGGATCGGGTATAGAGGAAGAGATGAGGTTTGGAGACAGCCTAGGCCCTAGAACAGGGGTCGGCAACCTTTCAGAAGTGGTGTGCCGAGTCTTCATTTATTTACTCTAATTTAAGGTTTTGCGTGTCAGTAATACAGTTTAATGTCTTTGGAAGGTCTCTTTCTATAAGTCTATAATATATAACTATTGTTGTATGTAAAGTAAATAAGGTTTTTAAAATGTTTAAGAAGCTTCATTTTAAATTAAATTAAAATGCAGAGCCCCCTAGACCAGTGGCCAGGACCCGGGCAGTGTGAGTGCCACTGAAAATCAGCTGGCGAGCTGCGTTCGGCACACGTGCCATAGGTTGCTTGCCCCTGCCCTAGAACACTGACTGCATTATAGCTGGTCATGAACATCAGTGCAAAGTGAGTGAGAAAACATGGTAGAGTTTTACACCTACTGGCACTGGTATAAATGACTGCACAAAAGATGCAGGGCAGCAGGAAATTGGGAACAGCACCCGGAAGGGAGTGGGAACCCAGAGCACTCCTATGCACTCAGTGAAAGAGACTGAGCCAGGACTTGAACTTTTTCAAAGCGGAGGTTGCTCAAATTGAGGGTCACTTCGAAGGCTATTAGCCTGCTGTGTTGCACTATCAGATGGGGTGAGGTGAAGGAAGTGGGTGTGGCTAGAGGAATGGGTGTGGAAGGGAGATTAGATCTAATTAGCAGGTGGGACTGAAATAACCAGAACATCCTGCAATGAAGAATAAGCATGAATGGGGATTTCACAGTGTACTCATCCAAACACATGGGAATCTCAGGTCTGAACCCTATCCACAAGGTGGCACAGCCCCCCCCAATAGCCTGGGAGGTTGCTCTGGAGGATAAGCAGTGGTCCTTTGAACCTGACTCTGCTAACATCAGTTCATGCCCCACCTTAGGCAGAAAATGGAGGGGAAGGATGGTTCACAAGAACAGTCAAACTGGGCCAGATCGAAGGTCCATCTAGTCCAGTCTCCCGTCTTCCGACAGTGGCCAATGCCAGGTGCCCCAGAGGGAATGAACAGAACAGGTAATCATCAAGTGATCCATCTCCTGTCGGGCAAACAGAGGCTAGGGACACCATCCCTGTCCATCCTGGCTAATAGCCATTGATGGATCTGTTCTCCATGAACTTACCTAGTTCTTTTCAGAGCCCTGTTATAGTCTCGGCCTTCACAACATCCTCTGGCAAGGAGTTCCACAGGTTGACTGTGCGTTGTGTGAAAAAATACTTCCTTTTGTTTGTTTTGATCCTGCTGCCTATTAATTTCATTTGGGGACCCCTGGTTCTGGTGTTATGAGAAAGAGTAAATAACACTTCCTTATTTACTTTCTCTATACCCATCGTGATTTTATAGACCTCTATCATATCCCCCCCTTAGTCGTCTCTTTTCCAAGCTGAAAAGTCCCAGTCTTATTAATCTTTCCTCATACAGAAGCCGTTCCATACCCCTAATCATTTTTGTTGCCCTTTTCTGAACCTTTCCAATTTCAATAGATCTTTTTTGAGATGGGGCGACCACATCTGCACGCAGCATTCCAGATGTGGGAGTTCCAATGGATTTACACAGAGGCAATATGATATTTTCTGTCTTCTTATCTATCCCTTTCTTAATGATTAACAACGTTCTGTTCACTTTTTTGACTGCTGCTGCATACTGAGTGGATGTTTTCAGAGAACTATGCACAATGACTCCAAGATCTCTTTCTTGAGCGGTAACAATTAACAGTGGTTAGGGCACTGACTTAGGATGCGGAGACCCAGGTGCAATTCCCAGCTCCTGCCATGCAATTCTTGTGTGACCGTGGCCAAGTCACTTGGCCTCTCTGTGTTTCAGGTCCCCATCTATAAAAACTAGGCTAAGAGCCCTGCCGCACCTCATGGGGGCGAGGTGCAGATGAACACATTAATAGATTGTGAAGCGCTTTGAGACCTACTGACGAAACACTGCAGGTCAGAAACAGGCATTATTATTCAGCCAGCTCATGCCATGTAAGCCACCGGCCCTGGATCTTTATTACTAAGCCCGCCTGCTGGTGATGAGGCACACACACTGCACAGCTATTTCCATAACAGATTTGATAGCACACTATCGACAGAGATATAAGGGTCTCCTCCTCTTGGCTAAAATCTCTCCCCTGCTCTGGTTCCTAATGACCCTGTTTACCCACAGGAAACTCATTCAATCCAGGCCCAGTGGGAACCTGGGAACCCCCCTCGCCTCTCCATGCAGCTGTCTGTGCCGATTGCTCTCCAGCAAGTGTGAGTGATGAGGGGAGAGAACAAGGCCACAGCCCTGCTTGGCATGCAGTTCTCCTGCTGCTGAGCTTTGCCCTTCAGGGGCCCTGACATTTCACTCCTAGGCAGGAAACAAAGACCCCTGCCAGGAGATCATGCTCCTGCAAGGAGGGGAGAGCAGTCAACTCCTACTAATCTACAGGAGTCCCACAGCAAGAAGCAGGAGCCCTGATCCCAGGGCAGGCTGTTTGCATCAAGCACTTGCTTGAAAGAAGAACTTAGCTCCTTGAGGGACTGACTCAGTTTCCTGGGCTGCAGCTTTTCCCTCACATTGGCTTCAGCAACGGCAAGTTTCTGGTACAGGGACCTTCCCGAGCTTCCAAGTCCCCAGGCCCTGGTCAGAGAGGAAGTGGTGGGTTCAATTGCCACCTCTCACTTACTCTCCCCATGCCTCGGTTTTCAAAACTGTAAACCAGGGAAAATAAAGCTTCTCTTCTCCCACCTTTCTTCAGACTTTCTTTGATTGTCAGCTTGGTGGGGCAGGGACTCTCAGTCGCTCTGCACATGTACAGCACTTTGTGCACTGCGGTTTTGATCCTACTCCTTTGCTCAAACCTCCCCCTGCCTGACAACATGCCTCATTCACAGGACCCATGAAGACAACAAAGTAACCCGGTGGGGTCCTGGTGAAGCAGAGATGGTGATGCACCCGAACCACAGCGATGACTAGAAGCGAGGGAAGCCATATCCAAACCTGGTCTCCAAAGCACACAGAGAGAGACCCTGCCAGGCCTCACAAGGCAAACTTTGCAGAAAGCTTCCTCCAGGTCCAGCCTCCGGCTGCCATAACCTGCACTCGGCACAATACTGCACACAGGCAGGAGAGCTGTTTTGCTGGATAAGCAGTTCCCTCCCGGTTCCCCTAAGCCCTGACAATGAGTCCAGTAACAGGATCACACAAAGGAGGCTTGTATTTCCTTTGTATCTCTGCCTCTCTATGGCCAGCAGCCCCGGGCGGTGTAGTCAGCACGTCACACTAGGACCTTCTGTCACAGCCTTGCAACGCTTGATGGCTCTGAGTGAAGGCACTAAAATGACAGTCATTATTTCGGCAACCAAAAGCCACTAGGAGCTTATTCTTTGGCTGGGGTTAACCTGAGAGACTGTATCTTGTGTTTGGCCAGCTGGACAATAGGCCATTAATAGCCCGTTTGCCCAGTACAGACGGTCCTGTCACACACCAGTGGCTGTAGCTTGTTCAATACCCATATTGTCTGCTAGTCTACCAGGACTCTTGATGAGCGGTAGGGAAGGTGGTTGTGTTAGCGTGTTCCTGGTACGCTCCTTATTTTCAAGGGATTATTGGGCTAGATACTCAGCTGTTGGAAGTCAGCATAGCCCCTTTCAAACCAGCACAGCCCTGCCATTTGTCACCAGCTGAGGATCTGGCCCAGAATAGGATTATAATAATATGAGAATCTCAGCAATGGTGAACATATCGAATTCACCCAAAGTCCAAACAAGTGCATTTGGCTTTGCATTCATTTATTTCTTGGAGCTGTTTAAATTACAAGTTTAATTTGCTGCCACTCAGTAGATGGGTCTTGAGCTCTTAGCTGTCCCAGTGGTGGCAGTATAATTAAGCAGATGTAGCACTCGACTGTGACTCAGGAGACCCGAGATGAAATCTTGGCCCCATGGAAGTCAAGGGGAGTTTTCCTATTGACTTCTGTGGGGGCAGGAGTCAACCACTGGGTGACCTGGGTCTGTCGCTGACCTGCTGAGTGACCTCTGGCAAGTCTCTTCCCAGCTCTGTGACTCAGTTTCCCCTTCCACCCTTTGTCTATTCCGATTGCAAGCTCTTTAGGGCAAGGATTGTCTCTTATTACCAGTATGGATCGCACCTGACACAATGAGGTCCTCATCAAAGCTGGGTCCTTGAAGTGCTACTATAATACAAATAACACTAGTGATAATGGGACACAGAGGAGGACAGACTCAGGGGCCCAGACACACAGAAATCCAAAGTTCAGCGTTACACTGATCCAAGACCCATGCTGACTTATAATGACTACAACCTTACATTTCCACAGTGCCTCGCAACCTGAAAAACCCTAAAACATATTCCAAACTCTGTTCTCCTGGGCAAGTCATTGCCTCTCCCTGTGCCTTAGTTTCCCTAAATGCAAAAAGTGGTTGATGATACTCACCCATCCTTTGCAAGGCTCATTGAGAGCTGATGACCTGACCCAAATACAACTCATTCAGGAACACTTCAATTCTCTGACTCTTCAACTAGACTCGGCAATGCCTCGCTCCCAGCCCTAACCAGCTGCGTGCTGTTAAACAGCTGTCACAGCCTAACTCCATGGGGTATTTAAACACTGCTCTGTAAACGTTTGTGGACTTGATGTTCCCACGCATGCACCTGAGCATCCACACCGCATTGTAAACCTGGGCTTACAACTGCCGGATCCAGTCTCACAGCTGGGCTGCACATCCACCTTGCACTAGGCAGACCTTCTGACTCAGGCCTACTGCTTCAGCTGCGTCCACTCCGCAAAATGACAGGGAATGGACCCAAGTCACAGCATGACGTGGGTTCTGACCCACCCCCCTAGCAGAATCTTAGGCCTGGAGCTCAAACCTGAGTCAGTCCTGTGCAATGTAGACATGCCCATGGTGGCTGCACATCACTGGTGGGTGAAGTGGCTCCTGCATATATGCTGTGACACTGCACCCCATCTTCTTCACTGTGATATTATGATGATATGATTATGACATAATGAAGATGTATTTTATACAAGGTAAGTCATGTGAAGGTCATTGGAAAAGTTATGATTTGTTGAACAGGATTATCTAATTTGTATGCATGTATCATTTTTGTATCGGAAGTTATGAATATTGACTATGTAGCTGTCCTGCAAATGTAGTTACACCTGGGAAACACCCACTAGACAAGATATTTTCATTCTAGATCAGTGATTGTCGAACTGTGGGTTGTGACCCCAAAGTGGGTCATGATCCCATTTTAGTGGGGTCGCGAGGGCTGGTTTAAACTTGCTGTAGCCCGAGGCTGAAGCCCGAGCCCCACTGCCCAGGGCGGCAGTGTTTGGACAGGCTCAGGCTTCAGGCCCCCCTCCTGGGGTCATGTAGTAATTTTTGTTGTCAGAAGTGGGTCACAGTGCAATGAAGTTTGAGAACCCCTGGTCTAGATGTGGGGGGGGGGGGGGAAGAGGCTATTAGGGAAACGGGCCATTAGGGAAAAACAATAGATCTTAGAAGAAGCTTATTACCCATCTGGGGAGCATTCCTGAGAACGCTCCAGACAGCCTGTGAGTGATGGCTGCTATGACTCTACAAGGACGTGCGATAAGACCACATGTCTCCAGACTTCATATTGGGTTGTCAGTATTTTTCCACAGACTGGTCTGGGATCCAAGCTTTGCGAACAAAGAGTTCCTGCCATATGCAAAAGCTATATAAGGCAGGGAGTGACAGCAGCAGCTGTTCTTTGCTCCCCACACAAGACGACTCCTGGAAACACCTGAGAAACAAAGACTGAACTGGACCCAGACTAATGGGATTTTTAGCCTGTGAATGAAACATCTGGGGATTCCAAGCTGTAAGCAAGCGCAGCTTGCCCCATAAGAATCTGCAACCTGTTTGTATCATCTCTTAGGGTGAGAATCTGTTATTCATATCCAATCTATTTAATATATTAAGCTTAGTTTATGTTTTTTGTTTATTTGCTAGATAATCTGCTATGCCCTGTTTGCTATCACTTATAATCACTTACAATCTATCTTTTGTAGTTAATAAACTTGTTTTTGCTTTACCTAAACCAGGGAATTGGAGTGAAGTGTGTGGGAATCATAACTCAGGGCAAAAGGCTGTTGCATATTCCTCTCCACATTTTTATGAGCTTATGCTGTACAGCGCAAGACGGTATAATTTTGGGTTTCTACTCCGGGGGGGTGGGGCGAGCCTGAGGAGCTGGGGGTAGCTGTCCCATGAAAGGGCTGGTCAGAGAGCCTGCTTGTAACTGCAGCTCGGTGTGCCCCTACTTGTATGTATGCTGGTGAAAGTGCAGACTGGAGGGCTTTGCAGCCTGTCACAGCAGTACAGTGTGAGTGGGAACCCAGGCTGGTGGGTCAAGGAGCTCAGTGGCATCCCAGTTCCAGATGGCAGCCCGGGGGGAACCCGTCACATATGCATAGCTTAGAAATAGTTTAGGGACCCTTCTGGATGAAAGATACTTCAGAAAGGCAAACCAAATGTTGTTATTATTATTGTCTCCTGTAGGAGAACATTTCTGGCAACCAACCTTCCCACATGGTTAAACTCCAGAACACCAAAGGAAAGGTTATTTGATTATCTATCCCAGGCAGTCTTAATCTGGGGTGGGGTCACCACCACTTGCCCCTCTCCTATTGCTAAATGGGAGAGAGATCCTGCTAGAGGAACGGTGGATTGACCAGGGGACCTGGAAGGAAAAAGGTTGAGAACCACTGTTCCCTTCACAGAGCATCCTCCTGGATGTAGCTGGGCAGCCAGGGATTATCGCCCGAACGCAACGCATGTAGCATAGCCTGCCTCCTTCCTTTCAATTGCTATTTTCCTTAATTTTTAATTAGAGATTTCATTCTCTCTCTTTCTAGCCCACACATAGCTCCCAGTGTCCCCAGTTTATAAATGGCTCAGAGATTTCAGCTCAGACAGCAAAGTCAAGTCAGGCTTTCCTTGCCCTGCCTTTGCCAGAAACGGGGCTGCTGAGTTTGTGGGAGGCGGTGTGTGTGAAATCCTCTCTCTTCAGAAGCAGAATTCTGCCTTTAACAGAAAACACTGTCGTTTTGTTTCCTTTTATTTTTTCCACTTAGAGTTTAGCGTGATCTAGTGACCTAAGCACAGGACTGGGTGCTGTGATACCTAGGTACTACTCCTGGCTCCAGCAAAGGGAATGGAGTCAGGATGCTTGGGTTCTGGAACCAGCTCTGGAAGGGAGTTTGTTTGTTTGCCTAGCGGATGCCGATGGTGGGGAAGGAACAGAAGCCGGGGCACAGGGTTATATTTTTAGATGTATGGTTTAGTGGTTAGTCCAGGAGATAGATGGTCAGGATTACTGTGTCTATTTCCAGCTCTGTCACTGACTCATGATGTCAGTTTAAGCAAGTCACCCATGGCCTGATTTTCAGAGATGCTGATGCTCAACTCCCACTGAAGGCAAAGGGCCTGATTCTCATTTAAGCTCAGCCCCTTTCACAACACTCTGGCAATGCAAAAGGGCTTTAGGAAGAGTATCAGGCCTAAAGGGATCCATGGGTGCACAGCACCGCTGAAAATCAGGCCACTGCTCACTTGCTTAAACCCACTTTGTGAGTCTCTGGCTTGGGACGCAGTTCCCCCGAGGCGATATGTCACAGGAGAGTGGTGACGCTTAGGGTCTGTGAGGGGCTTTGGCGCCACTGAGTGACAATAAGCCCTATGTAAATGCAGCACATTCCTGGGGAGGGGGAGGAGTATGATTTACGCACACGAATAGGAGTGACCCAGGCACAGCTTTGGTAGTTACTGTCCACAAACCTAATCCTCTCCGGGCTCTACCCAGCGGCAAGCCCTGTACCCTGATCACATCCCAGAGCTGCAGCCTTTGTATTCTGCCTCTCACAGGCACGAGACCCTCGTCACAGATTTGCAAGCCAATTAAGGGATCTTTCACCTGGCCCTGGCTAGCAGGAAAGCAGTCGGTAGGCAGCTGCTGCTGTGGAAGGCTAGTAGAGCAGATTTTGAGCAGCTCTACCTCCAGCTAATTAACTGTGCATGACCATTAAGACATCGTGTGGGGCTGAGATTGTGTCTCAGCTGGTATCAGCTTACTCTGAAACAACCACCACACCAGGGGATGAAATATTTGTAGTTTCTCATATTAAAACCATTACTAGTGGGATGCATGTAAGGAGACAGAGTGAGAGAGAGATCTTGTATCTCACAGATCAGAATTCAGACATGATCTATTTTCACCTGCCACTAAAATGCAGCCACCTCTGGTGTACAGGAAAGGAGTGGATACACAACAGCAGCAGCAAGAGAAGGAATTATGCCAGGCATACCAAGGCAAACCTCTACCTGTTACAAGAAGTGGCATAGATCTTGCCTGGAGCTCACTTCCCCGATCCCCACCCGCTGGCAGGATCAATGGATGCAGACATGCAGGAGACCTCAGCAACAATCAGTGTGGGCAGGATTGCACTAATGTTACTCTTCTTTAAAAGAGCTTGTTCTATTGCACGGTTTTATGGAGAAAGGATGGGCAGGGATGCAAAACCATGCTCTGAAGTGTCCCTAGCCTCTATTTGCCAGGAGCTGGGAATGAGCGACAGACAATAGATCATTTCCTGATTACCTGTTCTGTTCATACCTTCCGAAGCACCTGGCATTGGTCACTGTCAGAAGACAGAATATGACCCAGTATGGCTGTTCTTATGAAGTCACAGGACTAGATGTCAGGATGCTGCTGCCACTGACTTGCTTGTGGCCTTGAGCAAGTCACTTTAGCCTCTCTCACCACCTCAGTTTTCCCCTTCTGTAAAATGGTGACTGACAAGACATACCTGCTGTACAGAGGGACTGTGGGAGCTGGTGTTTGTAAATCCTTGCATGCCAGACCCCTGGGCATTAAGGACACAGAATCCTTTGTAAAGTTCATTGAGGCTCAGAGATGTAAAGCTCTGTCGTCCCCGAGGGTCCTGTTGCAGTTGTCTGTTTCCCATTCCCACGAGATCAGGAAGCCTGATACTTTGGGCTCAATTTCCACACCCCTCCCCTGATATGCATGGTATGGAAAAGAACATTTTTAGGGCATAGTAAAGGATTTCCCCCCAAAGAAACACAGCTCTAAATTTTATAAACCCAAACCAAATCCCCCGAGCAGCACAAAGGGCTGGTATGCTCACTGCATCTTCCCTACTGGAGTGGAAATACTCGGAACCTTTCCAGACAGCATCACATTTTGATCCTAGCCGCCCATGAAAGTGGCTGAATCTCCACAAAACTCTCTCTAATACCTGGATTTCAAAGCTATTCATCTCTCCCATGAGGCTGCCATGCCAGGTTAGCACTTATCAGATTACCTGAAACGCCATAATCTTGCACACCACTCTCAGGAAATGGGGGCGGAGTAGGAGAGATTCAATCCAAACAGATATGCACAAAACTAAAATCCCCTCCAGACTTCAGCTCAGACCCAAGAGACAGGCCTATGCAGGGCTGATCTGAGCTAAAAACCAGCCCCAAGAACTCAGCCAGATCTTTCTGCAGCAGCACAAGAAGAAACTAATGAAAGAAGACACAGTTCCTGACCTATTTTCCCCCCTTCAGGACAATTTACAGAAGTGATACTGACTAGGTTTCTGTCTGAGGCCATGTACTGGGGCAGCAGTTCTGCTGTGTAGAATCAGGCATTAAAACCCTTTGCACTGGGGCTTCAAATCTATTTTATTTAAAGCTCCGGGAGTCACATGATGACAAGCGAATGAGCAAATACCACAATTCTGCCTCCTTGCCAAGGACTGAGCTAATCTGGCATTTAACCTTAAACCAGTTGTGCATCCATCCTGAGCTGGCTCTCTGTGTGCATATGCATATGTGTTTTGCTTAGCGGTGGAGGAAATGCAGTGGCTGGAAGATGTCTGAAAGCTGCATGGGAATCAATGTAACAATTCAACCCTTTTCCTCCAAGGATCTCAAAGCACAGCACAAACAATCATTAAGTTTGGCAGCCCCCCAGTAATAAAAACAATAACTTCATAATCCTTATCTGTCGATCTCAAGATACATGATTATTTGCAATAATGCTTAGAGTCCCCAATAAGGAACCAGGGCCCCACACACAGAGACACAGAGAACTTAAGGACCACATTTTAAAGGCATTTAGGCGCTTAAAGATGCAGATGGGTGTCTAGCCGGATTTTCAGAAGCACCTAAGTGCTGAACTCCCATTGATTTCAATAGGATTTCAGTGCATCTGCATCTTTATGAGCCTAAATGCCTTTAAAAACCTGGCCCTAAATGACTAGCCTAAAGATGCAGAGCAATACAGAGGCAGAACTGGAGATAGCATCCAGCTCTCCCAGTTCCTAGCCTAGTTGCTCAACTGCTGCCCATCACACTGCTGGGTGCATGCGTGCATGTGTGTGTGTGTAGGGAGAGATATTACCTTTCTGGAGCAACATAACGTTATCCAGATGCTATCCAAAGTCAAAGGGGCATTGTTAAAATCCGGGCGATCCTGCACATGTAAACCTGCAGCCGACCGTTTCGGAAAGTACCTGTAGGGAAGACTTGTGGAAATAGAGACGCCAACAGGCAGGGGGAAGGGAAGAAAACAGCAATTTATAAACCAAAATGCTTCTCTGGCAAAGCTGAGGGGAGAGAAAGGCAGAGCCCTCCACTGCCAGCCCTGAGCTGAAAGACAGCCATTCAAAGTCTGAATGGGAAACCTGCTTCCAAGCACTTCATTATGCCAGAGCCAACGATGAGCCACAGGTGAAGGGTCGCGGGGTGGAACAAACAGCCTGTAGTCCTTTGGGTGAGAGTGCAAGAATCACCAGGATAGTGCCAGGCAGGGGCAGCCTCCAAAGCATGGGTGTGTGAGCAGGAAGAGATCACTGTCACCATACACTTCTCAGTGAAGCCACTATAGGGTCATAGATTTTTGAGGCCATCAGAGATCACAATGCTTGTGGATTCAGAACTCTCATAGAACAGGCTGTGGTGTTCCAGTGAGGATGGAAGGATGGTTTCCTGGTACATGAATGATGAAGCTGTGAGATTCAATCTCATCTCACAGGGAGTCAGAGCTGGGATTAGACCCAGCAGTTCCTGCCTCTCAACGCTATTATTAGTCTTATTATTACAGGAGTGCTTGGAGGCCACAACTGAGATTTGGGACCCTGTTATTCTAAGTGCTGTAAGAAATGGTCCCTGCCCCATAGAGCTTGCAGTCTAAACAGAAAAGACACACAAAAGATAATGTTGCCATCTCAATTTGACAGGGAATTGAGGCACAGAGACACATTAAGTGACTTGTCCAAGGTCACGGGGGAGTCTGTGGCAGAGCCAGGAATTGAAGCCAAGTCTCCTGACTCCCAGCATGATGCCAACATGTCTATACAGCCAACGCGCTGCTCTGGCATTGGAATACACCTCTGGTAGATTGTATAAGCCTGCAGTTCCCTATCCAAATAATTGCTGCCGTAATCATATGTCAGTGTTTAGATAAGAGTGGGCCTCTAAGTGGCCCTATCTGAAATCATCCTAGTGAGATCTTTCAGGCTTTGCTGGTAGAGCTACATTCCAAGATGCACAGCAGATATTTTGCTTTTGCTGCACCTGTGCTGATGGGCATCAGGAAATGGGAGAACTGCTGCTGGCCTGTGATAGGGGAGACTGCTTGAGGATGCACTCCCAGCCGTCAAACAGGGAGCTTATGTCTATTAAAGTCCTGTAAAAACCAGAAGGCAACGAGGGAAATAAAAGCCTCCTAGGCCGAGACGCAGCTGCCCGGGATCCCCCTGCGAGATTGTTTTGAGGCTGCAAGTTTGGCAAGAGCTCCGATTGGTTACCTTGATGCCAGGCTGTTTAAAACATGATTGCTGCAGAATAAACAGCGTCCTCGGATGAACTCTACGTGTTCTCATGTGCCCTCGGGCAGTGGACATTCCACAGGTCGGGCAGCCTTTGGCAGTGCTTACCTTGGCTCGGGTCATACGCATTATCTGTGCCCACTGTTACAAACTGGTTCCAAGTAGCTCCTTTATGTTTCGCCTCCCCGCTTTCAGAGGTCACCAGCCGCTGCGGTGCTCTGCCAAGCTAGTGACCTTTTCCCATCTATTGCAGAGAGCCAAGTACTCTGGGATGCGTTTCTACCAGCTATCAATATTACTGAGCTTTACTCCCCATGCACCTGCTCATGCACAAAGAATTTTGGCCTTGCAAGGGGCCAGAGGCTGATCAACTGCGTGAGGAATGGACGTCATTTTGGCTATGGGCCTGGAAGAGGTGTTGCAAAACCAAACACCAACAGGTACTTTAAAAAAAAGGGTAAGAGCTAGATCCTTGGCCAGGCTAGCTTCATCCCTGACCTTCACCAGTGTTATGTCAATTTATACCAACTGAGGAGCTAACCCAGCGTCTCTCACTTCTAGTTCAAACCTGGCCCAGATAAGTGGTGATCTGGCAGATGCAAGCCAGATGATATGAGTTTTGTGGGCTGCAGTTCAGCGGACAAATGCCCAAGTTGCCAACAATATGGCAACATACGCCCATCCCCAACACATGCATCACCAACCCCTCTCTTGGCACGAACAGAATGAACTTGTGATGCCCAGAGGTGACCTCGCCCACCTTCTGGGTCAGGATTGAGGTAAATGGGCAGGGAAGCTTGCCCTGCAGCTGTCCACGCTGTACCTGTTCTATGCATGGGGCAATGCAATCCTTCTTCGGAGTGGAATGCTAATGGGAGAAAGTGAAACAGCCACAGACGCACCCAGCAGCTTCCCGCTGGAATGTAAACACCAGATGATTATCTACTTTCTGTTAATACTCTGCACAAATGATAATGATGTACCCAGAATTAACTATTCTGAGACAGTATGCTCTACTAGGGGATCCTGCTCTATCATACCTGGAGGAAAAAAGAAAACCCCTTCAAAATGGAGTGTGAGCCCAAAAACCACTAACATCCCTTTAGCAGCTGGGAAACCTCCAGCCTCCAAATGGAGGGTCACCCTGCGAGCCCCTCTATACTGGGGGACCCAGTTATAATACACAGTCTGGTTAAAAATGTTGTTCCACCTTAAAAAGTAGAGAAGATCCATGTCTCTGGACCATGCCACAACTCTTTCACTAGCCAAGGCTGCAGCACAGTTTTACAGATACCATCCACATGACGGGATGGAACAGCGTTCTAAATGTGCTACCAGGCAACTGTGGTGGTACAGGACCCTCTCCCTTACACAGTAAACCTGCCTCAAAGCAGCTGTGCTGGTTATTAGAGCAGCAGACAAAACAAAGGAGGTTCTATGGAAAAGAAACCACCTTTCCGATGTATTCACACTCTATCCCTTTTATAGACCAGTTCAATCCCATCCATGCATCTTTTTCCCTCCCAACCCCCTCCTCTCTTTGAAGTTATCAGATTCTTTGTCGTAATCTGGTCGTTCAGTCTCCCACACGGGTCACTACCTTTTCAGCATGCAGCCCCAGCTCTGGTGTCCTGGACAAGTTACAAGCATTTATGCCTGAGCCTTGGAAAGCATGGAGCTCAGCATGAGATACACACAGAGGGAAGGAGAGAGAGATCTGCTACAGGAGACTACAAGGCAAAGTAGGATGATGACACTAGGTGCTATAAGGAATCTGACTGGTAGATCAATGGGAAAGAATTTGACACCAGCTCTGGGGAGGAAGGATGGTCAGGTGGGTATGGTACTTGACTGGGACTCCGGAAATCTGGGCCTGATTTCTGGCTCTGTCACGGACTCCTTAGAGGAGTCTATTCCTCATCTGCAGAATGGAGATATTTCCTCTCTCCCAACCTTTGCCTGTGCTGTCTATTGAATTGTAAGCTCTCCAGGGCAGGGACTATGTGTATGTACAGAGCCTCACACAATGAGCCCCCCAGCTTGGTTAGACCCTACTGTAACACAAACAATAAAAGAAGACAACATCCTGGTGGTTTCGGTTTGTGACTTGAGTGCACACAGATGACTTAGTTTGATGCCTTCTTTTCCACTTCTTTATAAAATGGCCTGAAAGGTTTGTGTCCTAATAGACTTTTCCATGCTCGCTCTCATTTTTTGGTTGAACTTATTCAGGTCTGGTATATACTGGGAGGCCCTGTGGACGATTGGAGAACTGCCGTAACTGCAACTTCACAGCATCAAGATGACAAAGGTGAGCAATTGAGAGGAGAAGTGATTTTCTGCCACAGTTTAAAATGTCCTTGTTTTGGTTAACACCAATTGAATTCCAGTGGCCAATGGACACTTTGCAGAGTGTGTGTCTGTGGTAAAAACTGCACAACCTTTCAGTCTGGGAATGAGCGCTCACAATAAACATCTGAGACCCACAAGAGGTCCTTCAGCAAAACCAGTGAAGACCAGACCGGGCATTTCCAAAACCCTAAAAACCAAGCAGGTAAAAGATGTCTTTGTACATCAAGAACCAGAAAATGGCAATTTTAAATGTTTCTTTGCAGGTCATCTTTATGCCTCACAAAATCCCTGAAAGACAGGTGAGTTTTATACCGATCCGACTGTCCCAAGTTCACTCAGCAAATCGGTTTTCAGAGCCAAGTGTAGCCTAAGTGTTCTGCTGTAACCACTACACCACACTCCCTTCTGGTTTGAAAGTCATCGAGTCAGCTGTGCACGTGGGAGTTAGCTGCACTCACAACACCATTATCACAGTGCCACTAATTATACAATTAACCACTAATAAGAGGGGATTGGGATGGATTACATGCTTAACTCAAATACATGCTGTGAATGTGAATTTATGAAATCACTCCCTCTCCCTTAGACACCATATCCTGTTTTCATGGATTTAAAATGACTCCCAGAAAACTCTTTCTCCTAGCCTTTCTGCTGGAAAACTGAAGTCAAATGGAATTTGTTTGCAATCCACTTTGACTCCTTCTTTACTGGCAGAATAGCACCTTGGATTTGTGTGACAGCAATTCAATACAAAAGATTTGCTTGTGCAGTCAAAGCCTTTGCAATGCCACAATCACAGCTCTTAAGAAACTGGTGCAAGCATCAGGGCAGTTGATGGTACCAGGAATTCTCACCTAGCAGTGGAAGTGCTATCATTGTTCCTGCTGGGGGGCTGGAGATTTACTGATAAAGGGGAGGGGCAGCGCTAGAAACAGGAGTGGGGCAAGCCTTGGGTGAGGGTTTGGTTTACTTGGGAGAGTGGATGTCACTGGGAAGCGGAGGCATTATCTGCATTTAATATAGTCTTTTGGAAAAGACCCACGAAACCAGAGTCCTGGCCAAAAAGATCATGAAAGATAGCATGGCCTAAATATATACATTAGCACGTGCACACAGTTTAAGTTCTTTTCTTAAACCTAGTACAGTACAATGCAAGCCAGCTCAAGTATCCATCCAGGGTCAGCTTTAGGCACCGCAGGGCCTGATTCGAAGGAGCTGCCGCCGAAGTCCCGCTGCAGTCTCTGTGCAGAGCAGAGGCATGTGACCTGAAGAACATCTTCAGAGCTGTAGGTCTCTCGGAACTAAGCCTTCCAGCTTCAATTTGCTGTGTCTCCACTCTCCCTCTTGGCTAAAGGGCAGAGATTAAAGGATCTCCATTCTGTTTTTCAGAAGACCTGTTGAAACTCTGCACTGCCGTCATCCTCCTCCTCAGGCCTGCATCACAGAGGTTATCTGTGTCTTGTCTTTTTCGCTTCACGATAACTAACTAACTAACTACTGGGGCTCCTCTTCCCAGAGCAGTCAGAGGAATCCCTTGGGGATTTCTGGCTCAGACCACGTGAGCCAAAAGTTAGACTTAGCTCTGCAGAATCTTCCTCTGCACTGGACAGAATTTTACAATTCACCCCCCCACACCTCCCTAAACAAGGGGACCATGTGACGATGGGATACCATGCTGCAGATGCTCTGTGGCACTGACTGTCTAATGGCAGCTTAGTGGCCTATGCAGCATGAAGTTTATGGTTTCACTCCAGTTTCTGTGGGCACGTAAGTAGGCTGAGCAGAGGGGCCAGGGACCAAACGGTCCATGGAGGCTGAGACACGCTCCCGTGGAGAAGGGAGGTCCCTCCAGGTTGGTGCTGGAGACACTCTGGTGTGGCAGTGCTGGGGGGATGTACGCCTGTGCTGGACCTGCTTTCCGAGTAAACAGAGCCCTTGAATCGCCGGGGCTGTTCACTTACCACCTACCATCAGTGCTGAATGCACTGAAAAATTATCAATGCATTTATTGTATAAACAAATAGAGAGGGCTGCAGAGCCGGTGACCTCTCCCCTGGGTGTGGTCTCCATAGAGCAGGGCTTGGGGAAACACTGGCATGGCTACATTACAGAGCTGTTTCATAGTCACCCCCCAGGTGGTGCCTGTTACGTGGACTGGACTAACACAGGGCTTCAGTCTGCAGTGTGGTCAAACTGGCACCTTTCATGAATACTAAAAATAAAATCTAAAGCAGGGGGTCTCCAACTTTCTTACTGGTGACCACTTTCACACAGCAAGCCTCTGAGTGCGACCCCCCCACAATATATTTAACACCATTATAAATGCTGGAGGCAACCAGGGTTTGGGATGGAGGTTGACTGCTTGTGATCCCCCATGTAATAACCTCATGACCCCCTGAAGGGTCCCAACCCCCAGTTTGAGAACCCCTGGTCTAAAGAAGTCCAGTCACAGCAGACAACACAGCAGGCCAGACTCCACTGTGATGGGCAAAATATAAGAAGCTGAATAGAACAGACTGGGTCCAATTTCTCACTCTGCCATATACTTCCTGTGTCACCTTGAGCAAGTCACTTAATCTCTCTCTGCTTCAGTTCCCATTTGCAGGACGAAGATAATGACCCTCCTTGCTCCCAGGCTTGTTCTGTCATGTCTGTTCAAACTGCAAAACCTTTGGGGGAGGGACTGTCGTGCGTGGTCCCTAGCACAGTGAAGCCCCAGTCTCAGCTGGGCTCTATGTCATAAGTAGATAGGTAAGGGTTAATTTTCTTTTACCTGTAAAGGGTGAACAAAGGGGGAACCAAACACCTGACCAGAGGACCAGAGACCTGGATTTTTTTTAAAAAGTCTGGGAGGGAACTGGAAACTCGGGGTCTTTTTGGTTTCCTTGGCTGTGAGTAAACAAGCTTTTCTTCTAACTCCATCTTCTTTCAAAAATTCTACTATCAAGTGTGAGTATAAAGGAAACAAAGTAATAGGCTGTTATGTACTTTGGTTTGTAATTACATGTGTGTTGATTCTGCTGGACTGGTTTAATTTGGCTATCTTTTAAATCAGACTGTTATTCCTATTTTCTTATAAGCCATATCCCTGTATTGAGTTTCTTAATGCAGAGTTTTAGTTATATGTAAGTTCTTTCTTTTTTATATAAAGTTTTCTTTTTAAAACTTGTGGGAGTTTCTTTTCCTAGTGAGGCAAAGGGGAGAGGAATTTCTGTGCCCGGAGCTCTGTCTACCTCTGTGTGACAGGCTAGGGGGAGGGGAGCCCATGCTCTGTGGTTTACTTTCCTATTGTCCCAGGGCGGGAACAAGCTACGGGGAAAAAGTTATAGGGGAAAGAGGGAGAATCAACTCTGTTCTCTTGTGTTTGAGGTTTTTCTCTAGTTACTGCTACGAGACAAAGGGAGGGGTGAATCTCTTTGTGTGAGCTTAACTAGGTTGAATGCATAGCCTCAGGGGGAAGTAGATTATCCTCGCTGGGTTGTATTCAAGGAGCATAGTAAGGCATCGCTCCGGCTAACCCAAGGAAAGGGGGGGAAGCTGGGGGATGAGATAGGGAGACCCAGGGGGCTCTGGGTCTTGTGGGGTCCCCCAGGGATAAGTTGGGGCGACTTGAGGGCTGATAGGAGCCAGAATCCTATCTGGTGGCAGCGAGATAAGATCCAAGCTGGTACAAGCTTGGGGGGAATCATAGTAAGCACCCAGATTTTGGACGCTGAAGTCCAGATTTGGGATAGACGTTTACCACACTCTAGGTGCCACTAGGTGCTACTGTTACACAAATAATACCAAAAATAGACTAGAATAGATCCATTGCTGTTGTAACTGGGTGTCGTTCCAATGGAGAGTCCAGCTGACTCCAGTGGAACTACACCAGTTTGCACCATCTGAGAACTGGGCCCAGACCCCTTATTTAACAATAGCAGATAAGTGGAGATATGTTCCTTCTCATTGTGGGATTTGGAGGGTTCTGTAATTATCGGAAAGGCCACGTAAGCAACCATTTGATGCTGGGGCTAGACAAAAGATTCTGTCTGTGCTAAGGGTAGGGCAGATTCCTAAGAGGTCAGGAACAGGAATCAGCCATTTATGCAATTACCACATAATGATTCTGAGATATGAGTTGGTTGCTTCTAGGGGATTTCTGTAGCAAAAAAAGCATTAATGTCTCAGGGTGGGTGGAAACTTCCCTAGAAAACACTTTGCTCCTTTTCCTTTGTATGTGAATTTACCCTTTCAGCTTGAGGGGCGAAGGACATTATGCAGGGAAAGGTTACTGTGCCTAGCCAGCCGATCCCTTTAATAATAGCCCTTCTACAGCGCCTTTTGCTTGAGAATCTCCAACTTTTCTACTGACATGGATAAAGCTTTAGTCCCACGGTGAGAGAGAGAAGTATTATCCCAATACCCTTCACTGCCTTTCCTATTCAGTTTGTAAAAGTACTGGCTTTTACCAGTAGGTGGTTACACTGCATTGGTGGGAAGAGATTCCTACCACTATATTTTTAAATAAAGCACTTTGGGCCAGATTTTGTCTAAAGTATTCAGGCGTCTAAAGATGCAGCTAGGTTCAGAAAGGCTATAACTTCCACTGAAATCTGTGGAAGTTAGGTACCTAAATACCTTTGAAAATCTGGCCCCTTTGAAAGCTGTCTGGATGAAGATCAGCAGCAGTGGCCATTAATCAAATGATACTTTCCAACATATACCCAGCCACTGAGCAATCCAGGACACATTACATGGTACAAAGGCGGGGTTCAGGCTGACGTTTCAGGTGGAAATACACCAATGTATCTTGGAATGGCTCATTTTAATGCTGCTGTGATTGTTAATGGTGTGTCAGAGAGCTGAGAGCTTTGGAGAGATGTCTTTTTCAATTATTATTTAATTCACAATAAATAACACAAGTAAACAGGGATTTTGGAATTTTTCCCCGTTTTGCAGGAATCACGTATTTAAATTTGTTTTGAGGCTTCAGAGTTTAAGATCAGCCCAGAAATTCAATTCTTTTGGATTCAAAAATTCAATTTAAAAAATAACCCAATAATTGCAGCTCTCAGGTCTGCTGGGGAAAGAGACCAAATTCCTCTCTCTCTCTCCACTCCCTCCTGCCCCCAACACACATACTTTACTCCAACTCCAAAACTAGAAGGATTTGATAGGAGTTTCCAGTTGTTTGTTTCAGGCTCCACAGAGATATTAGCAGCACACAAGAGCTGTGATAGGAAATTCAGGCCCTGAGACTGTGGAAGGGACATTATCAGGGTTTGATTGTGTGACGGGTCCCATCAATACATCTGAACAGAAGACAAGAGCTGAGAAGTGGGGGATCACACCCCTTCATCCCTCCTCCCCATTCAGGAGCACAAACTTCCCGTGGCAGCTCCAGTAATTCCCAAAGTAACTCATAGAAAACAACATATTATGATACTTTAAAGCTAACTATTAATACAATTTAGCAGCATGGGAAAAAAGGAGAGCCAGACCCACGCAGCAATCTACAAACCATGGTCTGTGGATCACAGTTTGAGAACAACTGCCCTAAAACATTTGAAGCAGCTGTACCCTCAAGATTTTTTTTTTTCTTCCAAAAGAAGGGCCTGGAAATCAGGTAAGGCTAAGGGCTGGTCTACACTGCCGCTTAACTCGATGTAACTTATGTCACTCAGAGGTGTGAAAATGAGCCGATGTAGCATGGTAGTGCCCTAAGCTACCTCCCTGAGAATGCTAAACTCACAGAACCCAAGGGCTTGAGAGAGACAGATCATCCAATGCTCGGGATGAACGTTGCCTTCAATAATAAACATAGCATGGCAGACACTGAAAAATAATTTAAAAAAATCTCACCCTATTCTTGCCCCAGGGGAGATGAAAAAGAGATAGAGAGAACCACGCATGTCTGATGCCAGTTATGTCACTTAATGCACCTCTGGATGATGCTTAGAGACCACAGTGATGTGCACGGTATAAATACTAGAAGAGAATAGAACAGAACATGACCTGGGTATTTCTTCCCAGACGCCCAATCTTGCAGAATAAATTCATTTTCTCCCACATGTTCTGTGCACTGAAAATGCACTCTTGACCCTCAGCCAATTTAAACATGTTTCAGTAGAAAGCCAGGCTCTGAATATTCAATGTAGTGGCTGGAGGAACATTTACCAGGCAGGAGAGAATCTATAATGGGAGTTTATTTGACTGTGAACATCTCCAAGTCTGATCTTAACCCTTCCAGAGATAATTTCCCCTTGGACCACTCCACTCATGTTATGCCCTAGAACACCACCAAAAAACACGGAGCAATGTGTTCCTCTGGCATCAGCTGGGTGCCTAGTCTCCATACGACAAAGGGGGTATTTAAAATCTTATGCTCCAATCTTATGCTCCAATATGTCTGTTAGTCTATAAGGTGCCACAGGACTCTTTGCTGCTTTTACAGATCCAGACTAATACAGCTACCCCTCTGATACTCTCCAGCCAAAGACATCCTGACCAGACACATGCTGCATGAACTGAATCTTCACTCCAAGAGATTCAGAGCCAGATTTTCGAAAGTATTCAAGCACCTAAGTCCCACTGAACTCAGTAGGAGTTAGGTACCTAAATTCCTTGACAAACCTGGCCCTAATTCCCTTAGTCTCCTAAAAAAAATCCCATCACTGAGCAATGGAAAGAATCCCCGCCTCTCCCATGAGCCCAGCACCCCACTGCTGTCATTAGTTATAGGAGGATGTTGCTGCTGGTAACAGCATCATCTATTTCCCAAGGGAGCCCACTGCCCTGCAGCTAAAAAAACAGCTGGATTAAAGTGACACTAACAGCCACCTGCTTTGTTTTTCCAGGTTAATTTCATTAATTGATTTGACTCTCACCCCAGCTTGCTCTTCTAAAAGCAGGAAAATAATAAACTGACAGGTGTCACATTGGAAGCTGGGAGCCAGGATGCCTGGGTTCCATGTCCAGCTCTGTCAATGACTCATTTTGAAACAGGAGTAGGTCACCTGTTTTTAGCTGCTCTATGCCTTGGTTTACCCATCTGTGAAACAGGGATAATAATACATAGCTCAAGGGTGTTGTGAGAGTTAATGTTTGGAAGGTGCTCACTAATTATTACTAATTAAGTATCTCCATTAGCAAGGCCATTCTTTACATGGCTCATGCACAATCTCTGCCCTCACCCTCCACACATTTTTTAAATTAACACCACTTCATCCTGTTTACTTCTCTCTTTGTGCATCAACAGCAGTGATACTCCTGCTCTGGCAATCCTGTGTGTTCCCGAAATGCTGGGCAGAGGTGGCCAGCAGTCCGTGCTGACAACAGTACATCAAAAAGTAGTCATTTTTAAAAATATTGTTATTAATATGACATTGTCTATATGCCCCAACCAAGATCAAGGCCCCATTATGCAAGGCACTGCAAACGCATTCAGTGAGTGATTGTCCCTGCTTCAAAGAGCTTACAAAAAAATTAGGCAAGACAGTCAAAGAGGAAGAAGACGTGCAGAGTGGTGAAGTGACAGGCCCAAGGTCTCTTGGCTGGTCAGTGGCAGAACCTAGACTAGAGTCCAGATCTCCTGTCTCCCAGTTCACTGCACTATCTGTTACCCCATGCTGATCCTCATTTCCTAGGATCAGAGCGGTGATTTTTCTCATCCAACTAGCTGCTTCCACAAAATGAAAGTCTGAACCACAAGGCATTTCCCCAATAGCAGAGCTGGAAAGGCAGGGCAGATTCAGGACCCCAATTATTTGATTGCAGCTGTAATGCTACTATTAAACAGTCTCTGGCAAAACCACTGCTCCTTAAGCCACTTCAGTTGTGCTGTGATAACACGACACTTGCTGTTGGCATTCAGAGCATGATTGCTATATTGATCCTTCCTCTCTATCAGCCACAACCCCCACTATCTAATCCAACCAATCTAATGGCTCTAGTCTAACAGATTTTTCTATAGCACCTCTCCCCTGATGCCTAGAGTACAGCATGTGCCCTCCCCCACACCTGCCTTACAACTCATTTTCTGTCACTCCACATATTGGCTTCTTTACACCAACATTTAGGGGGCCAATCTACACTTAAAATGCTGCAGCTTCAGTTAATCCACCTCCATGAAAGCTGGTAGCTATGTCGACGGGAGAAGCCTGTCTACACCAGGGGTAAGGTCAGTATAGCTGTATAGCTCAGAAGCGTGGATTTTTCACACCCCTGAGCGTTGTAGTTATACTGATGTAAGTTGATAGCATAGACTTGGCCTTAGCTTACTGCAAGCTGGAGTGAGAATCTACCCTTCACTAGCGTACTGCACACTGACTGTCCATGTGGATCCTGCTGAGGGGTTTGTTAACAGGCTTTGCTCTAGTCCCCTTTGAAACAGGATTAGATTAAAAACCATCAAGGAACTTTGAATGTGTGTCATCAGGGTCCGCACAGACAGTTAGTGCATGGCAGGCGAATGCAAGTTCAATTCCCACCCCTTGCTGCCAGCTAATTGTTCAAGAGAGACACCTTTGCTCATCTGAAAGCAGGCGACCCATGCCTCAGACCCAAACACCTCCCTACCTCAGCCCAGATGGCTCAGGAAGCCGTATAAATAGCCCATGCAAGATGCACAATTATGAAGAAGGCAGGTGGCAAAGATACGTACAAACCGCTGCAGAGCTGTTTTATTTTTTTCCTAATTATCACTCCCCGTATTAGATGTTACAAATAAAACATTCGCTGTCCCCTGGATGTGCCGGAGGTTGGGAAATGGGTATTCAGAAGCGATGCACAAACATATCATTCAGAGCAGCAGGTAAAGACAGTCATGTGACAGTTTCAAAAGAGAGTAGTCAGTGTCTCTCTTGCCTGGACTCCTTAGGGCAGTGGCTATCAAACTTTTGTACTGGTGACCCCTCTCACATAGCAGGCCTCTGAGTGTGATCCCCCCCATTTTAAATTAAAAACACTTTTTTATATATTTAACACCATTATAAATGCTGGAGACAAAGCATGATTTGAGGTGGAGGCTGACAGCTTGTGTTGTGACCCCCCTCCATGTAATAACCTCACGACCCCCTGAGGGGTCTGGACCCCCAGTTTGAGAACCCCTGCCTTAGGGCTATCCTATCGCCTACCACCACATTGTCCCTCTAAGCAGTGGCGAGCTAAGTGTTTTAAAACTCCAAAGGGACTCGTGATTTGGGCTGTCTCAACTACTGGTGAGATACTTTAAAGGGGCTTGATCTTCAGGAAGCGCTGAGCACCCACACTCTGAAAACCAGCCCCTAATAGTGTCTCTCACTATTCTAGGTCCTCATAGGTCCCCATTTCCATAGCATCTGGACATCCCACTGTCCTTTAAACATATTTATCCTCACAACACCCCTGGGAGGTAGGGAAGTGCCACCATTTCCTCTGTACAGAAAGGAACCGCAACAGAAAGGCTCAGTGATGTACTTAAGATAACACAGGAAGACTGCGGTGGAGCAGGGACTTGAACCCAAGTCCTAGGCTACTGCCTGACCCACTGGACCATCCTTCCTCTCTAGGAATCATGCAGCCAAAAGTACTAGCCCCGGGTTAGAAGATATGGACCATTATGCACGGTGCCCATAGGCCAAAACTTTCAAGAGAGCTCAGCTGCCTCATAGACACATATCCAAGGGGCCAGGTTTGCAGGAGAATTCAGCACATTGGGTGTGTGTTGAGTGCTGGGTTCTTTTGAAAACCTGGACACAGAAGTGTCCCAATGGCTGCGGCTGGGTGCTGAGCACTTCTGAAAATCTGGCTCTTGCTTCGGTGCCTGAGAGGGAGCTGAGTTCTTTAGACAATCTGGCCCTGATTGTGGTTGCTGAGCACTCGCATATCTGCGTCTGAGCTGGTCTCTAAAAACAGCTAGAAAATGCAGAAGATAACAGAATACTGATCTCAAATTGTGACCAGAACATAGACAAGCCCGGGCTGCACAATGGAAGGAGAGCGAGAAGAAAAGCAAGAGACAGCAGAGACCACAGCAGCAAGGAGGCATCAGTGTAGATTTGCCTTACAGTCTAAAGCTTGGTCACTTTTCACAGCTGTCTGAAAGTAATTTTCCCTCCAGCTTCTGTTCCAGCAAGGGTGACAGGCCAGTGGTGTGGGCGAGGGTTGTGAGTGGCTAAGCAACTGGGTAGCAGAGAAGCAACTTTGGCTGCAGGGGAAATACTACCTTAAAAGGAACCTTGATTGGAAATGAAAGAGCGTGACCAGGATGCTGTATTTGGTAAGAGATTGTCTCTGCAGAGCTAACTGCCTGCAAGATTGCAATCTGGGCCTTTGCACCTACAGCAACCAACAGGTGGTGTTTTGTTTTCTGTTTCTTTTCCAGCAGCAGTGAGTTAGTCAGGAAGGGATAAGAAGAGAAATTCAACAGGCAGATCCCCGCCAGGATGCCATTTGCTGAAAGGAGCCAAGTGACCTCTAAAATAAGATGCCTATTAAACATTAGAGATGCTTGACTGCTAATCAAGGCAATGTCAGTTTGCAGGGTTTGGGCTGACTTTTGGCACGGGGTGGAGCTGATGCACCAATAACTCAGAGAAAAATTCATTTCAGACCCCTCTGAGAGTTCTGGGTGGCCTGGAGGGCTTAGCCCAGGGCTGGGAGTCAGGTGCCCAGGGTTCTTGCTCTACCATCAATTCCACTTCGCTTCCATATCTCAGGTTCCCCATCTGTGAAATGGCAACCTTCCTCAAAGGGAGGTTGTGAGGATGCTATTGTACATACAGCACCAAGGAAGCTCAAATGTTTATTTGGCCACTTCGAGATTTTCTCAGACAACCTGCCCAAAGTTTCAGGTGTGTAATGAAGCCAGGAGTGTGTTCTAGGGTTTGTAATGAATGATTCATCTGTCTCCTGAAGGTGAAAGTGGGGACCAATGGACTCAGAAACATGCTGCAGTCTGAAAACTTTAATGCAAACATGATGTCTGTGAAGTGATTGCAGTCCACCCAGTGTCACATGTGCACATAAACCTATAACTTTTGTTTTCAGCAGGTGGCCAGGGCTCTGCTTGTGACACAGAAAGTGGAAGGATTGTCTGGGATTCAGGGGCTTAGTTCTCAGCTCTGCCACAGGCTCCCTGAGTGATCTTGGGCAAGTCACCTCATCTCTGTTGCTCCATCTGTAAAATAGGGCTAATAATCCTCCTCTTGTCTATTTGGACTGTAAACAACTTCAGGCAAGGACGCTCTCTCACTATGGGTATGTGCCTGACACAATATGGACCCATCTAAGAGGGATTCTAACCATTACCATCATAAATACATCTGGAATACATTAGCCAAATTTAAAACAGCCAACTCAGAGGCTAGGGTGCATGGCTACTGCACTTCTGTCACCCATAATGTATGAACACGACACACAATAACTACGCACTCCATCCTGCAAAACCTGTTGTTAGCATCCATTCAAGGGACCTAAAAGGGTGGCCAATTAGTGAAAGTGGCCTTCACAAAAAAAACAACACTGAAAATAATACTCTGTGCTTCCAAAGCACCTTCCATGCCAGCATCTCAATGCTCAGTGCAGACTCGAATGAGCAAACCTCACGGAGCAATGCAAGGTCACATTTCACTGATGGAGACACTGAGGCACAGATGTTAAGTGAGTGGCCCAAGGTCCCAGGGCGATAGGGTGACCAGACAGCAAAAGTGAAAAATCAGGACAGGCGGTGGGGGGTAATAGGAGCCTATATAAGAAAATGACCCAAAAATCGGGACTGTCCCTATGAAATCGAGACATCTGATCACCCTACAGGGGAAATCTGTGGCAGAGCCAAGAATACACTCCAGCTCGTTTGACTCCTCTTTAGTCACAAGACCTTCCTTTCTTTTCTAATGATGGTGCTTCCAGCCTTCGCTGAGGAGATTATTCCACTGTCTAACTGATTTCACCCTAAAGAAATTTCCCAGATATGGTGCCTACATTCTCCTATGCCCAAGTCAATCCTGTTACTCTCTGATCCTTTCCATATGCTGGCCCACCCCACACCAGCCGCCGTGGGGCTGGCTGTACTGTCTGAAAGGCTGTATGTGAAGCAATACATCTAGAGATCCATCAAGTTCCCTCCTCATCTGTCACCAGGCTGTGAGGTTGGAGATGGGGAGCCAGGAGTGGCAACATGGCACTCCTGGATGTGTAGGCTAACATAGGCCTACAGCTGCTTGCGCATCTCACACAGAAGACAAACCCGAGTTAGTCAGTGGAAGCATGTCTGTGAAATCTCTAAATCCCTCCATCAAGGGGCAGCAGCCTCTGGAAAATACTTCCCCCTTACTGGCCAGGTGAGCTGGCACCACACCTCTCACACACACTGGCAAAACCCTCCAGCACGCAGACAGGACCAGTGCCAAAGAGGCCTTCACTGTGTCAGCTGGCAGTGTGACCTATCAGGAGAGTGGATGGATCTGATAGCTAGTCATGCAGCAGGGAGGTGGTATTGCCTAGTGGACAGAGCCCCAGCTTAGGGGTCAGGAGAGCTTGGATCAGTTCCCAGCTCTGCCACTTACTTGTTGCAAGCCCTTGGGCATATCACTTCTTATGTGCTTCACTTTCCTGTACTCAGGGAATGATGCTACTTACCCAGCTTGTAAACATGCTTACAGAGCTAAGAGGGAAAAGTGCCAGTTATGATTAATGAGTCTAAATATCTGGTTTTTGCAGCGAGTAACTGTTTTCAAGTTAAATCAGTTTTTTTTGGTGGTCTCTCAGGAGCATTTTCACAGCTACCCAAGGATGGAAAGCAGCCCCATTTCACATTTATCACACATTCAGTCTGTAGTTTGTTTTTCTGCTCTGCCCAAACCATGTTGCCACTGAAAACGCCCAGCAGTCTAACTGAACCAGAACCACTGGTTACCCTGTAGCCAGGGCTCCATACATATGCACCACTCCTCAACTTTAGCAAAGCCCACTGCCATTCCATTAACCCTCTGCCTGCTGCCTGTGCAGAGTGCGGTCCCCACCCCCTCACGGACACAAAACAATGCTGGAGCCTCAGGCTGGAGACTGATGTTTCTTCCCTTTCAGAGTTAATGCCACCATTGTGCCAATCCGTCGGCACCGCTCATTCTGGTTTGTTTGCATACAGAGACGGGCCAGTTGGTTAAAGCATCATTGGTATCAATTCTAGTCCTGGCACGGCACGGATTTGGGTTCCAGGCATTAATCACCTGGTCTAGGTAACTTCTCCCCACCAGCGATGAGGGCGGCGATGATGAGGGAGCTGAAGGAAGCAACACTTAGGGAGCAACTTCCCCACATATCTGGAAATGTGGCAGAGGTACAGCAAGATGCAAAAGACACCGGCAGCCACAAAAAGTGCAGCATGAGGGGAACGCACAGATCCAGGGAGAATGTCCTCAGCCTGAGCACGTGAACAGATGTCACACTGAGACTTCAGTGTCATCTCCTCCTAATAACAGCCTGGCAAAGTTTCATACTGGAGGCAACAGATTTTCCCCTCCTCTCCCAGCCGGCCGGCTTCCTTCAAAGGCAGTCCAGTATCGTGCCCTGCTAGCAAACTCCTCTGGGTTTTGCAGAGAGGCGTGATGGAGGCGAGGGGGAACAAGGCTTCCTAAATGCCCCACACCAAAACCAAAACACACACAGGAATCTCTTCTGCCAAGGAGGAGACCAGAATATCCTACTGCTACATTTGGCATAAAGCTGATCTGCCTGTTTCTGATCTCTCACTCCCAGCCCCCAACTACCCTCATGCCCTCTCCCACAAAGTACAGCATGCCACCCAGAGATCAATAAGCCCCACCAAGGAAGCTGTGCTGGGAAGCCAGAGGGATATAAAAGGGGAACTGCTCCTTTAAAAGCAAATCCCACTCTGCCGTACCTTTGCTCTGTTTACATTGCAACGTTTGGTGAAATGTAACCGCACAAGGAGAAGAGCCAGTACTTACACGCTGGAGAAAGAAGAGACTGTTTCTTTCTTTCAAATCAAGTCCACTTTTGCTTCCCCAAGTCTCTCCCGTCTCCGATCTCTCTCCTACAGCAGGCAGGCTGGTCTGCCTGGCACACTTCACTCCCAGAAAAGGTAAGAAAAGAGTCTTCCCGCAGCAACCTGAGGCTGGGGCTGCAAGAGTCACTGAGCAAAGGGCGGGGAGAGAGAGAGAGAGAGAGAGAAATCCTCCCAGTATGGCTGGAGTATTTCATGTGTGACACTGGCTCCTCCCCAGAGCTGACATCCCTGCCGGGCAACTGCCAATCCTGGGGGTGTAGCAAGCCCTGCTTGGCTTGGGCTCAGATGTCTTTTCACCAGCTGTCCCAGGCTTACAAGGATGGGTGGGTGCACAGTGTACTTCTGGATGGCAGCAGCCACTTGCTCCTGCTCATTCGGAAAACAAACCTGGCCTCTGATCCCCCTTCCCACCCACCAAAACCCACGGTATGTCTTCACTGCAAAGTTTATTCAGGCTCTTACTAGGGGGCTGTCCACACACAAAACCCTCTCCCCTGGGGTGGGGGTGCTTTCAACCCAGGCTAGCTGGACAGGCTCGGGGTGTAGGCTAGAGCCTAGGAGCCATTTCCAGTGGACTAGTAATTCACCCATTCGGCAGTGTGGACACTGGCAAAGAGCCTAACAAGCCTTGCAGCAGCATCAGGGCTGCATCTCCCTGTTGGGCACCGTCAGCCGTCATTCCAAGCAGCAAAATCCAGCCACGGATTCCCCATCCATCCGTGCCCCAAGGCATATTGATCTGAAGTCTGATTCAGCTCATGGCAGACAGGGCAGCTGGCTGGGAAGTTTGGTTTTAGAACCGTCCCTGCCCCATGGAACAGATTCCCCAGCTGGTGGAAACGAGTGTGGCTCAATTGACTTCAATGGAATGATGCTGATTTATACCAGCTGAGGATCTGGGCCGCTGGTGCCAAAGTTCAGAGTTCCAGTCACTCAGGGGGACAGAGAGTCCGCTGCAAAATTCTGTCCAGAACCTGACTGTGAGCCCTGCTCCGACCTCCGAGTTTGGGTTGTGCTCCTCTTTCCCTCAGCAGGGCCCCCTGCAGAATTCTTCCAACATAGTGGGGAAAACCCAGCAAGCGCAGCTGGCTTTATGCTGCCTCCCACAGGAGTTCCTGGCAGAGGCAGGAACATTTCTTTGAGGGAGGGAAATATGCCAGCACTCTGGCTATTCCCAGATACCCTAGGGGGCACAAACCAGGGAAGCCCTGGAGGTTGCTCTAAGCTGCAGATGATGCAGGAGATGAACTGGTCCCTAGCAGCCTCCACATAAAGCCAGTATTGCCCACTCTCACTTCCCTAGATCCCAGCACCAAGCTCATGTGGGATGAATCTGACTCCCAGCATGAAAACACCAACGATCAACCAACCTGTGGCATGAAAACATAAGGCTGGGGAATTGGTTACCCAAATCTTTTAGATTTCTACTTATCAGCCTAATGCGTTTCCATTGGATTCTGTGTTTGTAGCATGATCATCTTTGCCAGGAACTATTTGCTGTATTATATTTAGCCAAACATATTCAGCTTTCCAAAAACAGACACCCATGGAAATAAATCAGGCTTCCAGAAAGTATCAACATCATCTGTCTGTGACTAATTAATTTCTCACATAACTTGCAATATCATTCCCATCCCCTCTCCAACACTGGCTGTCACTAGAATTTCAGTAACAAATGCAATGTTAGGTTAAAATGTCAGCGTCATCCAAGAGGATTTGGGGGAGACGGGAAGGTTGGAATAAGACGGAGACGCTAATAACACACCTCTGTTTGGCAGGGAATGGCGCCCCTTAGAAAGAGGGCATGGTGAACAAGAGGCCAGAAGTCATCCTGGGAGACTGTCCTGTCTGTTTTCATACAGAATTACAAGGCTGTCTGTTTTCTGTTGGAGGACTCCTTGGAGAACTGGAGAAATGATGACATCACAACAATGTGAAAGCTGAGCAACTGAGAGAGGAAGGGATTTTTAATCAGGCTGTTTTGTTAGCTCATCTTAATACCTTTATAACGCTAACACCCAACCAAGACCTTGGGAGGGATGTGACCTTAGCAGAGGTGAAAGTAAGCCGGTATGGTCTGGTACGGCATACCGGCAAGAGCCAGTACGCCGTGTAGGACCGTACCGGCTTCTGCGGCGGGGATTTAACCCAGAGCTCTTTAAATCCCGCCCGTGGCTCCGGCAGCCGGACTGGAGCTGGGATATAAAGGGCTCAGGGCTCCTCGCAGCGGCAGGAGCTCCGGGCCCTTTAAATCCTGGTCCCAGCCCGGAAAAGCATGAGGTTCCCCATGGCAGCCAGTGCCCTGGGCCCTGTGGGTCTCCCAGCCACCTCTTCAGCTGGGACCCCCTGGTTGATTTAAGGCCCTGGGGCTCCCAGCCACAGCAGGTGCCCCAGGGCCTTTAAATCTTGAGAGGCCCCGTCTCTTCCGCTTGAGGCCACGCCTCTTCTGGATGAGGCCGTGCCCCCCTCAGGACTCCAGCAGTATTGGTAAGTCCTGTAACTTACTTTCACCCCTGGACCTTTGTGAAAGATTCAGCATCTTTACCACTATAACTGAGAAACTTCCTAGCCCAACTCTCTAGTCTTCTAGAGGGCCCTCCAGCTAAAACAAGAAGTTAAGACCTTGTTGCACCTCCCAGGCAGACAGACAGGCCAAGAGTTGACCGGGCTTTGGAGGCTGAATTCCGCTCTCATCTTTAGAAGCTGTCCTTCCAGTTCATGTCTGAGGTACGTTAGGCAGGTGGGGTGTATAGATAAGCTAGCTGGTGAAAACTGATGGCTTGTGGTTAAGACAGCAAACTAGAACACGACTGATCTCGGTTCAAACCCAGCTCTGCCACAGACTCCCTGTGTGACCTTGGGAGAAGTCCCTTAGTCTCTCTGTGCCTCAGTTCCCCATCTGCCAAATGGGGATTATAATCCTTCCTTTGTTTGTCTTGTCTATTTAAAATGGTAAACACTTTGGACAGGGACGATCTCTTAACAAGTTTACATGCAATGCCTTGCACGATGGGGTGATTTCAATAGAACGGCAATTCTTGCTGCTCACATGACACCAAATGGAACTTCAGTCTCCAGTGCTGCCAGTCTGGCACCTTAAAGTCAAGTAGAATCCCAGGCAAAACATATCCAATTAGGGACAGTAAGCCCAGAACCGAAGACAGAAAGAGAACTCACTGGCGGAACCAGTTTCAGAAGCAGCACTGGACTTGCATGCAACAGCTAGGACTTTTACAAGCAATTAGTGAGCCGGGATGTAAGGTCCATGTCTGTGTCACACCAGCTGCCTGTGGGCCCATAATATTCCCCATAAAAATAAATCACACTAATCACCATGCCAACGGAGAGCTCTAATCCTGATGGGAATGACATGGAGTGGAGAAGCCAAGAATTCTGCTGGCGCAGCCAGAAGACGGGAAGATTTCCTAGTGCTAGCTGTTCAGAGACAGCTTGGGAGACAAACCACCTCAGATAAATACGGCAGCAGCGTGGAAGAGGTTGGGAGCATTACACTGAATGTTAGATGTTCATTAGGATGCAAGCCAGCAATACAGTACCCCTAGCAGGAAGGCATTGGGCTCCATATTGTAACCCAGGGTTCATTCCCAACAATATCCTAAAGCAAAGTGTCCCCAATATCCTAAAGCAACAGTCTGTGGAGGACAGCAGGGCCTGATGGTCATTGGCCTTGAGTCAGGCACATGTCAGCAGAAGCCTCTGCAACATGGAGTGGCACATTTAGGCTTAGAAGGATTTAGAACACGTGATCTATGGGGAAAGGTTAAAAAAAACGGGGCACGTTTAGTTCTGAGAAGAAAAGACAGAGGGGGGACCTGACAACAGTCTTCAAATATGCAGAGGACTGTTACAAAGAGGACAGTGATCAATTGTTGTCCACGGCCACTGGGGGCAGGACAAGAAGTAATGGGTTTAATCTGCAGCATGGGAAATTCAGATTAGATATTAGGAAAAACTTTCTAATGCTATGGGTAGTTAAGATCTGGAACAGGCTTCCAAGGGAGCCTCTAGAATCCTCATCATTGGAGGTTTTTAAGCAAAGGTTGGACAAACACCTGTCAGGGTTGGCCCACATTTACCTGATCTGCAAGCCCAGGCGACTGGACTTGATGAACTCCTGAGGTCCCTTCCAGCCTGGCATTTCTCTGATTCAGTGATTTGCAAGGCAGTGTGAACTGTGCTTTTCCAACATGGCAGTTTAGCAGCTGGGTGGAATAGAGGCATGTTTGGGTTTTTTGCAAAGTCCTGCTGTGCCCACAAACTATGAAATCAAGCAATCATATGAAATTTCACAGGCAAATTTAGCTGAAATGGGCCCGTTGAAGTGAGGAATATTTTTCAAAAATGGGTCTGGTTTGGAAGTCGCGACAGTTTGCCGAAGCCGGCGACTGTGAGCATGGCAGCTTTCCCCTGGAGGTATTTTGCTCGGGGGCTGGACAGGGCAGTGAATCCTGGAACTGATATCGAAATGCAATTCCTAGTGCACAGATTAGTCAAACTGCAGCCAATGGGTTAGATGTGGTCTGGGCAGCTCCACAGGGAAGCCCCTGGTTGCCTTCATGTTGGATACAGGTTGCATCCCTTGGAGACATCAGCCCTGCTCCTACCCTGCCTGGCACCTTATGTGGTCACTTACCCCTCCATAACATGAGCGCAGATGCTCACAGAACTGGACTGCAGTGTTTACATCCACTGCCCACTCATTTTGCTCAGGGGGAATGGCTACATGGGATGCCAAGCAGCGGAGAGTCAAGCCCGAGAGCCAAGCCCAGCAGGTAACTCTCCATCTCGATCCAGATGGGTCTGGCATGCCAGGACCTGCACCAACATAGGCTGCACCTCCACATGAGCAATGACAGCCACTGCAGTCTGTTCTGTTTCATGCCAATTAGGCACAGTCCTGGGCTCCTGTCAAGCTACCAGCATGGCCCTTAGGTGGGCAATCCTAGGAACCAGTGGGTTAGGATTCTGCTAGAACGTCCATCGCAGCAGGTGAATTCCCCAGGAGATGGACATAGAAGTATGGACATGTCCACCCTCTACACAGAAAACACCACGTTTCTGCCTTAAACCAAAAACGCCTCCCCACCCCCAGGATGAGCCAACAGCAGAGAGATCCCAGACGACACTGCTGAGTCCTTTCACTAGAGATGGGAAGGTTTCCCTGCCAACAGGACTAGAGATGGGGAGGAGATTTCCCTGCCAACAGTTTTCTAGTAGAGGCTGGTGAGCCCTGATCAGCATTTTAATCACAGACTCCAGAAGGGATTTGCTCAGGCTGCTCTTGCCTACAGTGCACTCCTTCAACTGGTGCATCTGCAAAGCCCCGGCCCCAGAGGAACTGGCACAGGAAACGGAGCAGAACCTAGTGTTCCAGCATTCTGTGGGCAGGAGAGCAGGAGAGATCATTCACTGCAGCAGAAGCTCCACAGAGCCGCACCCTCGCCCACCACCACCAGTACAAAACCAGCGGGTGCAACCCCGCTGCTCCCACCCAATCTCTGGGTCACTTGTACTAGGTTGGAGATAGGGAAACAGCTGGTTACCACCCGGGCAGGGCGTCGTGGGGAGGAGCTGCGTTTATTGGCAGATCTTCCTGCTTCCCACTGGAGAGTTTGTACTGGGTTATTTGTCATTTCGGATGCACAGCCTCAATTCTATTATGTATTGATGTTGGTTGGAGTGAGGGACTGATCAACTCTGAGGCAGGGACGTCTCTCCCTACGTGTATGAACAGCACCTCACACGTTGCAGCTTGTAGGTGCTATTGTGCTACAAATAAAAGAAGAGCCTGGCAAGTGAAGTAGGGAGGGGTTATTATCCCAATTTAACGGGATGAGGAAACAGATGGGGAAACTGAGGCACAGAGCATTGAAGTGACTAAGAGGAGAGTTCAGCCTCCATGGTCCATTCAGCAGCTGGTCCCTCCGTGCTGCGATGAGAAGCAAGGGGGGCCAAACGCAGTGGTACTACAGGCCCAGTCCGCTAGAAATGCACTGAGACCCCAGATCATTGCATACAAGCCACCGAACAACAAGCGCAATGACCTCTCCTGGCTACCAGGCTGGGCTGAAGGTGACCTGCTGGCAAGCTGACCAAACCCCCGAACAATCTGTCCCAGAGATCTCTCATTTTCAATCACCCTTTGGCCCTCCCTGGTCTCCTCTAACACTGATCTCGGCCTCCAAGCCTGGAAACGCAGCCCAGCCAATCTGCGCTAAAAGAGCTGGGCATTCCATGTGGCTAGCATCCTCAATGGAGCTGCTCAGGCCCCAGGCACCAGCACCACCCTCTACATAATTCCACATCCATCTAGAGCAACATCCGTCTGGGAAGCTCAACGACCCTGGTGCAAACCTTCCGTGCTCAGGCCCCACAGCACCCCTGCAAGGCAGGGGAACATTCGCCTCGTTTGATTGACAGGGATACTAAGGCACAAGGGAGGCCGAGCAAATTGTCAAAGGTGACAGCAGGGCCAGCGCTTCCATTTAGGCGACTTAGGCGGTAGCCTAGGGCATCAGGATTTGGGAGGGCAGCATTTTGCTGCCCTCCGCGGCAATTCGGCAGCGGGGAGGTCCTTCCACAGTCCGGGTCTTTGGCGGCAATTCTGCGGCGTGTCCTTCACTCACTCCAGGACCTGCCGCCGAAGTGCCCCGAAGACCGGGAGCGCGGAAGGACCCCCCCTGCTGCAGAATTGTCGCCAATGACCGGGAGTGCGGAAGGACCGCCCCCCAGGGCGTCAAAAACCCTGGCGCCGCTCCTGGGTGACAGGGAGTGAGGGAGAGCTGGGAATAAAGCCCTGGTTCCCAGTCCCAGTGCTCTAATCATTAGACTCCACTTCCTCTGAGAGGCAGGACTGGAACCCAGGAGCACTGATTCTCAGCCCAGTGCGCTAACCACTAGGCATACCTATTAATAAAAAGTCATAACAATCCTAAACTGAGCACTCTAACATGGGTGCGTCTGACAGTCTAGACCGGAGAGTGAAGAATCCGCAGCAGTATGTACACACTAACCGCAGATAATATTCTCTGCTAGTCTATGAAACAAGTGTCAGCACAAGGGGAAGTCACCTCTTTTCTTTATGCAATTCCCCTGCCTTCACCTCGCTTCCAAGTAGAGCAACACTGCCGTGGCACAGCTGTCCCAGATCCCAGAGGATTCACAGTGGCGCAGTTACAGATGCTCACACACAGGTTTTCTCCTCTCCTAACCCGAGACAGCTCACGTGCGCACACATGCTTCACTCTGACAGAAGCAAGCAGATTGGTCTTTGGGGAGCAGGACATACAGTGCGTTTTAGAGTCTCTCCTTCCAGTGACCACTTCACCTTCCCTTCGACCTGCCACTTGGGAGCTACACAGGCACTGACTCCCAGAGATAAAACATGTTCATCCTCTGCTGCCCACGTCATGTTCGTCTCTTGCGCACACACACACGAAAATCACTGCCAGGAGGCCAACCACTGAAGCGTTCAATCTGACCTTTAGATTCAAGATGGCCAACTTCATTTGCAAAATTTGCAACTGGCCACTCATTTTTGGGTGCCCAATCGGAGTCACCTTGGACCTGGTTTTCATGGGTACTGAGCCCCTGCAAATCCCACTGATTTCACCTGGAGCTGCGACCTCTGAAAACCCTCGGTCTCAAGTCAGGCACCCAAAATCAGCATCCACTTTTGCAAAACCTGGGCCCGAGGCGGATGATTTTTGCTGCTGCCTTGAGTTAGAGCAGACAGCTGGGCATCAGGACTCCTGGGTTCTGTTCCTGACTGTGCGGGACCTTGGGCAGGCTAAGAGATCTCTCATGCCTCTGTTTCCCCAGTTTGCAGGCGTACCTCACTTGTGTCAGGCACACTGAGATCTTCAGCTGATGGGAATGTTAAACTGCTATTAGCCTGTCATTTCCCCACCCCATCCTACATGTGCTCAGAGAGGTTGTTGATCACCACGTTATCTAAATAACTTATTATTAAAGCAGCTGTCACCAGAAGCACAGCTTGTACCAGACAGTCTTCGTGCCTCTGTTCCAGCACGCTGTGGTAAACTGCCCCACTCAAAGGCAGATTACCATTCAGGTAACAGACCAGGGATCGTTTGGGGGTTAGCTGAGCCTGTGTACCTAAAAATTCAAGCAGATCTGACCTCCACTGGCTATTTCTAACTTGTCACTTTGCTTTTGCAGTGGCTAAAGCAGCAGCAGCAGTTTCTTACTGCTGGTATCACAGGAATGCCATCAGGTGCTAGACACAGAGCGAGAGACAATCCCTGCCCCAAAGAGTTTACAGTCTAAACTGAAAAGATCGACAAAGGGAGTACTGTTATCCTCATTTTACAGGGGAGGAACTGAAGTATAGGAAAGAGTGGGCTAGATTCGAATACTCTTACACTGAGTAATACCTACTCCCACTGAGATGTGATTTGCCTGATGTTCACAAAGGGAGTCTGTGGCAGTGTCTAGAAATGAGCAGGAGGAGTCCTACATCCCAGTACAGCGCACCAGCCACAAGAGCATCCCACATGGAGAGTAATCACCTGAAGGTATGTCTACACTGCACACTAAGCTGGGACTCTAACTCCGGTTTGAGCCCATGTCCCCATTCTGTCCATGTACAAATCAGTCTGATTCGGGTCAGCAAGCAGGTCCGAGGACCTTGCTAAGGTTGGGGGTGCATCAGAGCCTGAGTCCTGCAGTGACCCAGGTCCAGCTGCAAACCCAAGTCAGAAGGTCTGTGCAGTGCAGTGTGGACGTGTTTACATGGCTGTGAGAGCTGGGTCCAGCAACTGTAAACTCAGGTTTACAGTGCAGTGTGGACGCTCAAGCCCACATACTCAGTTTACAATTCAGTGTGGACATACCCTTAGACACGTGTCAGCCAAAAAAAAAACCAATCAACTAACCTCATTGCACTCAACTAAACTCACTGGGGCTATGCTACACACCTCACACACACTAAAAACGTACAGTCAGCCAAAACACAGTTGACCGTAGCAACCAACAGACCAATAGGAAAACAATAAATCCAGCAGCAACTAGTCTCAATTTTGCCCTTGCAGCATCACCATAACAACGGATCCACCACTTGGAGCCAGAGAATTGTGCACTTAGCAACCAGAGTCAGACAAATTACATGGGAATAAAAATTATGCGGAAAGTGTTTTTTCCAAGCTTTTCATGTAAACCCATTCAAAAGGCCTTTGGACTCTGCAGAGCCAGAGCCTGAAACTCAGGGTCATGTCAAATGAACAATAAGATTGCAATCAATAGTTGCACTTTTCCACCCAAGAGGCTCTTCGGGCCAAAGGCATGGAGTTCTCCTAGGGAGGAATTTGGCCATTGGTTTGCACTACTTAACTCTTGGCTGTGTGGTTCAGAATGGCTCCTTTCTGCCCCTCACACAGCCAGCATCCAGGAGAACAGGCACCACTTACCTAGAAACCTCAGAGAGACAGCGGAAGCATCCAGAAATTGGTAACGCTAGGGCCAAAGCAGGACTTAAGTAGTGCATAGGTCTTTGTTTAGCTCTCTGCACTAGAGGGGATCTTCCCCCTCTCCGAAGAGCAGTGGGACTGGGGGAAGCAAGGAGGAATGTTTGCTCAGGAAAGATTTGCTAGGGACTGCTGAGAGACAGGTGTGGGGCCGCTCTAAGGAAAGGAGAAACAGTGCCCAACAGAGGGACAGATTACAGTCATGTTAGCTACTCTGGCACTTGTGCTCCAAGTCTGAAATTGAGATTTATGGGATCCCCTTGCCCGGCTCCATAGCCCAAGTTCCTGGGATTGCAGAGTTTGGGAAGATGCTCATGCTGCAAAGACCCTCCCAAGCAGGGAAAAATTGGTGGGACTTTCCTCACATTCAACTCGCCTTGCTCCTCCCTGCCATCTCCCTTTCCCCTCTGCTCCCTAGAAGAGACACAGGCTCAATTAATCCGCATATTTGCTGCTAATTATTTACCCAGAGCCACCAACTGGGGAAGTTGCTCTTGCATGGATGCGGCTGACAAATGCTTACTGAGCAGGAGTCAAGGCTGCCCGTTGCTGCCTAACTTAGCTTGACACCTAGAGTTTGAAGAGAACATGGAAGTCAATGGTGTAGTGGCTGGGGAAGAGGAATGCAAAGGGACTGGATATGCAGGCAACTCCCTTCTGGGTCAGCTATCCCAGTTACACTGAGGTTAAGAGAGGAACACACTGAAACACCTAATTATAAGCTTAGCTGGGAGCAATCTGAATTATCACACAGGAACTGACATTCCCCATGCAGAGACAAATTGCTCTCTTCTAATGGCTGCTTATCACTAGGATAAATCCATTGAGAACAGCGGGGAAGCATTGGGCCCACAGAGTATCCTGGGGGGAGAGGGTCAGATATTTGATACTATGTGAGATGAATTTGGGGTGGGAACTCAGCCCATTTCCCAATGGGCAGGTGTCTGTAGCACAAATACCCCTTCCACAGCTGGCCTGCATGGTTGGCAGCTTCAACAGAGAAGCCAGGACTGAAGTGGACACTCGGCCCTGTGCAAGACAGCACCACAAGACCTACCGTTTAAGGCAATTCGGAGGGCAGACGTGGTGCCTAGGCCATGTGCTGGGCCTCTGCACAGGGGTGGATTTCACGCTGACTGAACAGGCTAAGGAGACTCAGCTCCTGTCCGGTCTCCAGCAGAGGTGAGACATGTTAGCAGATGGCACAGCGGATGTCTGCACTGTCACTGGCCATTGATTTCGGCGGGAGCTGGGTGCCCACCTCCCTGAGGCTTGGCTGAAAGTCCCAGCTGGTGTGTCGATTTGTCCCCCCCACCAAGGCTGGGGAAGGCAAGGAGTTGGAGCTCACTCACAGGACAGAGTCAAAAGCATTTAGGGGGTCATAAAGACCACTCCCTTGTCTAGAAAAGGGTTAGGCTTAAGGGCAAAACTCTCCTAACTACTCTGCTCTGCAAGTGGCCAACTTGAGATGCTTCAAAGGGGTCTGACTTTTCAGAAGTGCTGAGCACCCTCAATTTAATGCAGTACTCCTGTTCTTTTTGCAGATACAGACTAACACAGCTGCTACTCTGAAACCTCTCAATTTAATGGGAGCTGCAGCTGCCACACCTCTGAAAAACAGGCCACTTTAAGAGGTTTCAAGCTGGGCAGGTGAACATTGAAACACCAGAACCAAAGCCCATTTTGGGGATTTTGGGTCCTTAATTCTAAAGGGGGAAATCATCTGGTGAAGGCACTAGATTAGGAGCCAGGACTCCTGGGTTCTATTCTTTTCTCTACCACAGCCTGGCTGGGTAGCCTTGGTCAAGTCACTTTTGGTGTGATCTCCAGAAGTGCAGAGAACCCACAAGGCATGATTAAACCAACAGGAGCTGCCCCGCCTCAGGATCTCTGAAAATCAGGCCACTGATTGCTCTGTGCATCAGTTTCCTCATCCGAAAAGTGGGGGTGTTAGTTACACTTGCTCACAAGAGCATTGTGAGGCTTAATCTGTTGATGTCAGTGAGATCCTGAGATCCTGGTTGGAATAAGCTAGAGAAGGGCAGATCTTTGTTGTTATTATTCATTCTTTGGAGAGCGACAATGATGCCCAGCTTCATACAGATGTGGGAAATGCCATGGATGACAAAAGCAACGTACATGTAATATGCAACTCCCTGGATCTCTCTCTCTCTATTTTACATGCAGAGCAGTGGAATGCCAGTGCCAGAGGAGTTTGCTCCCAGCCATGGACCTCGTCCTCTATGGCGTCGTGCGAACAGAGCACAGACAGAGGTGAGATAAATTGGTGGAACAATCCATCTCCCTCCACTGCTGACTCATTGACAAGCTTCCCTTTTTCCAAGCCAAGGGATCCGTCCCACTGGCTCAGTCACGGGCCCAGAGCAAACCTCTCTCCTGCCACCACAGGTGAGCGAGGGCATGGAGTCGGGACTTGGCTGCCTTCACAGGAGCTGGGTGAAAGAGCTACAGGGAAGTGTCTGCCTGCAGGGAGCAGCAGGAGCAAACAAGCAGCTCAGGTGTGTGCACAGCAGGTCAAACCCTTCCCTAGCAGAGCACTACTGTGGCTAATTAATTTGTGTGTCTGCAGAAGCACCTGCACAGCGCTAGGTCCTTTCCAGACAGACAAGAAGGGGCAGTTGCTGCCTCAAGCATTTCACAGTGTAAGGTACAGCCAGAGGTCAAGGAAGGGGATGAACACAAGGGCCTTTCTAGCCACATCAACAAGATTCCTGACAAGCTGCACAGCAGAAGGGTCTCTTTTTGGGGAAGTGGGGGGCTTACCAGGGGAGCGGGGAGGGGCTTAGCAGATGAGCTCAGGGAGGGCGAGGGTGCCTAGGGGAAGGCATGGAGGTGACTGTCTGAAAGACTGACAAAGGGGAGGACCGGGGTGGAAATGCTGCTGGAGCAGAGGGCGCAGGGGGAAGCTCGAGTGATGCAAATCACACCCTTCTGACTGCTATCCAGTGCCCAGCTCTGAGACCAACCGTACCAGGCACGGCTGGGTGAAGAGCACCTGCATGTGGCTGATTCAGCAGGTCAGACGAGAGGATCCCTATGGCCCCTCCTGGTCGTATAATAGGGCTTTATGGAAAGAAAGGGTTACAGCAATGCACATGGCTGGGTCATCCCAGGGATAAGAGCTTTGATGGCACAGAGAGGGGAATGGAAGAGGCCACTCAGATACTCGCTGCCACATCTGCCACGACCAGGACACCGTGCTGGGGTTTGCTCCCCGCAGCTCAGCACATTTGCTATTTTCAGCCTGGGCAGGGGAACCAGCACAGCCCTTGCCTTCCCCAAACACTGGCACAGCTGGAGGGTTTGTCAGCTCCACAGCGACAGGCGGGATAGGGGATCAGGGAAACATTTCTAAGAGAGAAAGCAAAAGGAGCTAGTCACAGCACGACAGTGTCCGGCGCAGAGCACCCTGAGGCTGACCAATGGCTGGGCATGTACATAGCACCCAGGCACCACGCTGGGGTCAGAGAGGTGTGCAGAGGGCACGGCCCCACATCTGGGATCCGCTGCAGGTAACACTGTGTTCCAGATCCCCTCTGGACCAGACTGTTCCATCCAGGACACTGGAGCATGCTGTTCCCTCCCCTCCCATCACACAACGCCTGCTAACAAACCTGACATCCGCTCCTCTCTGCTGTTATAATTAGGAAAGCAGAGCAGATGGCAAAAATTGTAGTTGAAAGAAGGAAAATCAAATGAAGCTGTCTACCACTGCATGGCAATCCTGCCCTCTAAGAGCAATCCGGGGGCCCAGGGATGCTGGGGCAGCTCTTGGGTGAACTGCTGGAGCACACGGGATCGGGTGCTGCGAGGACTACGCCTGCAAGGGCTTCACCCTCATTTCAAATGGCGTTTGGATACTGCCAGGCTCGCGACATGCTCCACATGGAAACGCTGCCGGCACGTGCCACTCGGCGTAGGCACAAGAGGCAGCATGGGCCAATGGCTAGGGCTCAGGAGTCTTGGGTTCTACTCCCAATTCTGCCACTGACCTGTTTGTGTGATCACGGGCAAGTCACTTCCCTTCTCTGAATCCCCTCCAACCCTTCCACTATTGAGCTTATAACCTCTTTAGGGCAGGGACTATCTCTCACTACATACACATACAACACCTACCATAACTGGGTCCTTGATGCCACCATAATAGTCAATGCATGTATCAAGCTGTGCTGGTTTGCTTACATGGGGAAAATGAACGAACACCCTGCCCCTTGCCCTCTGTGAACCCGGCACAATGGGTTTGGGAGGGGAATTGACATAGAAGCCTCTTCTTATAACACTAGCAGAGCTGCCCCGGCAAGGGAACTGCAGGAGAAGTTTGCTCGTGAGGAAAATCATCATTTAGCCATTCGCATGGGGGGAACTCCAGCCCTGTGCACAAAGCCAGCAGAAAGCCCCACTTCAGCCCCCAGGGACAGAGTTTGAAGAGAGGGATTCAAGCCTCCTAAACTGCAGAAAAACTAGTTTGGGGATGGATCTGGAGAATCTGATTCAGATGGGACTCACGTGAAGCACCGGCCGTGAGCTGGCCATTGGCAAGGGGAGAATGCAACCATGGTTAGCGGGAGCTCCTGGCCAATGGTGCCAAATGGCACACAGCTCTCAGTTCCCTGGGCAGCAGCCTCTAGGTAAATCTACACCAGGATTTTTTCCCTAGCTGAACACACCTACTATTTCAGTACTGATGTCATTCTCAAGCTATTAAGTGCTCCAGTGGTATTTCCCACATTCTATGACTACACCCTGAAATCATTTGTACTGCCATGCTGCAGACAGGCTTGCTTTCCTTTTAGATAGTAGGGGCTGAAGGGTCACCCCACAACCCCAGCTCTGGCTGCTCAATGGAAAAGATAGCTGTAATCCAGTGGACTACACAGAAACCGAAGACTCCAGGCACCTGAATTCTAGTCCTGACCCTGCCACTAAATCATATACGACACTTGAGCAAATCAAGTTAGAGTTTGATTTCCAGAAGTGCTGAGCACCCACAACTCCAGCTGAAATCAATAGGAGCTGCAGCTGCTCAGCAACTAGGAAAATCAGTCCCTGAAAAACAAAACAAAACACCTCTCCTTGCCTCAGTTTCCCCATCTATTAAACAGGGCTGAGCCAGCTCTGAGGTCAAGGAATGAAAAGGCTCCTCCACAGGGGCATCAAAGAATGATTATTACTATTAACTCCATGCCTTTCATCTCTGAAGGGGAACCTGCTCCCCAAAGCAACCAGGGGAACATACAACATGCAGTATTTTAGCAAATCTTTAGATTGCTCACCTGCACATGTGTCTAGCTGTGGTTCTCCATCATGGGAAAGGCCCTACATGAATTGTGGGATGATCTTCAAATAATTGTGGTTGAGTTGCAGATAAGACATGGAAAATCATGGAAAAGTAATAATTCCATGATTTAATTTGGAAAAGCCAGAGTAGAGCTATTTTTTTAAAGAAAAATTTGCTGGAACAATTTAAACACTCAGGTATTGTTATGCCTGCTGATTTTTTTTTTTTATATAGTCAGACATTTTGCTGCAACTATGTTACATTCATTAAAAAAGAGTGACTGGTACAATATAAAATTCAGGAGACGGAAAAAGTCTTAACACAACTGCTGTAGCTTCCGAGTCCAGTCACGTTTGCCTTTTACATTTTCACTGGCATTGAATGTTAGTGCAGCACTAACTGTATACTCAAAAAGTCTGCAAAATTGTGGATTGTGCAATATAAGCTCATTTAAAAAACTGCGGTGGACGCCTAATATTGTGGGATCTGCAATTTTCGCAATATTGTGAACGAAATAGGGCCTGACTCACGGGACAGGAAATAAGTGAGCAGGCACATTTCAAAACCCGGTCAGTGAAACAGCAGAAAAGGGAATTCCCGGTACTTGCAGAATCATCTTGCCTTGTAAGACCCAGATGTTCTGAACAAATGCAGCCAAGCTCTGATACATGCCGGTACGATCTGTAACTTAAAGCCCAGGGAAATCATCCCTTTAGAATGCAGATAGCACTCTCCCCACCACTCTGGCCTTTCTAAACTGCCCAGGTAGCATACAAAGGCTGGGGCAGAATTCCCCTGGCACCAGAGCATCACAGGACCAGTGTAACTGACCCTGCCCTGCTCCCCTGGCAAGGCCCAGTGTAGGGTGCATAAGGGAGGAGATAGAGGGGTTCTGCAAAGACACTGTGGGCTATGACACCCCTTGGGCAGCCCTGAGGAGGCTGCCATAAATGATAGCAACATCCAGCATTGCTCTACACTTGCTTTGCATGTTAGGTACCAAACTGGCCCTCATCTGGGCCAGAATCTGGAGATCTTAAAGGCATCTTTGCCAACCCCTCCCCGTGCCTCCAAGAAGGGCAGCACAGAACCGGACCTGTAATCTATAAGACACCCCCCAACCATAGCTCAAATCCAGAGTAGCAAATCCTAATGTAGATTATTAAACAGCGCAATTCTAGCATTGTTTTGACTAATGAAGCAGCTTTCCCTGCACTTGCAGAGCCACCAAAGCAATGGCTAAAAGTTATGTCAGGACAGGTCTCTATGAAGCTTCTCTCTACCCTGTCGAGAGCCTTATAAATTACATTCAGAAATGCCACACAAGAGCATCTGCATTTGCAGGAGCTGGATGTGATCCTCCTGGCATTCACATCGTGTACATCAAGAGTAACTCTATTAAGTCAATGAAGCTACAGTGGTGTAGAACTGAGAGCAAAGAGTACAAGGTTAGAACAACTGTTTATGGCTTTAAATCTCTTGGTTCACAAGCCTCCAGATATAACCAACATATTTTTAGCTGCTTACTTGTTAAGCAAACATAAGGGAAATGTCAGGGTGATTTTGCATATTGTGCTGGACTTTGCACATTTATTCTGTCACGCTGAAGATTCTGGATCCAAACCAAACCCCAGATCCAAACAGCTCCCAACTTCGTGGGAGGTGGAGTGGGAATGGGGCTAGTATATGAATGCAGATCCTAATCACAATTTTGCAACTGGTTCCATTTGGATAACAGGCCTCCCCAAACTCCTGGAATCCAACATCCCCACAGTTTGGGGTGGTTGGGATCCAGATCTAAATGTTGGGTGCTCAAGCCACTATTTAACACTGATCAGGTTTGGGATGATTATGTAGATCAGCTTTCAGAAACCAAGCTTGGAGGCTTCACTTTAGTCCTGCACAAAATGATGGTTTACATGACAGATCTAAATCCATCAAACTCTCAGAAACCCTTGCAAACCGCTACATGATGCACAGAGCTTAAAGGGAGAGGGCAATTCTGTTTGGAGGTTCATTGTAGGGTGCCAGGAACCAGAACCTGAAAGCAAAGCTCAAGAGGAGGAACAAACCACATGAAGCAAAAGGAATGGGAAAAAAAAATATGCAAACTCAAACCAACAAAAGATGCTGAATGGCGTGTGACTCTAGACACAGCTTCTACACTTGCTGACGTAAATGAGACACTGACCTGAAGCATCTGATGGAAGGTGGACTTCCAGTCAAACAGCTGAGACTCCAGGGAGGTAGTATGGCCAACTGGATAAGGAACAGGTCTGGAAATGGGGAGACTGGGGTTCTAATCTCTATGCTACTAGGTGAAGACTGGACAAGTTGCTCTGCTCTCTGTGCTTCAGCTTTCTCCTCTAAAAAATATTTCACAGCTAGGCATCACGGGGCACAATTCAGTAACACATGAGGGGGATGCTAGAGAAGGGCACATGGTTATTATAGGGGTCTGGTTCTGAATTTTTTGATTGGGGGTTCATGGTCTAGACATGGCATTACCAGGAGGAAAACATTTATGGGCCAGATTTTGAAGGGCTCAGCACCCAACCTGCTTACAGCTTAGCACTGCCTCGGTGGGCATTGAGCTCTTCTGAAAATCTGGCCCTAACTGTGGGAGCCTGAGCCCTTTTGAAAGTTCCAGCCTGTGTCATTATGTCCTGTGGCAGCCGCTCCGTATGGTGGCGGCTAGCACGCTGCGACAGCTGCCTCAAAGAAGGTGAGCAAGTCCCAGATGTACTTCCTGGACTGCGGTGGAGACCAGCAATGAACAGATTGATCATCAGTCACCTGGTTAGATAAGGCACAGCTCATCTGCTGTGACTCTGCTGCAGGGAGCCAGCCCGGGTCACTCCCTGTCTCCTTCCAATGCCTTGCAAATTAAGTGCTACCCCCTGCCCTCTGCCACCTCCATTTACCTGCCCTCTGATGTGGCTGGATCTGAACCCTGGTCCCTCTCGAGCACTGCCATGAGCAGACTCTGCTGCTGCTGCTGCTCCTGTCATAGCTGCTTCCCTGTTAGCTGAGAGATCAGAGACAAAGTGAGGCAGAGCTCAGAGCCCTGGGGCTGTTGGACCTGCTAGCCTCACATGGAGGAGGTTTGTGGGGAGCAGAGTATCCCCAGAATCCCTAGGCTGGCAGCATCACCAGTGCTCGAGTCAGATGAAGAACAGAACCAGTTCCCGCACCGGATGGGCACTGCATTAATTTTTGGACATGCTGCCACCTTGTGGCAGTTCAGAGATACAACTGGTTGCCAAAAAGCCAGCTGGCTCGGCATAACCCCAGCCTAGGCCAAAGAAGCCAGAAACAAGGTGGTATGAATCTGCCCCACCTACCCACCCATGCTGTGGCGCCCAGCAGCCTACAGAACTTTTCTTCATCCAGGCCAAATTAAAGCATCCCTGTGCAGCTCCAGTGCTCACCCTTCCCATAACTGGCACTGGCTCCATCCTCATGGGCACTGATGTGAGCACAAGCCAGTCTGGTGGCTGATAAAAGCATTGACCAGGCAACCAAGTTGTGGCCCCTCCTGTGCCTGAACAGAGCATCGACGCCTCTGATCACACAGAGGGCGCTGATCTCTACAGGACGTTATGTTACTGTGGGGCAGGGCAGGGCTTAATCAGGGGGTGAGCACAGCTATGGTAGCTCTCCAAAACAGCATCGCCAGCAGCTATTTTGCATCCCTCAGCCCCCAGCACGCACACATGTATGCACATATGCACACTGTTGCCTTTTAAATATTAACTCTGGGGCAGGGATGGCTTTAGGAAGTGCGGGATCCTATTTGAATACCCGGCGGCGGTCTGGGTCTTCCACGGCACTGAAGGACCCACCGCCGAAATGCCGCCAAAGACTCGGAGCAAGTGAAGAACCCACCACTGAAGATCTGGAGTGAGTGAAGGACCTGCCACCGAAGTGCCGAAGACCCAGATTGCCACTGAGTGAGTAAAAATTGAAAAGTTAGATGCTCTTCTTTAGGGTGCGGGGCCCTCTTAGGCACGGGGCCTGATTTGGGGGAAATTGGCCTAAAGCCAGCCCTGCTCTGGGGCAGGCTCCAGCTGTAAAACCTGTTCTGTCAGGGAGGCAGCCCCCTGGCTCCCAGCCCCCTCCCAGGAATCTCTCTGCACTGCTGCTCTTGACATAAGGGCTGAGAAGGGTCACAGAAACCTCAAGCAAAAAGCCATGAACTCTCTACTCCATATAGCACTGATTATAAATATATTTGCTGGGTTTCCCTGCCCTGGCCTACCGGGAACCATTGACTGAAAGATAAGAGCACTGCCCAATGCTTAGAGTAGGCCGGGACTGGGAGCAGACATGCCAAACCCACGAGAAAAAAAACAGAAATTGGTCTTGTTTTTGGCTTAATTGGTTTGTGAGTTGCTTGTTGGCTAGTTTTTGGCTTGTAGCTTGTTTGGTTTGTAGCTTGTTGCTTTTTTTGACTGGCTTCCGGCAATTCGGGACAAGTGAGGGGAGAGAGTCAGGGGTGCATAGCAGGCCCTCCACAGTCCTAGATTGCAGGCTGGGGGGATCTAGTTACACAGAGTGTTGGGGTTCTTAGGGATTGTCTTGCTCTGTCCTTGTTTTGAAATGGGATTAGCTTGATTTTTGGCTTATTGTGAAAGTCGGGGGGCTTATTTACCACGTGAAAGTTGGCAACTGGGACTGGGAGTCCGGGCTTCTGCATTCCAGGCCTGCTTCTGCCGCTGAATCAGTGACACTGGGAGAGTTACTGCTTCAGGTCTCCATCAGTCCAACCAGAAGGGCACTGCCTGTTTCGCAAGGTTGTTGTGCATTAGCGGTTGGAACATGCCTCGAGTCTCCTCAGACAAAAGGGAATTACAGAAGCGCAGAGCATGGCTTTTTCCACTGTACAAGGAGCAACCAAAGTGCATTTGGTCTGAATGTCCAGTTTCAGAATAAGGAAAACAGTAACAAGAAAGAACAACAATAAAGTCTCCAGGAGCCTTTCAACATTTCAGCCCATTTTTTAAAATTTAAGATAGATGAAGTCAGGACTTTTAAAAATGCCGAGGAAAAATCTTTTCCTAACATTAGCATTTGTTTCTGAGAAGTGGGAGGTTGTTACTCATTGCAGAGTCGGGATAACATATCTGGGAGGTTTGGTCTACATCATAACTGTTAAGCTTAAATATTTTTAAGGCAAACAAGCCATCTCCCACAGTTCCAGTCTCTACGGATCGCTGACATCCAATAACTAGTCATTGGTTCCACTTCCCTCTAGTGGCTGGCTTTTGGAAAGACAGCTGTAGGATGTAAAACCTACAATCATAATAGCTTTCTTACTACAGGAGAACCACAGAGTTACAAACTGACTGGTGAACCACGCACCTCATTTGGAACCAGAAATACACAATCAGGCAGCAGCAGACACACACACACACACAAAAGCAAATACAGTACAGTACTGTGTTAAACGTAAACTACTAAAAGAATAAAGGGAACGTTTAAAAAAAGAGTTGACAAGGTAAGGAAACTGTTTCTGGGCTTGTTTCATTGAAATTAATGGTTAAAAGCAGCATTTTTCTTCTGTATAGTAAAGTTTCAAAGTTGTATTAAGTCACTGTTCAGTACTGTCAATGTTTGAAAGAACAACCATAACGTTTTGTTCAGAGTTACAAACAACCTCCATTCCCGAGGTGCTCGCAACTCTGAGGTGCTACTGTATTGCAATAAGCAGCTGATTCTGTAAACATATGTTTTTTAGGGGTGCTAAATCTCATGAACTGCTTGCTCTAATGACCCCAAATTTGGAGCACTAACCCTACCCCTCAGCATGTGAATTTTTAGAATAGTCATCTTTTAATAGTGACTCTCAACCTTAACTATGGCTGAGCTGCTGCTCCATTACTATTTGCTTTCTGTGTTACAGTAGCACCCATGGCCGTAAACCTTCCAAGCCTGGTGCGGTTTGGTATATGTTTGTCCACAATGAGGCCACACTCTGATGGGGCCTTGCTCGAAGAAACTCACTTAACCCATGAGAAACTGGTTTGTGACGTGATAATAAATGACTGACATTGTTTATATTACGGTGGAGTTTAGAGGTGCCAGCCAGGGATCAGGGCCCCACTGTGTCAGGCGCTGTATCATCTGTCAGAACCAGAGCCCTCTCATTTACCAGGCACTTAGCTGGGGCTGTATTTAAATGTATGTGTTTGTTTCTATGCGTGCATAGTGTGTGTGTGTCCATCTGTGCACATGTGTATGAGTGTCCATGTGTGTGCACGCACACCCTCTCTTCCTCACTAGTGAACTCACTTGACTTTGATCAGTCTCTCCTGGGAGCACAAGTATAGTGCCCACAAGAGTCCCCAATCTCTGCATCTCTGGATCTGTTCCTCCAGTTCTCCCTCGATCCACATCTCCGGGGCTGGTCATTTCTCCGTGATTTCCGCAGTGCTGGGAACTCCATGTGCACACATTTCCCTGCAGAGAACCAGTCTATGCAGAGACCCGACCAACAGGAGACTTGCTGCTGAAAATGCACCTGGAATTATTCCCAGAGAAGGATGTGTACAAGTCCAGGAAATTGGATGCTAAATAAATAGCCTTTCCCTGCCAGTACTTTGTGTTCAGAAGATAACAGGACAAGTTTGTTCTGTTCTTCTACCTTGCCAGGGCAATTGTACCAGAAACTTCTAAGAAGCCATGACGAGCTCTTTTGATAGAATCATAGAATATCAGGGATGGAAGGGACCTCAGGAGGTCATCTAGTCCAACCCCCTGCTTGGAGAAGGACTAATTAGCCCAGGGGCTTGGTATTGGCTATAGAATCATAGAACTGGAAGGGACCTCGAGAGGTCATCTAGTCCAGTCCTGTGCACTCAAGGCACGACTAAGTATAAAGCCTTTCAATCTATAGCTGGGTTGGTCTACACCAGGTCCAGGTCGGTAGCAGTTGGAAGTTGTTACCATCTGACACCTGTTTGATTTGATCCTGCAAACTGTCAGTAACCCACATGTGCTTCTTGCTCGTTGCTTAAAAATAACCCCCTGCAGCAGCTGGCTCTGAGAACTCCTCCATTCCTCTTCGCTCTTCAACAGTGCAAAGACTTCCAAGAATATTCACAACCAGAGTGCTGCACTCTGGATTAGGCAGCTGCAACCACTGTCCTCTAGTGGATAGAATCAGAACTGCCCACCGGCATGTGACAGGCCCTATTGCTGCTAAGGAGAGAGTCTCATTTAGCCTAAGCAGTAGAAGCCTTTGATTCCGGAGTAGGAGGATGTGGGTTCTATTCCTGGGCAGTTCAAAGTGGCCATTATGCATATCATAGGGACAACAGCGAAATCTGACATTGCTGTGGATCTGTGAGAACATAACTACAATTCTAGCCACTACTGAAAAATGAAATGAATGGAAGAATTCTTTGTTTGCATCTGCTGTCCTAATCATCCTTACAAAACACTCTTTGGGCAGAGCATTCAATGGGTACGTGATTAAAATTGCTTGCCAGCCTTTGTATTGCTTTGTAACTGCAGCAGCATGAAGTGATTAATTTTTTCTTTTTGTAAAAAAAAACCAAAAAACAAGTCTGCGAAAATGGCAAATCCATTTGCTATGCCCCATGCACACAAACTGGATCATTTTTGTTCTTTTCAATGCTTGGGAGAGGACGAGAGTGCCAGTGGGACACCGCCGGAATCAGCACGTGGGAACAGTAATAGATTAGTCAGAAACAGGAAATGTCTATACATACTCCAGGCATAGGCACTGACTCCATGGGTGCTCCGGGGCTACAGCACCCATGGGGAGAAAATGGTGGGTGCTGAGCACCCACTGGAAGCCCCTCTATCTGCTCCTCAGTCGTCCCCCCCAGTGCCTCCTGCCCACTGGCAGGCCCTGTGGATCAGCACCTCCTGCCCACCGCAATCAGCTGTTTCACGACATGCAGGAGGCTCGGGGGGCGGGGGGGGAGCGAGGATGCAGTGCACCCAAGGGAGGTGGCAGAACTGGGTGGGAAGAGGCGGAGCAGAGATGGAATGGAGGCAGAAAGAGGTAGGGTGGGGTCTTGGGGGAAGGGATGGAGCGGGGGTGGGGCCTAGGGCAGAGCTGGGGGTCGAGCACCCCCCCGGCACTTTGGAAAGTCAGCACCTGTGCATCCAGAGCCTCGATTTTACAATGAAGAACAGGTCGGCATGGCTTCCCATTCTGATGCCTTCAGTGCACGGGGAACCCCACTGCAGTGAAGTGAAGGACAAGAAAAAAGCCACAGTTCACCAGGCCCTGCACCTGTGGGGTTCCATTTTATGAACATTTTGATTTTATGAACTCATAAAATAGGAGTTTTACAGTACTGGCTGATCCCCTTGCAATACTGTACTAGGCAGAATGAAGCATGGTGGGGTCCTGCTATTACATACGCTACGGTCACATCTAGACTAGGGGCTTGTCTAGACACAAAAGTTGTCCCACTTTAACTATACCTAGGCTTGGCAGGAAATTGTGGGGGGTTCAGACTGTAGGAGGGTCAAGCAATAATTAATGACTGTCAATGAAGAGATTCAAAAAGTTAAAAGCTTTATAACCATTAAAACACAAACTGTCAACATCATGTGTCAAAAGATACGAAGTAAATAGCCTTAAATCAAACTCTTAATAAGTTCTCAAGCAGTGTTTTTCTTCCTTTGCCGATCTGGACATTCTGATTATTATCGAGGGAAGTATCTTTTCATGGGTTTGTGGGTGTACAGGGAAATTGGCATTTACCAAACTAAGTCTAATGCTTTCATAGCCTAACTCCACACACAGCACAGCGGTTGCCATCAGAGCTCTGCCCATGTTCGAGAGTGATAAATAAGGGGGAGGAACTATGAGGAGGAAAGTAGCAATCCGTTTTAACTCCACTGAACTATGTTGGATGGAAAGAGATTTCAAGTGATAAAGTTCCCATCATCCTATGCTTAAACAAGCGTTTCACAAAAGTATGGGCGCATGTCCCCCTGTACTAGCCAGCAGGGTTGACAAGGTTCTCAAACTGTTCTCCAGAGCCTCAGCTTTCATGTTTTTTGTCTTTTTTTTAAAAGTAAGCTTTTAGCTGTTATGGTTGCAAAAAACACTTCAAAGCGTGATGAGCGTAACCCATGCAGCGACTCTGCCTGAATTTGCAGAGAGCCTGAAACTACACCCTCAATGGTTGCTAGCTCAGATGCCAATGTCAATACTTTAAATCGACTCAGCAACAGCTCATTTGGGGTTTGCCGTTAACACCACATGGCAGGGTGGAAGAAAGGGCACGACTGGTTTAATTTCCCCCAAAGTTGGGAAAATGTTGCATTAAAGGCATAATTCAGGTCTCAGTGCACTGGCTAAGAATCAAACCCCAGGGACAAGAATTTGGCCGAGGACTTGGCACTGCACAGGAAGCTCCGAGCAGTAAAAAGGTAAGCGCTTTGCTCGCCAAGGAGGACAGTTGGCCTGTATGGATCTAGTGGAGGGCTAATAAAAGGCCTGATAAAGAGCGACGAGAAACCTGCTAGTCGCCATAAGAAGTGTCATGCCCAGGAAATTAAAAACCATACACCATATGCTGCACTGTGCAGGGCGGGAACTGGCGATGTAAGAAGAGGTGGCTTTGCTAAACAGGTCTCTGCCTCTAGCAGCATTTGCATCTGCTCCAGTGCACACACTAGGCGGCAGGCTTGACTCATGCTGCCTTGTTAATTCATTCACACACACACACAGAGCAGTAACTTAACCTCCCCCTCCTCCATTCTAGCACCAAGTGGGGAGGGACAATGACACAGGAATAATAGGAACAGAGGAGAGGGATGACACGCGTAACCTAACCTACTGGCACGGCAGCCGGAGAGGCAGAGCCAATGGCTGCCTTGCATGCACAATAAGTCCATCCAGCCCTCCCCACTCTGTCAAGTCCTTAAGTTGCAGCAACTACCTCCGTGTTCAGAGAAAAGATGATGCTCAGCACGAGGGGAAGGAAGATCCCGCTGCCAGGTAGATGGCATGGACGCTGATCCTGACAGGGCTGGCTGCTGAGAGGTACGTGCTTTCCAAGGCGCTGCAAGGCAGGGCTCCCAAGGCAATCGCGTTTGGGATGCAAACTAAGATCAGACTTTAATTTTCCAGCAGGGGGATATGGAAATCCAGCTTCCTCTAAAATGATTCACCCTGCTTCCCCTTCACCAAACCTCAGGCATAGAGGCTGAACAAGACACAGGGCAAGCAGCCGGACAGGGCGGGTTGGTACCTGTTGGGTCGGTGGGCTGTGAACTTGAGCGCTGGGATGCTAGCCAGGCAGGCAATGCTAGACCGTGAGCAGGGGTCAAGGGAGTGCAACACACTGCGCTGCTCGGGATTTAAGGGTGGGGATTTAATGAGCAGCAGCCAGCTTGTTGACAAGGACAGCACTTCCTAGTCCAGTGTTAGGCTCGCTGGTGCTCAGATAAACTGGAGTTCACCCCTGGATTTCCACTGGAAGGCAGGCTTTTCACCCACCTCTTTGCTCATTTGGCCTTAAGGCCTGCGCTTAACAAACAGCCCTGACAAGTCTCCAGGACCAATCATGCTTCTTTAAAACTGAAGCAGAAAGCCCAGCAGATGGAAGCACGGGAAGGGTCTCGAGAGCAGCTCTGCAGTGAAGTAGAGGGAGAAAGCGCTTTAGGGATCACCTTGTCTTCTTTATTATAACAAAGTTCCTTGTTCAGTGTTAGAAGAAAGTGGCTCCCTGTCCCAGAAGGAGTCAATGGGCAGCCTGCGGGTCAAATCCGGACTGCCAAATGCTTCTGAATGGATCCTGAAATCTTCTCATTTACTTATTATCATTATTGTTATTATTTTCTCTGGAGTCTGCACCTTGACTGAGAAATCTGGACCGTGACAAAAAATAACTGACTACCCCTGCCCTGCCATTGTCACATGACAGCCCCATGGCTTGATGTTTGGGGGAGGGATAACTCTCCCTCCTAGGTGGACGTGGCTCTTGCAATTCCATTTCTATAGGCTCAGGGCTGGAGTCTCTGTTGCCCCAGGCAGGGATGGAAGGGGAGGTATGGAAAAGTAGCTTTAGTCACTTTTGCATTCCCATAGTCCAGGGTCCTGTCTTGCCCCTGGCATAAATTAGAGCAGCCTGAGGTTGCTCTATCTTACATACTGCTTACCATGGCCCCCTAGAGGCCTTGAGAAGAAGAGACTAACCATAGTGCCGTGTGCTCTGGCCATGCCCCAGGCATACCCCCACTGTGCCCCCTATGCTAGAGGCTGGGAACGGTGCTGACACAGAGCCTTTTTGACAGCTCTACATCACCCAAGGAGACCGGGTGTATTTTCCAACCAACCAATCCAATGCCCCTCTATGCTGTAAAGGTGGTGGCTGTTACGGGAGTGCCCTATAGGTGTATATATGCAAATAAGTTAATACATAAGGTGCCAGTAGATGGTACTTAAAGATACCTAGTGTGGTTGCTGGGTTTTGTAGGACAAACAAAATATGCTGCTGTGTACTGCAAATGGTTTCCTTTGTGCAGCACGTTACACCAGCTCTTAGCAATGTAAAGGGCCCTCAGAGTTCTCAGAGGACTTGCTCTGCCCACAAGATAGCCAGTGCCCGCCGACCGACAGGAGGAAGGTGTAAACGGAGTGATCTTTTGGTGCGGATGCCAGAACCGGATAATGCAAAGGGCAACAGTTGCTGTTCAGGAAGAGGGAAAATAAACCCTTCCTCCCACTCCTTGGCATCGAAAAACAGGGCTTGAACTATTTAACATTTCCTAGGAGGCTCTGGGTCAACAGTGCCTGAGACATGACTCCACCATCCCAGGCCAGCACCCTATCCCCCAGCCTTTTCTCATGTGAGTCGTTGACTGGACATAGTACAGAAGTGGTCTCTCAAAGGGGGTTGTCCAATAAGAGATTTAATATGCTGTCTGGGAGGCAGACGTTTTCAAAGCAGTCTAGGGGACTGAGACACACCTGTTCATTTCAGTGTGTGGAAATCCCCTCGGATGCTGTGAAAATCTTGCCCCATATTGCTCCCTGAGGTGCTGTCACCTTGCAGTAAATTTCCACTGAGTCTTCTGCAGACAGGTTACCCAGTTGTCTGTAATAGAGCTACACTACTCAGTGCTGTGGCTGTGGGGCCTTTCTTTCCTTTTCCTGTGAAGTCTCTGTCCCCTGGGAGCTCCGGCGTCGAATGGCTTCCATGTGCCACAGGACACGAAGACAGCTGAAAATAGTCAAATCTGTGTCAAGTCACAGGTGTTAAGGCCAGAATGGACCATTCTGACCATCTAGTCTGACTTGCACAGCAAAGGCCAGAGAACGTCACCCTGCATCCAGCGCCTATCTTGTGGTTGAGCTAGAGTGCATCTCTTGATGACAGTCGTCTGTGTACTTGATAAAATTAAACATGCATGTGTACTTGGGAATCGTAACACAGTGTTACAGGGGAATTAAGAGAGGAGTGTGAGCCAACTCCACGAAAGCCAAGGGCAACATCCCCGGGCTTCCCTGATGCTCTAGCAGGGCTTTGGGCGTTCTGGGAACAAAGAACACCTTCTGAGCTTTAGGCTATTGTTATTAGGTGGATTACGCTAGTGCCCAGAGGCCCCAGCAGCACACACATTCAGGGCATCTGCATGAGGAAGCAGCACCACTCTAGGCATAATCTTAAACCAGTGGAAGAGCCTGTGTGGACATTCATTTTGGTCTGCAACAGGTTTATTGCAGTTTAGCTGAAGTCGACGGGGAAGAGGTTTAAGCTGAGGCCAAATGAGCTGCTTTTAAGCCGAAAGAGGAGCATCCGCACAAGGGCTTGCACTGGTTTAATACTCATTTAAGCTAAACCAGTGCAATGTCTGCGTGTAGATAATACTGCTGCAAGAGCGCACTCCAGCCCCAAAGAACTCGCTGTCTAAAGAGCCACAACAAAGGGTGGGAGGGGAAGCTAGAGCACGAGAAGGGGAAGTGACTTGGGAAAGGTCACATGGCAGCTCAGTGGCAGGAGCAGAACCCAGATCTCCTGACTCCCAGGCCACTGCCCGAGCCATGAACCACATGCTCTCCTGCTGGCTCCCTACTCCCCCACTGTCCCCTTTGAAGCAGACAGTTTATCCCCCAAGGACGAGAGGAAGCGAGAGCTGAACGCCCCGGCTCTTGGAGCAGCCTGATGTTAACAGCAGCAGCCCTGTTCCAGCACGAGGGAGCACGTCCCCAGTTAATCGGCTTTTAATTAAAGGACATGCTGACATTTGGAAACTAGAAACAACTCTCCTGTGTGGGCTGCCTCTCTCTGCTGCTCGCCTTCTCTCTGAATCACTCCCTGACATTTTGTCAGATGAGGATGTGACTCTCTCCCTCCCCATGTAAGAGCTCATTGAAAAGGAGACTAAAAGCCACCGCCTCCCCAGGGGCCCCCGGCTTTGGTAGCGGAAGGGAAGAGCAGTTGATCACCCCCTTGGCCAGTGCAAGGGAAAGAACCAACAGGTGGTGTCCTTGTAGCCTGCCTATCCCTGCCAGAGAGCCCGGGAGGTGACAGCGTGCTGCAGGCTGCTGGGGAGATCCCAGTGGCATCCTACTGCCACGCTGCCTCTTCTGTCCCCAACTGACATGCTGCAGGGTCCTTGTTCCGCTGGGAATCCTGCTTGCAGGGAACCTGCCTGGCTGGCAGCCCAGTACACACATCATTACCCTGCTGGGATTCCCCGCTGGCTGGCCAGTCCTGCCGTTCCCACCACCCCTTCCAGCCACGACCTTCACTAAGCCCCAGACCAGGACCTCTCTAGCCGTCACTCACTCACTGGGCAAGCGCTGACTGACACCCTCTGCTCCATGGATCGGCCTTTCTCCTCCAGCTAGTTGCATACTCCCCATATCTGAACCACCACCTGTCCAGGCACCCGCTCTGGCCCTGGGAGCAAGAGGAAGAACTGAGGTCGTTTCCCTGTTTTGTTTGTTTTTGGTAGAGCTGGGTCCAAGCTGCAAAGTTCAGATGTGAGGTCTGAGGCTGTTGGGATCCAGGATTTTGGCCCATTAGAAGATAGGGGGCCAGCCCCACAACTCAGACCTGAATCTGATCTAGCTCACACTGCACAGGTGTCTAGGTTCAGTGGTTGGTCCAGAGACCAGTTTAGACCTGGGGCTCTCTCCTCCCCCCACAATCCCTCTTCTCATTCTCTTGTCTAAACCCAACCTGTTCATCCTTGTTCTCAGGTCAGTTTCCAGTCCTCCTCTGTCCAGCCTGAGACCAAGGTGTGGTGAGCTAGGCAGGTCCCGCACAAAACCCAACTGGTCTGATTCAGGACAGGGGGCTGCAATGCCAGTGGAGCTTCCTTCCACCACAATTCATTTCCAATCACACAACATCTCGGCACTGCACTTACAACTCACAGCCAGGAGACCCTGAAAGGTTGATGCCTTTCAATCCCGTACTGTTGCTAGTGCTAGTGTAGATGGGCTCCTGACATTTTCACGATCCTGTCATCTAGACCTACTCTGAGCAGATTGGTCAAAATGCCAGGAGCCTGTCTACACTAGGGCTCCTGTTGTCACTACAACTGGTGGGAAAATTCAGGGGCTGAAGACTGCACAGACAATTGGGTTCAGCAGGGATGTCCCAGGGTACAACCGCAGGAATAGGCAGCACCACCCACGTTTTATTATTAATTATATTATGGTAAAACCTAGAGGTGTCACCTGAGATCAAGGCTCCATTGTGGTAGGTGCCGTGTGGACATGTAGTGAGGCATGCTCCATGCCTGCAGTCTACACAGACACAATAGATGAAGGGTAGGAGGGTAAACTGAGGCACAGAGAGGCACGGGGACTTACCTGAGGTCACACAATTGTTTGGTGGCGGAGGCGGGAACAGAACGCTGGTCTCCTGACTCCCAGCCCAGGGCGCAGGCCACGACACACACCTTGAGCTGCATCCAGCCCTGCAAGGAGTGGAGAGAATGTTTCAGAGCCTTCCAGCATTGAAATCTGATCTCCACCCACATTGGCATGTCCCCTTCCTCTCCGCCCCCAGTCATGCTCCAGCCCTGTTTCTCCTTCCTCTTGACCCCCCATGCTCTCCTCAGCACTGCCTCCCTCCCTCTCTCCCCCCCCCCCAGCATCCACCGGCACAGCCTGCCAACTGCACCCTTGTGCACACCCGCTCACTCCCCCTTACACACTCTTCTCTGGTTCCACCATGCACCCCACTGACACAGACACGGAGGGGGAGGACATGTGGTGATGGACGTTAAGAGGCTTGTGCCCTTGGTAGGTATCTTAGGTCACGTCGGGATGGGGTGGAGGGGAGACACACACAGGAAGGTGCTGGGGGCACTGGAACAATTTGTACAGTGGGGGTGCTGAGAGAGCCACTGAACCAAACTGTAAACCCTGGATCAGAAGGAAACCATCTCACGCCGGAGGTGCAGCCGCACCCCCAGTTCCAGCACCTGTGGCTGTAGCACCCGGTCCAGCCAGCTGCAGACTGTCAACCCCTCTGATAGGGCACCTCAAAGCCAGAGCCACAAGAGACTTAGGAAATGGCACCCAGCCCCAAGGTGTCTGCACACAACCAGACAAAGCAGGCTGCACCAGGCTTCCTCGCCAAGCCCCTCTGCTGTAACCCACCTGACCACCTGGCCCGGGTCCCCCAGGACCTGCACAGTGCAGAGACAGCAGTTCTGGGACTAGCAGAGAGTCCACACCCCAGGGCGCGCCAGCCAGAGTCTGGAACACACATCCAGCACCCCTGGCTCGCCCAGCTTAGACAGCAGCTGCCGTGAATGGGGTCGAGGGAGCAGCCTGATTTGCTGGGAACGTGTTTCTTAGGGTGCGTGTGCACTATGGAGAGCAGGACAATGTGGGGAGGGGTGCAGATGCTGGGGAAGCAGGAGGTGTGTGCCTATGTGTGTCAGGGAGAGCGGGGCAGTGTGTGTGTGTGTGTGTGTGAGGGGGTGCAAATGCGTGTCGGGGGAGCAGAGAAAAGTGTGTGAATGGGTGTGTGCACATGCAGGAGAGGGAGAGCAGAGCAGTCTGCATTGGGCAGCCGGGTGTGTGCAGGAGTTTGTGTGCGCACATGTGCCAGGACAGCAGAGCAGTGTGTGCCTGTATCCACGCCATGGGAAAGAGGCCAGAGTGTGTGTCCACGTGCACGCGTGGGGAAGCTGAGCAGAGTGTGTCAGTCTCGGGGAATACCCGCCAGGGGAGTGGAGGGGGGGAGCAGGTGCAGAGGATTATCAACCTCATTTTGCAGAAGGAGAAACTGAGGCCACCTACGCACGGTCCCACGGGGACTCCTTGTGGGAGCTGGGGACATGGCCTCACCCCCCAGACCCTCCAGTGCCGGCTCACTAAAACCCCTCCTCCAGCCCACACACCTGCTGCTGGGCCTGGAGAAGCAGCTGCGGACGCCCCTCACCCCGCCTCTGGCCCGTGCTCGGAGCCGGTTCCTCAGCGGCCGGTTCTGCATTCCACGTGCGGCAGGGACCCCAGCTGGGGCTGAACCGCCCTCCTGTGGCACGCAGCGGTATTGCAGCCGCGGGAGACGCCCAAGCCCCAGCAGGGCCCCCCCGACCCATGTGGCAGCAGATGGTGGTGCACCCTGCTATATAGCAGCCACACCTCTACTGTAGCTTCTACATCAGGGGTCGGCAACTGTTCAGAAGTGCTGTGCGGAGTCTTCATTTGTTCACTCTAATTTAAGGTTTCGCATGCCAGTAATACATTTTAACATTTTTAGAAGGTCTCTTTCTACAAGTCTATAATATATAACTAAACTATTGTTGTATGGAAAGTAAATAAGGCTTTTAAAAGGTTTAAGAAGCTTCATTTAAAATTAAATTAAATTGCAGAGCCCCCCGGACTGGTGACCAGAACTCGGGCAGTGTGAGTGCCACTGAAAATCAGCTTGCGTGCCGACTTCGGCACTCGTGCCATAGGTTGCCTACCCCTGTTCTACATGGTGGTGGGCCAAATTGGGGGGCCTATTGCAACGTCCCCATCAGCCGGCCCTGGCTGTTGCATAAATTGGATCGCAGAGGCCCAATCTCACTTTGCTCCATAATCTTCTTTGGTGTCAGTGGGGAGCTGTCTGCATGGAGTCTGGGCACAGCACGAAAATTTAAGGTAGCTCTTCTTGGGCAGCAGCAGGAATCCCTTCTCAGTGTTGTCCTGAGCTAAGGCTAAGCTAACCAGATCAGGGGACCCAGAAGATATCACATGGGGTTGGGACTCTGGCATTAATCTATTGTGCCACTTTGCAGCTGACTTTGCCTCTCCAGTCCTCAGTTTCCCCCTCTGTGAAGTGGGGATAATGATGCTGACTTCCTTTGTCAGGTGCTTGGTGATTTGGGGCTCAAAAGTGGAAGAGTGAATTACTGGTAGTAGTGCCCTGGAGTCAGGACTCTTGGATTCCATTCCTGGTGCTGCCCAGTGGCATGTTCCATGATGTGGAACAAGTCATTTCACCTCTGTGGCCGAGCATCTCCATCTATCCATCGCTGCTTCTCAGGCACCGTGTGCCTCAGTTCATTGTTTGTAAAATGCTGGAAGGAGCCACAGACACGAAAACTAGTACAACGTGCCAGCTGGGGTACTCATGCACCCCTGCCTGCCACTGGACAGGCTGCTCACCTGTGTGTCACAGCCCCTATAGAGCTGCAGAAGATTCTCCTTTATCTTAGGGGACAGGAGCATGTGCTGAGTGCTCTCCCTGTCATTTCTGTGAAGGTTAGAGGGATCATGGAGTGTAGGGAATTCCCAGATAGCTACTGATTAAATATGATATGGCTGGGCTTGATCCATGGGTCCAGTGGCTAATTTCAGGCACAAGGAGGCATCAGGCAGAGGCTGATGGATAAATATACCATATCTCTTCCCTTTTATAAACCAAACAAGAGCACAACAGCATCTGAGCATCCTCGGAGATGCCCCCTGCCTCCTGTGCCTTCTGCTACTCTTGAAACTGGTCCAGCATTTTTGTTTATCTGTTAGTCCATGCCAGGGATGGTAAAATGCAAACAGCAGAGAGAGATGAGGAGGGAGGGGAACAGTCACTGCTCACTTCCCCTTAGCTGCTCATTTCAACCCTCTTTTGAGCAGAAATTACTCACATTAATCAAGAGTGAGAATGTGTTTGCAAACCTGCAAATCTGGCAGCACAGAATCAAATTCCATCAGTCGCAGCAGGAGGACAGGGGTCTGTATCTCCACTGCGCATGGCCTAATAGAGCAGTTGCCAGAAGAAATTGGATTTGAGAACTCCCCTAAATTAATATCCCCCTTTAAAAAAATGCCTGGAGATCTACATGACGAATGGGTGTTTGTAACGGAAACTGACGCAAATATCCAACACATCAAATCAGAATGGATCCACCTCCCAGCACACATCTACACAGAGAGGGACAACTAACTGAGTCGTTCTCTAGAGGCACCATCCTCTAGTAGCTAGAGCAAAGGATAGTCATTCAGGATGCCTGGATTCTAGCCCAGGCTGTAGGAAGGATTTTATCTAGTCATAAGAGCAGAGGACTCAGAGTCAAGACTCCTGGGCTCCATTCCCAGTTCTGCCACTGATTTTCCCCGTGACCTTGGACAAGTCACTTAACTACTCTGTACCTCAGTTGGTCCTGCTATAAAATGGGGTAGAATAACAATTATCCCCCTCCTTGGGTGTTGTGAGGGACCCAGGTATGCACTCAGGTGCTGACACACACAAACACTGACACTAAGTACGTTCAGTAAGCTGGTACATAGGAATAAGAGCCTTCATTGCTCCTCTTCTGACTGGCTCCCCAGCAAGACTCTGTCCCTCCTAGGATCCCACTGCTCCCTGGTTAGTTCTTCACATTGCCCCTCCCATCCCGGCAATGCCGCGTGCAGACATGTAGGATGGGGCAGAGTAGGGAAGATATCGCTCGACAAAACAAGGAGGGAGCCAAGAATTCTCTAAGCAGATTCTGCTTCTTAGGTGTTAGAACATTCCAGGGAGTCTCACTTCCCTGGACACCTGGCTACTGGTACCTTTGATCTTCCATAAACTTCTCACCCGGCCTTGGTCACTAACTCTGTTTGTTTTTATGAGAGGCAGTTTAGTTCCATGGATCGGGAGCCAAGAGAACTGGGTTTTAATCCCAGCTCTGCTTAAAACTGGCAGCTCCCTGAGGCGGTCTCTGTGTTATACATTTGTGTAGGGCCTAGTGCAATGGAGCCAGGGCCTCTAGGCACTACCGTAGTACAAATGGAAAATAACAACCAGCAATTATGAAGGAATAACCAGTAACTCATACTGATCATTAAAAATGGCCACAGTATCCTGCGTTTAGTAACTGGTCATTATTAATTAATAATCCAGTGAATAGGTAATCCTAGGAAAGTTTACCTCCTCTCTGCCAGAAGCTCAGCACCCCAGGGCCCAGGCCGGGGGATGAAGCTGGGGGTGGTTAGAGAGCTGGCATCTCCCTTGTGTCTGTGCTGCTGAGAGCTGCGGGCGGGTGGGATGCTTCAGTTCAGTCAGATAGAGCAGCTCTCTGGAAGGACAGCCAGGCTGCCCAGGAACACTAGGCTGTATCTCGGAAGAGCCAGCAGCTGATAAGCTGCAGCCTGCAGCTTCAATTAAGAAGGATGATGGAATGGCTGAGCTGCCCTTGACAGGTGCGAGCTTATCAGGTTCCTGGCCTGTGTTCACCGAGGAGTCTGGGCACAAATGCCTGGCGCTTTAACGGAGCTGCCGCTGCTCAGAGGTGATTGCTACTTCATTGGCTTATTTTTAGCAGCGCGGCTGGGAGTAAGATGGATGGGTTTTGTCTTGGGCGAGACTTTTGCCGACAATAGGAAGCCAGGCTTATGGGTTGGGGGCAGGGGGAGTCTCACACTCTGTGGCTCCTAAACATTCCAGGCCAAATTCAGAGTAGTCCTATTGACTTTGGTGGCACTAGGTTGCTTTACACCAGCTGAGCACCTGGCCCCTGTCCTGTTTTGGGATTGGAGAAGGAAAGGGTGAGCACATCAACTCAGAGGTTCTCTGTCCTATCCCTTCAGAAACATGGGCAGCTGCACAGATGAGAAAGGCCCTATGGAATCCAGGGGAAGCTTTCGTTGCAAAACAAAAGTTGTTCATGGCGATAGAAAGAGAGTAGCCCCCCCGGCCCATGCTTTGTATCAGCTATGGAGCTAAGGACAGACAGACAACGAGACAAAGCTTGGAGGAAGAGAGGCAATGGGCAATTCATATACTGGTCAGATTTTCAGCGTCTGTCGGGTAGAGCACAGGGCAAGGAGTCAGGAGATTTGGGCTCTGCCACTGACCTGATGTATGACCTTGCTCAAGTCACCTACTCACTTCTGTTTCTCCTCCCGTGCCTTTGTCTGCCACAGCCATTTAGCGTATAATCTCCCAAGGGCAGCAGGCATGTCTTTGGGTGTGGACAGCCCCTAGCTCCTGGGCCCCTGGGCTTAGGTGGGGCTTCTGGGTGTTAAGATAAGTCGCAGAAGTGGGTGTGTAAGAGGGACTTAAATCTGGGCTGTTTTGGGAGTTGCAGATGAGCTTGAGGCAGTGGTATTGGGCATAGGGGGCCGTGGGGATGAAATATATAAATGAAAACCAGGGGGTAGGTCTTGCAGGTAAGGCACTGAAGTTGGGCTTGGGGCGGGGAGCTGTGTCTCATTCGCTGCTCTGCTCTGTCACCTTTGTGCGAGTCACTTTTCTCCACATGCCAGCTTCCGATCTGTAACCTGGGGATAATCATCCTTCCTTTGTCTGTTTCACTAGTGAACTCCTTAGGGCGGGACTGTCTCCTGTGTGCATGTACAGCACCTAGCGCAACAAAGCCCTGATCTCAGACAACATCTCCAGACTCCCCTGTAATTAATAACCAATATGATAGTTAGAACATGGGCCACACTGCTGATTTTAACTAACGCTCTATTCAAACATCCCACTCCCCCCCACCCCCAAAGCTTCTTATTTGCTAGTGAAAATAAGACTGGTTCCCTTGGCCACTTTCTCTTCGCTTGGATTCTTCACACCTGAAATCAGCTTGGTCACGCTGCCGAGATCAACAGCTGTAAACAAAAGGCCTTGAAGAGCCAAGTAAGCGAAGAACAACAAAACCGCAGTCACTTCTCGGGGCCCTGGGGAGAACAGAATTAAAGTTGAGCTACGCTGATATGAATTGATTCAGGAGGATTGCTGTTGAGTAATTACATTCAATGAGAGGCTGCCAATACAATTTGCTACCAGTTGTCACTTTCTATCAAGTCTAATGGTTCTGAGCACACAGATTCCTTGTCAGAGAGAACACTGGTGTGTGATTATTCAAATGGAGCATAGCAGCAGCATGGTGAGAAACAAGGAATTAGGCAGAAGTCCTGGATTCCAGCCATCCACAGCCAGGTACCAGTGCAAAGCCCAGGTATAGACAGGCTAAGCTGCTCTAAGCCACAGTGTGCGCCTGTGCGAATCACCTGGGTTCCAAGCAGTGATGGTTCCCCAACAGAGCATATGGTGACTTTGCATCTCTGCACTGGTGCAGCTATGTCAGTGGCTGGAATCAGGGCTAACCCACAGGGATTGAGCGAGGGGGATTTAGGGTGTTCACCTTGCACGGTGTATTAGTGGGATCTCTAGGCAGGCGCCATGAGATCCAGGGCGCTGGGAGGAGAAGCGGTTGTGGCGACAAATACAACAACCTGAATCTGAAAGGGGCTGAGACTCTGGGGGAGCTGCCAGCTGCTTGGTGGGATGGAGGACATTTGCCACCCGGCAGGAGTGCATCCCCATCTCCACAGCAAGGGGACTAGAAAGGAGCTAGCCAGGTGCTGGTAGCAGAGCTCAACCCAGCCAAGGCGGAGGGGCATGGTGAGCGAGGAGCAAGCCTTTGCCCTCCACACCATGGGTGGCGTGGCCATTCCAAATCCCCTCGAGCTAGGAGAGTTCTCTGCACCAACCCTCTGTGGGCAATAGACGCTGGGCAGCCTGGTAAAGCCCACAGGGGTGTGGATTCAGGATTGAAAGTCTAGCTTGCTTTCAGTGGCAAAGGGGTGAGGGCTGAACGGGGCTGAATGCCTAGTCCTGCTCTTAGGCAAAGCCTGGAGGATACCCACTGTGTGTCCAGAGCTGGGGTCGGAAACATTAAGGAGGTTGAAGGATTGAAGGACAAACCCCAGTGACCTGGTTCTCTGCCATATAGTGCCTTCCATAGGTGCATAGTTTGGAAGAACAGATGGGACCATTCGGAACATCTGATCTGCTACCTGCAAAACCCAGGGCAGACAGCCTCAGCCAGTGATCTCTGCATCCAGCCCATACCTCCTGGCTGAGCTGGAGCACATCTACCTCATGTGTTTATGTACGCCTCTGCAAAGCATGAGCACTTCGACTTGGAGTCATTTCACACCCCGTTTGCAAAGGATTGCACAAGGAGCCAGGCAGAGGAACCGGGCTTAATGTCTCTCAAACATCTGCCCAAGCTGAGGAGTCATTTATCCTGGGGATAACGATGAAAGTTCCAGACGGAAACGACCTAATGAGGTCATCAAGCTGGTCCCCCATCCCAGCGAGTGCAGCAGAATGGCCTGGGGCGTTCTTCCAGACTGCCTAGTTATTTAACAAAAAGGAGAAGCTAATTGTACTAATACTTAGGATCAAATCCTCCCGTTACACCGGTGTAACTGTGTCATGCCATTGATTTCTGTGGAGTTACTCTGGATTTACACTGGTGTAACGTTTGGCTTCTTGCATTTCTCTAGCACACTCAGGATGTGATCCAAAGCCTATTGAAGTCAGTAGAAAGATTCCCACTGATTTCAACAGGCCCTAAATCTTAAAAGCCCTCTACAAACTAGAACTAGTTAAGCCCCCTAACACTCCTGTGATAGAAAGCAGTATCCAGTTGCTCCATTCATTTTGAGAGATATCCCTTTGTAAACCTCCCACCAGGTCAAAAGCCTTTTCAGGGAGCACTGAAGGGGTTAACCCCTTTGCACCATACACCCCTGCAAACTCCTGTGGAAGTTCCCCGCCCTGCCTCTTCATCATTTTTCAGCCAAGCCCAGGCCTGCCAAGCAACTGAAAGCCTCAGTGTCTTTTCTTCACATCCAGCAGCACTGGATGATTGAATCTTGACCTTTATGGCTCAGGTTTATTAACTCTCTGTCCCTATCCATGAGGATTGAGCATGCAGAGACACAGAGGAGACAAAGAGAATTTCCAGTGCACAGGGCTTGTGGTGAGCTGAAATTTGCACCGTGGAAGAATAATTCCAGGCTGGGTTAATGTCGGAGTGTGTCTGTCGCTAAAGCTGAACAAATGATGAGCAGCTCACAATTTATTCTATGAATATGAGCCCAGATTTTTAAAAAGGAGCTCTGCATCTAGCAACTCCCTTTTGCAGGACAATGGCAGCTACTGGCTACTGAGCGTTTTTGGCATTCCAGCCAGAACTTAGTGGAAGTGCCTAAACGGAAGCTGAACTCTTCTGATAATCTAGCCCAGCACTTCAATCTCCTTGGGTAGAATGTCCGCAGGCCAATCATGATTTTCCCAAGTGAGTTTGTTGTTTGCATTTATTCAATGACTATCCTATTTGATTGTGTTTACCTGACGGTTCTGTGGGAGAATATTAGAATTCTGAACTGTGCTGTGCAGTTGCAACCAGTCAGATAAGCCATTCAGTATGGCTTTCTGCTTCCTGACTGGATAAACTTGTGCAAGCAGTTTGCTTTGGACGTTTGTGGAAAGCAAACACCAAGGTGCTTGGATATGATGGTGAAGGGGCCTGTAAGGTAGATAGATAGATAGATAGATAATGTCTATGGGGAAAGCAAGCAGGAAAGAAAAAAGGGGTCTGAACATGGCCAAAGCAAATCCATTTAAAAAACTTAAATGAACATTTGCAGACAATGCCTTTCAATAGTTTTCCCAGCTCTTTCTACCCCTAAATCACAGAGATTCTTGCTGGAAAGGAAAAAGTGAGGGGTCTGTGTGTGAGAGAGACACACCAAGAGATGAGTGTAAGTCTATCTGTGGGTTCAGAGCCCCTCAGAAGCCCTCCCCCTCGCTCCCCAACCTGCACCACCAAAGATAGAAGCTGCCTACTGAAGCATGACAGGGGGCCAGCAGTCTGCAAGGTCTGCAGGGGGATATTGATTAGTTTTACAGTGTAAACTGACAGAGCCTATTTAGATGATGTAATGAAGACAGATGATCCCGGCCTCACGCTGCTCAGCTTCAGGGAGGGAGGAAAATCATAAATCGGATGCTGGAGATATACTCTATTGCTCTCCCTGTCTCGCCCCCGTTGCTCATCTGCTCTCCTCCACTCTGCCTGTCTCTATTCCTCCCTCTGCTCCTTTCTTTCTCCCTTGTTCCTCTTCTTGCCCTTTCTGCCCCTGATTGTCTCATCCAGGTCCGTGTTTTCTATAGTGCCTCTCACCATTGTGCCTAGTCTGCAAACTGGCAAATGGGCTCAGCTCACACTGCTTTATTCCTTGGCCTTCTGTATGTGCCCTGTCCAGATGTCCTCACTCCCATGCCCAGCCCTAGTGAAGGCAATGAGTGGAGGCCTGCTGGTCTCCCTGCGCATAGGGGATCTCACTGCCTTCTTCACCATGAACCAAGGCCAGCCCTACTTACAAGGGGACATAACTCCGTGAGTAATAAATGGGAGCTGTGCCTGCTCATAGCTAGACCAACCTCACCTTCCAACTGGCTCCTTTGTCCTTCTCGTTCCATCTCACTCCCTTGTCTCATTCACTCTCTTGCCTTCTCCTGCTCTGCTTCACTTGCCCGACACATTATTTCTTAAATTTCCTAATATCAGGAGTTGAACTGAGCATTTCCTTTCCCCTGTGGTTTATAGACAGGCATCTCCTCTTCTGCACCTCAGGGATCTTGCTGATGAAAAGACACAACAGCAGCCAATATGTGTCCTATCTGCTAGCCTAACACGCTACAACCCCCCCACCACCTCGCTAATGTACGAGGGGCACCAAGTAAATAAGGAGCATTGCTCAGAATAACAGTATCAGGGAGCTATCTGCACTGTAGTTCGGGTGACCAGACAGCAAGTGTGAATAATCGGGACAGGGGGTGGGGGTAATAGGAGCCTATATAAGAAAAAGACCCAAAAATCAGGACGGTCCCTATAAAATCGGGACATCTGGTCACCCTAATTGTAGTCAAGCACAGCACCTTGTCCTGGGGCTCATTCAGTGTCCACCAAGTCCAGGTGTTAGAAGCTGATGAGTTCTTTTCATAGGACAGGACCAGGGCCGACTCCAGGCACCAGCTTAGCAAGCAGGTGCTTGGGGCTGCCACTCCAGAGGGGGGCGGCATGTCCAGGTATTCGGCGGCAATTTGGCAGAGGGTCCCTCGCTCCCACTTGGAGCGAAGGGCCTCCGGCTGAATTGCCGCAGATTGCAATCGTGGCTTTTTTTTTTTGGCTCCTTGGGGCGGCAAAACCCTGGAGCCAGCCCTGGACAGGACTGTTATAGTAACTAGCAGATGGTGGGTTTCTTTCCCAGTACAGATCAGTTCTACACACCTGAATTCAAGCTTGCAGTGTTGCCTACCTGAAGTGTTCAAATAGCATATGTCAGTCCCATAAAATCGCGAGAGCGGCTTAAAATTCATGCCATTTTAAAAAAGAAAATACATTTTTGATTCTTTTCATTTTGGACCATTTAGGACATCGTGTTTTCAAGCTTTTCTCCATAACCATGAAGATTGGATATTTACTTTTTAAATTAGTTTAATGTGAGATTCTCCCATCATCACAGGACTGCAAGGGCTGGGGCTTGAAGAAAAACACCCAATATCACACAACTTGACATAAAATCACAAGAATTGGCCAAAGTGTTAAAATAAGAACATCCGATCAAATCAACAAAATGTCATAAGAGTGGTTCTCCTCTCACTCTGACTTTCATAGACGTTAAGGACAAAAGGGATCCCTGTGATCATCCCAGGCCAGAGGATTTCACTTGGCAATTCCTGCACCAAACCCAGTAACTTGTGGGCCAGGTAGAGCGTATCTCTTGGAAAGTTGGTCCAATGATTAATTACCCTTGCTGTTAAAAGTTTACACCAGTTATTCCTGATTCGCTAGGTATTACTCATCCTGACATCATTAAGACCTCATGACTTGGAGATAATTGGTAAAATCTTGCAAAATCTAGGGGAAATTGCTGTCCAGTGGCACAATCCCCAGCTCCCAACAGCCAAGCAGAAAGGCACTCGTGTCCATTTGGACATTCATGGCAAAATAATATTGTTTCTTCCTGGGCTAATGGAGCTAATTTAATCAATGGAGCCAACTCCTGCCCTCACTGTATGTGGAGAGCTGCCAGTGATGTTAATGAGAACAGTATGAGAGGACAGAAGGTCCTAGGTGATCCATAATTTGGAAGAAAATAAATCTAAAAATAGGACACTCCAGGTAACATCGATAGCTATTATTGGACGCAAATGTGTTGTAATCACAGCAGTGAACCTCTTTAAAAGCTGCGGAAGAATATCTCGCATATCATAACAACAATTCACAAGCGTGCAATCAATTGTGAGGATATTTTTCTGGCTCTTTGAGCATTGCTAGAACATCATTCCTTAAATTCAAACCGTAGCCCCTCACTGGGGGGGTCTGGTATCTGAATGGCATTGAGTTGGTGGCTGTTTGAAGGCGAATTTTAGAGGTTTTTTTTCAGGTAGACTATCGGATTCAGTGGGAGTTTGCCTGTTTAAGGGCACTTGATCACAGGTGAGTAAGGAGGATAGGACAGGATCCTTTGTGAGTAAACTTTTAAATAAAGGCAAGATTGGGCCACTCTTACTCTGGGAGTAGCTTCATGGGGCTGAGGTACTACACAACATGAGTGAGTAGGATCAGAATATAACCCTGAATGACCAATTACTCTCTAGTTGGTTGTCAATTTGCAAACTGCCTTGGGCCAAATCGTGACCCCCTTCCTCACTTGGGTGACCCATTCTTCACCTATTAAAGCCAATGGGGCTACTCTTGTGCGTTACTGCTCCCCAACGGCAGGGAAGCATTCGCAGGCTAGTCCTGTATGTATTAAAGGTATTATTTCCAACTCATGCTCTCTGCCAGCATCTGTCAGTCTGTCTCTGGCAATCTTGTGCACTATGGACAAAGCAAACACCTCCTGTGTCTGGCAGACCAGTCTGACTGTTCCCACAAGCTTGACCCTTGTAGCAAATCATTTCTTGGTGGCAGTTCACTTACGGAAAAATATAAGCAAATCTTATATGACACGTTTATTTTTGCCATCTCTTCATTAGCTCAGAGCAAAAATCCTGCCAAGCTGCATTGTTGGGAATTATGCAAATTAAGGACATCAAGGCAATTTAGAAAAAAAACGAGGATGATGTCAAAGCTAAACTGGTGCCTGAAGATGACAAAACTCTCATATTGCTACTGGTTTGGGGTTACACAGCTCTCCTATCTATCTATCTATCTATCTCTCTATCTATCTAAAGGTTTTATATTTCAGCCCATTACTATAGTATCCGAGCATCTTCTACATAAAATCAATTAGCAATAGCGAAGTCCCTGGTGGACTCCATAGATTCTCTGGCATTTCTCCCTTTCTGCAGCATCTCATACACTCATCTCTTCCATGCCACCCTGGCTCTTCTCCTCCCTGCTTTGGACGCAGTGAAGCTGTTTTGAGTCAGATCCAGTCTGATCTTCACTTGCTGCTGAAGGCTCGGAGAGGGGCTTTAATTGTCAAGTTTGCTAGGCAGCACTCAGACAGGCAGTAGGGTCCCCTGCTTGAATCTGGCTTTCTCACTCCCTCTGCATTAGCTTCAAGCAGGTCCTACTCCTCCACTTCCTAAGCTCTCCCAGGCTATGTCTTCCTAACCTCACCTCCTGCTACATGTGATCTTGTATGGACCGGCCATCACACTGTGGCATAGGCGCTGGAACTATGGGTGCTGGAGGTGCGGTAGCACCTCCTGGCTTGAAGTGGTTTCTCTCATATACAGGGTTTATAGTTTGGTTCAATGGCTTTCAGCACCCCCACTGTGCAAATTGTTCCAGCACCTATGCATTTGGGGATGTCTACACTGAAATCAGAGGTGTGGTCGCAATCCAGGTAGCCACACCCTGCTAGCTTTAACTGAGCCAGCACAGCTACCAATGGCAATGAAGATGCAGTGGCACAGACCCTGATGTGGGGTAGGATCACAAGTACATACCCAGGGTTTGGGGCAAGCTTGTGCAGCCCACACTGAAGATTGCATCACCACATCTTTCCTGCTGTTTTTAGTTGTACTAGCTAGATTAGCACAGGTGTGTCCACATGAGCTGCGATCACACAATGTAGTCATCCCCTGAGTGTACAGCAGGGACCTTTCATCACTTCCTGGGCATCAAAAATAGGCATCGACAAAAATCCTTGGTGTAACCCTGTTGATCCCTATGGATTTATGTCAAGGTTGAATTGAACACATAGAATCTCTAGCTCTAAAAGACTAGTTAGGTCCTGTCTAGTCCAGCGCAGTTCTACACTGTCTAGCATTTGCCCCAGTCTAGTTTCAAATGTTCCAAGCAAATGAAGTTTTCACTGCTCCCTTTGTGGGATTGTCTGCAGGCTAACAGAACTCACTGTCTGAGCAGCCTAGTGCAAGACTTCACAATCCCGTTTAGAAGCCCACAATGGAAAAGTGGACATGTCTTTGTATCTGGGATAATGTCAGAAAATGCAGTCCTACCCCCAGGTCTGAATTCAGTGGGGCAGCAGGGGTATAAATAGGAGTAGAGTGTGGCCCACGCTGTAGGTTTTAACCCTGAATAAATGCATATTTAATAATCAATCATTACAGTCACACCATCCAGTACTGGCTTTATGATATCTAAAGTGAATGCAGAATTGATAGTGATGGCAAAACCAAACCAAACCCAAACTGGTTTGCCTTTGCTTGTGCAAAACTTCATAGGGCTGGATGTGTGTGTGTGTGTGTGTGTGTGTGAGAGAGAGAGAGAGAGTATTTTATTTCCTTTTATTTGCAAATTGAAAGCCAGGATGTGTATTTAATTCTATCTGAGCCCACAAGTCCTGAGGTGGGGATTGAGAGGGGTTCCAGTTCGGGTCCATAATGAAGAACCTGAACATCAAGCATTTCTCTAGTATACCTTTTTAGAGCCAGGATATCCTGGTGATGGGCTTTACAGAGACAGAATCACAGGTAAGGTTGAGGGAAGAAAGATTTGCAGGGGCGTGCATGGATGTGTGTGGACAGGAGAACAGTCATTTCCATAAGATGCTCATGCCCAAGCAATTCTTGGAAGTGGAAAAATGATGTTTCCCAGTCATATTTGAATTGTGCAGACTAGCATTCAGAAAAACACTGAGGGAAGCAGAAAACAGCGGGGGACACACACTTCCATCCTCACTTTGCTAATTACATTCATTAGAGAAAGAACGCTGCCTCCGATTTAGAACTACATTGGCTATTTTTAATTTCCCTGCCTGTTGAAAGCAGAATTTAGAGCATTGTAAAATTTTTTCCCCCTGGGCCAGATTCTCTTTTTTCATCTGTCTCGATATAAAGGGACAGGAAAAAAAAAACCCGAAAGAGAGAAGGATTATGGGGGACAGGGGCAGAGAAAGAGATCAAGCAAATTAATTCTCTGCTTCTTTCCCTTGGAATGATTTAGGGTCTTAAATGAGGTTTCTAACTGGGTAGAATGCACAGATCTGTGCACTGTCCTAGCAGAAGGTAACAATGTGAGACTGTGCAGAGAATGCAAAGATCTCATCATAACATCATTGATGCAGAAGTGTTCCCTGCTCCCTGCCCAATGAGGAGAGAGCTAGAGACAGAGAATAATTTATTCAATAACCTCACATTCAGGTTGCAGGCTCCCTTCCACTGCCTGTGTGGGAGGGAGGTCTCTTCATATCTCCCCTTCTACCCGCCTCCCTCCCACCCCTGCTACTGCACACACACACACACACACATCCATACAATTCCCTTACAATTAGGAAGACACCTATTCAGCACCGCTCTTATTGCTGGGCTTTTGTTCCTCCTCGTCTTTGCTGGCAAAGCTATTCCCTCTGCAAGTCTGTGTTCAGTGCTCAATGCTCAGTGGTTGTTGTGTTGCTTTTCATAATCTCTACCAAAGAATTGCACTCCCACTGAAGTCCTGATATTAAGGCTGCAAGGAGGAGAGGGGGAAAAAAAAGAAGGAAAAAGTAAGACAGCATTTTCTCTTCCTTTCTTTGTTAAAAAGTCTTGCATCGTGGAAGTGTGTGTGTGAGGGATGGTGAATGGGAATGTATACAAATATATATATGTACATATACCTACATAATATGTATTACACAGGTAATATATATGTGTATCTATATGTGATCAGCTAAAAGAAATTTAAGTTCTTTATCTGTTTTTGTTAAGTATTGTGTGTGTGTGTGTGTATATATATATATATATATATATCTGTCACACTGCATACCATTCATTCAGTTTATGTTTAAAATACTTATGTTCATGTGTATATATGTATGATCTGCTTCAATAAAAGTTCTCTTTGTTTTATTTAGATATCAATGAAAAACATGTATGTGTGTAAATTTGTGTGTATATACCTATGTGTATCTGTGAAACACATATTCATGTACACTGGCTGTGTACTATGCATGAAGTTTACATGCAATTCTTATGCCAATGCATGTGTGTGATTAGCTAAATTAAATATAAATTCTTTATCTGTTTTAGTCAAGTATCAAAAGCGCATCTGTGTGAATGTGTTTGAATATGCATGTGTGTGTATATCTATCTATACATCGTACACTGTATATGAAATGTGTACTTTCAGGTATATATGTGTGAGCAGCTAAAATATAAGTTCTTCATCAGTTGTAATCAACTATCATGTGTGCATGAATGTTTGTGTGTATATATACACACACACACTATATATATATATATATATGCACATAAATACACACTGTGTACAATATGCAAAATATAGCTAATGCATATGTTCATGTATATGTGTGTTCAACTAAAATAGATTTAAGTTCTTTTATCTGTTTCAGTCAGTATTAATCCTTGGTTGCAGGCAAAGAGGAAAGATAAATTCCTTGATTAGTTCAGAAGTATATTTTTCCTGATGAGTATGAACTGAAGGCTGAAGAGCTGAAAATTGTTTGTGAGTCTGTTTTGTTGGACATCCTTAAGTCCTTTAAGAAAATAATTGTTACTGGGATAGGTGGAGACCAGTATTTCCACAAGAGATTCCCCTAAGAAATCCTTGTTCTTTATCTGAAAACTTATAGTTCAAATACTAGTGCTAAAAAAAGAAACCCATTGTGTGTGAGAGTCTCTGGATTTCCTACAATGAGGCAATCCCTAGTCTAACAAACCACAAAAACCAAAGAAAGAATATGGTGCATTTATTAATCAGAATGATCATGGTGACTTCTGTACAAGGAAAGGGAATTAACTCCTTTAAAATAGGAATTTGATTTCATTGTCATTTCATTTCTGGGGTTATTTCATATGTGCATGTAAATTTCCACCAAAGTGGTCCTGAATATTGACTTCCGATAGCTGGGCTGGTCCGAAGAGGCTAAGAGGTCTCCTGTGGTTTGTGCATTGATTTGGGTGCTAATGCTAACGAGACTTTGTGTGTGTGTGCATGGACTATGTTAACCCTTTGAGAAGAATAATTATTTTTCTCCACTGGAAGCTACAGCAGAGGCAACAAGGAGGGAGAGAGGGGGAGAAAAAGACAAAGGGAATGAGAGAGGGAGAGAGAGAAACCCCTGAATCCAGACCTGCAAAAAAATAACCCCCATAAGGCCATAAATGGAGGATTGTCCAGCCCGTGCATTCAATAGGTGGCAAGGCAGGTCGGGCAGGGGGTGCTTTCTTTCTGAATTCTCAGGACATCTGCAAATTCTCCAGGGAGAAGAAAGCGGTGGCAATTTGGGGCCTGTTCCTGCTCCCCTTTGCTTCTCTGGGAGCAGGAGCTGTCTCGTTCTTTGTCCGTCCCCACCCCCTGCCCCAAGGAGCTGTGAATTTGCTCTAGTGAAGGAAAGCTAACTGGCTGCCTTATGCAGACACGGTTAATGAAAGTCTTTCTGGGAAGCGCAGGTTTCTTCCTAGGTCCCCATTGTTCCCTCTGCAATACTGCGCTGATCTGCAAGCGCCAAGCCATGGCTGTCGTGCTGGCCACTGAGTCTGGGTGGATCCGTCGCGTCTCCACGCCGTTCTCACTGATCTCCTCACAGACGGGGATAGGTCTCGTTTCCAAATGCACATTTCACTTGCTGCCTAACACAGAATTAAGCAGGCATCAATCCTCGGTTTTGCTGGGAGAGTGGGAATAACATGAAGTTGAAGCCAGCTCAGCCTTTAGATGAACCTACATCAGCCTCAGTTATTTCCTTCTGGGTTCTGATGCCAGGGAGATGGGCACATTTGAAGTACCTCAATTAGACAGGCAGAGCAGATCCAGACACAGCACAGAGAGCTCACAGCTCTGAGCTCTCTTGGAGCTGAGGTTCTCCTCTTACTGGTACTGGCGGACGTTAGGAGTAACGCCAACCAAGTCTGTGGGCCTGGTGCCGCTGTCACTGACACTGCTGCAAATCAGGAGGAGCTGTTTTGCAGGTGGTGGAGTTTCACAGATGTAAAACTGAGAGAAGAAAAGAAGTGGGTCCTTCACCTCCAAAGGGATGGAGCTAACTCAAAAAACCTGCTGGAGAAGTAGGTTCATCTCCATGACCAGCTGCCCTGCAGTTAGGGGGTTTCAAGTAGGACCAGAATAAGAAATACTGGAGTGAGCTCTCAGCAAAAGGGAGCTGTTCTTCCTGGGGGGACCTTCATGTCCCCAAGGGGGGGAGCTGTGTGCCCCTGGAGGGAGGATCCCTTAAAGTAGGAGAGCTGTTCCTTTGGGAGGGAAGGGCAAAGTCTTATATTGGGAGAACTGATGTGTGGTGTCTACAGGTAAAGGTACAGCTGGGTAAGAGGGTCCTTGGCATCTCCAAAGGGGGAGAAAGTTGTTCATGAGGGAAGGAGTCTCCAGCATACTTCATCACTCTGCCTCCTCCCCAGCAATCCTCCTCTCTCAAGGGGCTGGGGAGAAGCAGCAGCAGCAGCCACCTCCATAATCCTCTGTGGAAAACCTAATGAATGCATCCTTCTCTCCATTCACTCATTTAATCCATCCGCGGGCAAAAGCGTCGCCAATGCTGCTGCAGCTGCAGCTGTGGGCCTTATTTTCAAAAAATGAAGTGCCAGCTGGATTGAGGCTGGGATTCTTTTTACAGGTGTGCAGGGAGTGGGGGATAGGATCTAATAATGGAGCGTGGTTGCTTCCTCACCCATCAGATCTTCTACCCGACCACCTAAGATCACTGCTGGCACAAGCAACCACCTCCCTCCTTCCAATCCCTCCTGGGGAAAGTGCCTTTGTCCACTGGTTGAAGACCAACCTGAGCTTGTCCACAATGACCTAAGCCAATATCAGCCCTAAGCTTGGGCTCATATTGAAACCTCTTGCTGCTTCAGCAGCCAGCAAATCTCCATTGAGAAATATCTCTGTGGGGATGGCACGATACACTGTGGACCCTTATTAGCTCTTAAAGGGCCTCTGCTCTTATTCCCTCCCCACTTCTTTCCCAGATGCATTTCCCTTAATGGAGGGAACATTCAGGAGTGGAGCAAAACTTTGAGGCTCACTCCCGGATTCTCTAGGTCTCTCTCTCTCTCAGGACTTTCCAGATTGTGTGCTCTTAGCCTCTTGGGTAGGCTCTTAGGTAGGCTCTTGGGTAGGCTCTTAGCAAAACCTTTGTGTGGTAAAGTGTTAGGCACAGCCGCCGTGTCATAGGAGTCATGACAGTGGCCAGGTGGAGGACAGGGTTTCAGGCATGGTCAGAGTGAGGAGGCCACCAGGCCACGAGAGGAGACCACAGGACTGCTGAAATGACACAAGCTCTGAGTATTGTTACATTATTGTAACTCTCTGGGGCATCCCTGCAGAAGCAGAATGGCCCTGTTAAACCAGAACATTGGGCCTCCCCGAGTTTGGAATAATCATTCACTGTCTGCTGGGCTAGAGAAGGTGACCTTGCAGGGCTTTGCCAACACCAGCTTTTGTGGGCCACGTTTGGCATTGACTTACCCTGGAGTCAGTGAGGATTCAGAGAGGAGCTGTAAATCAATGGCCCTAGGAGTCTAATCCAGGTTCACCCAGTCCTGGGTGTGTGTGCGAACTAGTGCAAGGCCTAGCACAAGGTCTCTTTCTCTCACCCACACACCCACATGCCATCTCTCACACACACACATACACAGAGCTTCCTCTTCCCATGGGGATCGTGGGTGGGTGCAAAACTACAGCAGTGAGGGCACAGAGGTGGGGGAGTGAGAGAGACTAAGAGGAAGTGAATCCAAACAAATGAAATCCAGCGAAGATCGTTTTAATCCAACCTGTTCCAGCAGCTGCCTCAGCTAATTATTCTCCAGCCAGCAATGGTGGAATGTCAGTAGGGGGCATCCCCCCACTCTGCGCTTCACCGGAGATTGGGCTGGTGTTCCTGGGTGTGATTTACTTTCATTCCCCCACTGCCCCTCTCCACACAAACACACCGTGCAGGAAAATATCAAAAAATAATAATATTGAGCCCTGAGTAACAGAGCCTGAGGCGAATGCACGGGGAAGTCGAAGCCACAGCTATCCTCTGGGAGTTCCTTTCATCTACCCCTGTGTAAATCAGGAGGAACTCCGTGGGGCTGAATGGTGCAAGGCAGAGGGCTATCAGACACTCGGCTTTATAAAGAGGACTCCTGATCAGGTGCTTCCTTCACTTACTCCAGTGTGACTCCAGACACGTCAGGGTCTGTGAGAAGAGAATCAGGCCATATTTCTTTACTAGATGGCCCTGAAATGAATCCCTATGTCCAAGCACTACCTCATCCCAAAAGAAGGTGGAATCTGGATTCCAGATTCAAATTTCAAGCCTATCACCCTTCTCTTCAATGAGCCAAATCAAAACCTAATATCCCATCAGGCAGCAGCTCTAGAGAGGAGGTGGGAGAAACCGGATCTGAAGTCCATGGCTTGGGCCCATGTGTACTGTGAATCCTGGTTAGTTCCTTGCTGTGTGGTGGTGAAGCTACACGAGATGGCGTTTCAGATCTGGTGTGATTATTTCTTTCAAGGGCAGGGGGCAGGCTAGGATTGTGTTTGGACTGGAGTTCAGCTGCTGATATTGGAGGGACCAGAACAACCAACCCCCCATTCTATAACCCTAATTCAGGCAGGACTCCCCACTGAAGTCAATGGAGAGATTTGCAGGAGTGATGGCCACAGGTCTGGGTCCATTCTTCTCTGCCCCTCTCAATTCAGTTCTGTCACATCCCACAGACAAGGGATCTCCTCTGCTGGAAAGGATGGACAAAGGCAGGTGGGGACAAAAGCTGTGGGACTGGTGCCTTCCAGGCCTGAGGCTTCCATCACCGGAAAGCCCAATGCAAACAGTGGTAGTTATCCCCTGCCCCCAGTAGTTCGTACATGCCATGGGTTGGTGATGGGGGTCTGGCTGAGTCTTGTCTTGCCTGTGCGAGGGATGAGTGGGGCAGATCGGCCTTGGAGCGGCGGTACACCCCACGGAGCAGGCAGAGGGCCAGCTGGGTCAGGATGGAGGAAGTGCAGCTGGCTATTCAGTTGGCTGGATTGGAAGCAGCAGCCCAGGGGTTACAGGTTGCTGCTCCTCCCCATTTCTTACAGGCTGGATTGCCAGGTGCAGTGGGGGCAATGCACTCCCTCTCGCAGATGGACACCCCAGGAGATTAAATTCACTGTCCTCTGTCCCTGTTCCCTGTGGGGGATCAGAGGCTTATACTGGAAGTTGAAATGAAATCTCAAGGGCCCGATTCTCCTTTTGTGTCAGGCGCTGCTGTGACACATCCACTGCAGTTCACCGAGTTGCTCCTGTGTTACGCTGCTAGAAGTGAGAGCAGGGTCGAGCCCTTTCCCTCCCAATGAGGGACAAGGTTGCCCCCTGTGTAAAGCTGCTGAAATCAGCGGAGTTACACCAATGCTGGACTGGGATTCCTGGAGCTCTGTGGGCAGAGGTGGCGTGAAAGGGGGTGTCAGTTACAGAGCGATAAGTGGGGCCAAGCAAGGCTGAGCTGCTGTAACCTACACCTTGGGAAGGTGTCAGTTAGACCAGGCCTCTCTGAATCTGTCTCTCAGCACACTTACCCCTCCCCTTTTTTTCTTTAACTCCCCTCTCTAATCTTCTCTCTCTCTTTGCCCCTCCCCTCGCCTCAGGTCCAGCTCGCTGAGGCATCACTGACAGTCTGGCAGTTTTCCTCTCTCCCCGTTACCAAGTCAAAGTTGCCTGGGATTAAGCAGGGATCCAGAGGCTTAGACCTTCCCCGAGTCTCCCTTTGTATACCTCTGGGCGCAGCAACCTTCATGTCTCTTGCTTTAACTTACCCCTCAAGACGTCATTTTGAGCTCTCCACCCCAATGTCAGGGAGCCCTTCCTCCCCCATTCTGGCACTCGGTGAGGATGAGAGTCTTGTGGGGTTTCAGCCCCACTCCCCTTTGGAGAGAAACCCAGCTCTGTGGTAGAGATAGAAATTGCTCTGCTGAGTTCTTGTTGGGGGTGAAATAACACGGTGGGAGCCAGTTGCAGGGGGCACATGCTCTGCTCTGGCGTTTATTATAGGCTCATACCAGTGGGGAGGGGAGATGAGCCAGCAGAGCTCTGTCTCAAGCTATGGCAGAGACAGCCCCAGGCTCCCCAGCTGCACGAGGTGTATGAAGAATTAAAATTTGTCTCCACCTCTATCCCCTCTCTGCTGCCTCCATAGTGCCAGGCCATAGGTCTGAACCAAGCCCTCAAATGTGACATCTGCAGCCCTGAACCTCAGGGAAGTTTGGTACTCAGGTCAGAACTTGGCTGCTGACCCAAGACCCCACAGACTTGGCGGAAATTCACATCTGGGTCTAAACTTTGGAGATCAGCAGGCAGCCTGAAGTTCCTTTTCCAATAGCTTCCCCTTCTCTCTCATTTTCTGAGCTTTTTATCAATCCTTTGGAAACGACCACCCTCTCCCTCAGCCTCCCGCACAGGCTGGGTGGCAATCTCAGATTGATGGCTCATCCCATAGCCTTCCCTCCTCCCCACCACCGCCCTCACAAGGGGGAGGGGAGACAGGCAGAGGAGGCTGAAGAGCAGGGGTTGTGATGCAATTAAAATGGGGGAGCCATAGATTCCCCCCCCCACCGCTGCCTTACCCTCCTCTTCCACTCTTCTCCGCCAGCAGCCTGACCCCCTGGCCCAGAAGCCCCTACATTCATCCCCTCCAAATTTGAGTGAATGACTTTGCAACCTGGGCACATGGTTGCAGCACCACTCAGGTTTGGCCAAATGGTGGCCTGAATGGCCCCCCAGTTGGGCCGCCCTATGTCGAAGAGCCTTCCTCCATCTCTTCCTCCCCTCTTGGCAGTCCAGCTCGTCGACAGCCGCGTGGGTGCCTGCCACCTTCCGCTTCAAATCTCTGAGTAACTCAGCTCCGTCACGGGTGCTGGATAGCGTCAGCAGCATGCAGGGAGTACTGGCGGGTGCAGGGGAAGGGGGTGAGCAGGAGCGGAGGCAGCATTTTCATTCAGTCCTAATACTGACTCCACTGTGTAGGTGGTCTGCTCCAGAAACAGCCGTCCGCAGCCTACCACACCGATTGCTCAAAGCACTCTTCAGTGGGGGGTTCATTTGAATGTGTTACTCCTCTGCACCCCTTAGGGACCGTAGACTTTTTGGCTGCAGCTGGTGTCTCATTCTCAGTGACAGAGCCCATTGCTCATCAGGCCCCCCGTGCTCCTGCAAATCTAGGCAAATTCCCTACTGGCTAAATCACCTGCCATTGCATCTCTTAACTCGTAACCTAGACTTAATTACAGCTGGAGCTGCTGGAGCTGAAATATCTGAGTCAGGGAGCAGTGCAAAATGGCACTGGAGGATCTTGTTAGCTAGTGAGTTACCTAGATTCCAGAGGGATGTTTTCTCTCTTTTAATGTTCCATGCGGTAATTTGATGGGCACTTTGCTGGAAGAGTTCTGGCCCATTATCTTATCCCTGTTCCCTGAGAAACAGCCAGAGGATGTATCTCGGCTTTGCAATGAAGTTTAGTGAACTTGGAGGTGATGTATGTGGGGGTGAGCAGGGACTGTATGGACCATGATGCTCCAACACACCTCATCATGAACTTGGTGTAGTAACATCTACCTTCAGCAGGCTTTCCGAGATCAGAAACTCTCCTAGCGGCTGTCTGATTATCCTTAGCAGCCTCAATTAATCTGTAGTGGGCCAGATTCTCTGCTGATATAAATTGGTGTCATTCCTTCCATGGACCAATGCCCATTTACACCAGCAGCGATTCTGGCCTCAGTACATTTTTACAGCTTCCAACAGGCTTTAACTTAAGGTGAGCAAAGCAGGCAGCCTCCTTTAACCCCCTAGTTTGTGTTATAACAGAATAGTGACTTCTTTTCAGTGTTGTTGTTGTTGTTGTTGTCATGCCTAGAGGCCCCACTATGCTGTATGTGCCATCATGCTAGGCACAGTACACATATATCCTGAAAAGACAGTCACTGCCCAAAGACTTCTCAGTGTGGACGAGCCTGGCCTAGCCAGTATGGAGAAAGAGAGAGAGAGAGAGAGAGAGAGAGTGTGTGTGTGTTTGTAAGCAACAGGACTGATTTGAGTGAAATTGGGCTGGGCTCGTGGCTTTTTTCTGTAAAGGCTAAAGGGGACTCAGAGGTTCTGTCTGATCAAGTGCATCCAGCAGAGAGTGTCTCTGTTTAATACATTGCTGCTGCATTTGTATCTGGGGCTCAGTCATTTTGGTGCTACATGAGCTGTTTGAGTGGAGATGACATCATGGCGGAGACCCTGTAATTAATGCAAACACATCATCATCAATCATCATCATGTTCCTATGACGCCCCTGGCGTTAGGGCAGTGATGAAGCTTCTCCACTCCTGTCTGTTTCTGGCAAGTCTTCCAATGGTTCCCCAGTTGTGCCCCAGGTTTCTCAACTCAGCTTCCACAGGTCTTCACCATGTTGTTTTCACTTGCCTTCAGGTGTCCATCTTATTGCTACTCTGGTGATGGAATCAGTTTCCATCCGAAGCACATGACTGATCCATCTCCAACGCCTCCTGGCAATGATGGTGCTCAGATCCTCTTGGCTGCACTGTGTCAATAGACCTTGGTTTGAGATTGTTCTGGGCCAAACGGTAAGGAGGCTTTTTTCTGAAGCAGGTTGTATGAAATGAAGACAGTTTGGATATGTCCTACTTTCTCATTCCCCAGCATTCTGCACTATAAAGTAGTGTTAAAAGTATGCAGCTCTGATAAATCTTGAGTTTGGTTTTGGTGTTGTATTTTGATGATTTTCAGATTGTATTTAAGCTCTCAAAGGTGTTCCTGGCTTTACTGATTTTGTTCCAGATGTCCTGGCTTGTTCCACCATCTTGGCTGATAGTCCTGCCCAAGTATGTGGATGTTTCTACAAACACAGGTCTCTCTAAATAAACTCTAAGGCAGTGTCTTAGAGAATGTTAGAGGCAGTGTTACCTAATGGTTAGACCAGGTCTAGGCAACCTACAGCACGCATGCCAAAGGCGGCACGCGAGCTGATTTTCAGTGGCACTCACACTGCCCGGGTCCTGGCCACCGGTCCAGGGGCTCTGCATTTTAATTTAATTTTAAATGAAGCTTCTTAAACATTTTAAAAACCTTTTTTACTTTACATACAACAATAGATTAGTTATATATTATAGACTTATAGAAAGAGACCTTCTAAAAATGTTAAAATGTATTACTGGCATGTGAAACCTTAAATTAGAGTGAATAAATGAAGACTCGGCACGCCACTTCTGAAAGGTTGCCGACCCCTGAGTTAGACCAAGGCACTGATTGAACTCCTGCATTCAATTCCTGGTTCCTGGCAGCAATGTGATTAGAGCAGGTGAATCTAGGAGCCAAGACTTTTGTTCTGAATCCCCCAGCTCTTTTAATGACTTGACCTGTGACCTTGGTCAAGTCATTAATTTTACCTGTCCCTCCTTTTCTCCATCCTTAAAAGGGGTGTGTGTGTTGTGAAGTTTATTAGGGGTGGTTATGAATTTTTAAAAATTCTTTTCATTAAAGCAGATGTAGATACAAAATAAGGTGGGAGAAGGTGATAATAATTCATAAATTATCAGAAAATATTGCGTATGACACAGGAGGTACAAACAGTATACAATGTGCATAGTAAAGAAAAGTATATAATAGTATTAAATACAAAAGGGTTAATATCATGAACCCATTTTGAGATCCCCAGTTAGAAGGTGCTGTATTATATAGCCAAGTCCCAATATAACTCATTGACTAGGACATAGTAAAGCGGGTTGGGAGTAAGGAAATGACTTTGCTACAAGGAAAGACACTCTCCAAATACCCAATGCATAGTACAGGTGGCCTTAGAACCTCACCAACCCACTCCTGCAGTAGGTCCATAGCCTCTGGCTGAGTTACTGAAGTCCTCAAACCTTGATTTAAAAAACTTCAAGTTAGACTGAATCCACCACTCATTCTAGTTAAAACCAGCAAGTGACTTGTGTCTCCCCATTGCAGAGGAAGGCAAAAAAACCCTCAACCATCTGACCTGGGGGGAAATTCCTTCCCAAACCCAAATTTAGCGATCAGTTAGACCCTGAGCATGTGGGCAAGACCTACCAGCCAGACACCTGGGAAAGAATTCTCTGTAGTAACTCAGAGACCTCCCCATCCAGTGTCCCATCGATGGCCATTGGAGATATTTCCTAATAGCAGTCGCGGATAGGCCATATGCCATTGGAGGCAACCTTATCATACCATCTCCTCAATAAATTTATCAAGTTCAGTCTTGAAACAGTTAGATTTCTTTGCCCAACTATCTCCCAGCTCACTGACCTCCATGGCTCTCTGGAGTTATAACAGTGAATAGTTAAAAAATAAGCAAGACTTTCGGAAGGGCCCTCCTGCATCAAGGCATGCACCAGCTGCCAGGTGATGGGGGTCAGGAAGAAACTTTGCCTAGGGATAGGTTATGCCATACATGCAGGTAGGGTGACCAGATGTCCCGATTTTATAGGGACAGTCCCGATATTTGGAGCTTTTTCTTATATAGGCTCCTATTACCCCCCACCCCCTGTCCTGATTTTTCACACTTGCTGTCTGGTCACCCTACGTGCAGGGTTTCTTGCAACTTCCACTGATACATCTATCACTAGCCATTGTGGGAGACAGGATACCAGCTTAGATGGGCCCCAGGTCTGATCCAGTCTGGCAGTTCCTGGATTTCTTTCTATCTCTCTATCTATCTATCTAATCTTTCCTTCCTTCCTTCCTTCCTTTCTTCCTTTTATTTGTATTTATTTTTGCTATAATGCTATTTCTCTCTCCCTCCCACTGGTAAGTCGGAAATGACAACGTGGCTCTCATTAGAGGCTCAAGAATGTGTGTAGTCATGGTGAACAATGAGAGCACAGAGGGGATAGAGGCAGGAGAAGAATGGGGCCTCTGTGGCACCTGGGAAGAGACTCTTTTAAATGTCTCAGCTCTTTGGAGGCCCAGGGCAGCAGTGGAATAAAAGCACCTGAGAAATGGGGGAGAGGGCGAGGGAAGGAAGAGAGAAGTGGGTGGATGGCGGGAGGCAGCACTGAAAGCCTTTGTCTATACTAGGGCCTAAATTTGCAGATTAATTGGGTATGTAATTTGAGACACCCCCTAAGGACTGATGTTCAGAGGGTGCTGACCACCCGCAGCTAGCTGAAATCAGTGGGAAAAGCTAGATGCAGATACTTTCTGAAAATCGTACATTGAGACAAGAGGGCACAATTTCCAAAGGGGCCTGAGTGACTCAGGGATGCTAGTTCTATTGACTTTCAAGAAACTCCTGGTCAGATTTTCAAAGGCATTCAGGTGCCTAAAGATGCAAATAAATGTTTGATGTCAATGGGAGTTAGGAACCCAGCCTGCTTAGGCGTGTTGAAAATCCCACTGGGTGCCTTTTTGCATCGTTAGGCACCTGAATGCCTTTGAAAATTTGGCCAGAAGTGACCCAATCTACTTAAGGGCTTTTGAAAATGTAGCTCAGAATTTTCAGAAGGATCCAGTTCCCAGTATTGGGACCAGATATTCCAAACAGCTCAGGCAGCTAAACAAGTGGTTGGATTCTCAGAAGAGCTCACTCGGTGGGAGCTTTTAGGAATAGCTGCCCATCAGAGTCACGGTAAAAGCTGCTGGGCGCTGAGTGCTTCTGAATATCTGTCTCCTGAGCAGAAGACAGTGCAAGCTAAGTATGCTCAGCACCATCAGCTCAGGCTGTGAAGCCAGCAATTCAACATCCTGCTTACTGCATGCCCCCTCTACACCCCAGTCCTCTAAAAGGCCCCCAGAGCTAAACATGCCCCATAGGGGAATTGCACAAGGGGGAGATAATGTACGTTCAAGACTCAGAAGACTTGGGCCCCCAGTCAGATGTTTTAATTGTTGGCCCCTTGCCCAGATGCCAGTAAAAGCCTTGTTGACAAACAAAATATTCATCCCTGCTCCACCAAGTTCAGTGTTCTCAGGGCGAGAGAGGAACAGTGTAGCCAAGACTGTCATTTCAGCGGCCGGGCCAGTGATAAAAGGCAGGGGTAGCTCATCCCTTGAGATTTTGGGCCTGGGAGGGTGACATGTTTTAGGTGAGGGGGAAAGAACCAACAGGGTCGGGAAGAAAAGAGAGAGAGACAGAATGTGGAAAAGCTGCTGTGAGAGGCTCGGGCCGGGTGATCCCTTGCTGGTTTACCGGCAGGGTGCTTTCCAAAACAGGGGTGATGAGGAGAAGAGAGGCTTATTCCTCCCCACCCCCACTCCCCATGCTGGCAACAATACCCCATCACTGGGACGTGAGTAATACACATCCCACTGGGGGAGTTAGATCAAAGCCAGCGAAGTAGATACAAGAGGTTTCTGCTTCACAGACCAGAGAGGCTGGAGTTCAATAGAGCCTTTGTTACCCAGGCTCTTCAGAATTAAGGATGGAGAAATACCTGACCACCCGCCCCCCATCCCCATCCCCTCGGTGCTGAACCATCTCAAGTGTGGAATGGAACAGCAACCACTTGGTTACTGGTGGAGAGACGGAGAGGGGAGGTGGAGAGGGGACAGCGGGCAGGGGAGGGGTCAGTGGCTTCAAAAATGAATCAGATTTAGTTGGATGTCACTCAGATCTCTCAGGCAAGACGGCAGCAGGAGATGTGGAGCGGGAGTTGGGGCATATAAAGCTCACGGACGGATCCCGGGGAGGCTGGTGTGGCTGGGAGCGTTGTCCCTGCACCAGAAAGCCTGCGATTCAATAGCCATGGAGTGGGTAGTTTGTGGAGGGCTTGGAAGGAGATGGCAATGCAGATCGCACCTCTCCTAGCCAGCAGGGTGAGTGGTGGGAGCTGTTGCCATTTTTGAGGCCTATATCCGGGTCGGCTGATTCGGCGCACCAGCCCTGCTATGATGATGTCGCTCTGTCAAAGGTGAGGTCATCCGTGTCCAGCTGTTGGCTCCGAGACTTTGAAAATGATGCGTCCCATCAATCCCTCTCTGCTGGGGGCTGGTGTGTCTGATTAGGGCTTAGTGCAGCCAGCAGGGGGGCAAGGTGGAGAAGAGAGTGGGGAGCAATGGAGGGCGCTGATGAAAGATCCAGGATGGCATTTAATCTGCCACGGTATGTGTGCATCTCCCTTTTCTCTCTTAAGGGCTATGTGGAGCTCTCAAAGGGTGGAGATCAGTCTTTTCCTGGGGTGAGACTCAGGGGCTGGGTTGTTTTGGTGTCATGATGGGGGTTAAAAGCACAACAGGTTCCTCCTATAGCCTCCTAGCCCTGGGTGCTGGAGCAAGGAGATAGTGCAAAGCACCATGCCTGGGTTGGAGAAGAAGGGACCTAGTCTGCTCTGGCACCTGCTTCCCACGCACCTTGGAAAGTGCTTGGGCCCCAGAGCAGAGGCTGAGGGAGGGGTCTCCAAAGGCAGTTGATGCTGACTCCACAGAGGCACCTGGCTTTGATGCTGAATGCACCAGGCTCCTTGGAAAGCTGGGGCTGTGCTTTATGTCCAGCAATGGGATACCACAGCATAGAGCATGCGTGTCCACATAGGAGCAGTTGTGGATAGTGTGCATGCGACTATACAGGGGCACATAGGAATATGTGTATAGATATGTCTGCCACTATAGGAGCAGGTTGTTATATAGCACCATGGACACATAACAGGTGAGCACATAGCATGTGCACCAATATAGAACCACACAGGTGGCCATACAGCCCATGTACAATGCATGATAATATAGAACAATGCAGCCATGCTTATAGCATGTCTGCTCAATGCCCATTTAAGCCCGTGCAGGTGGTATTCACAATGCATGTTCCATTGCCCATATAAAGACTATGTTGCCATAAAGCAAATGTGTCCACATAAGACCATATGGAGAAGGGGGATGCCTTTTCGTGTTTGATTGTTAAAGGAGAAAGGATGTTGGCAAACAACATTTCAGAGCCATCCATGTGCTTCAGAAGTTCAGCTTGTAAGAGAAAGGCCAGTGCACTATTCTAGACTGCAGGGTTTAAGATTTTACAAAACTCGCTGACTGTATAGTTTTAGAGAAATTGAATTTCCCAGAGACTTTTACCGAGGCAACAGAGGGGAATTTCAACTCAGAAGCAGAGCTGACCTCATCAGAATCTGGTAATTAGCAATCACTGTTGCTGAACACATGTGAGCGGCGGCAGTGTAAGTAAGGGAAGAGAATAAAGGCAGAGTGCCAGATCTTTAGCTGTGTAAATCTGTGTAGCTTCATTGACTACAGCAGGCTTCCCTAGTTTATGCCAGACATAGGGTGCAGAGGCTCTCACTAAAGAATAGGAACTGTTTCCATGTCTAGAAAAAGCTGCTGGGAGTATCTCTTGTGTTCCTCTCCTCTGAACACACTTTACCTTGTCCAGAAGTGCCTTTTTTGTAGCTGCCTCTGATTAAGTGCCAGGGAGAAAGTTTTCTTGAATGAGGCAGCCGAGGAGACCATCAACCTGGGAAGCAGAGTGGGAGGGAGCGGGAAACATACTCTCAGCAAAAGTCTTTCTTTGTCCAGCAGCCTACAGAGAAAGTTTTGTTTCATGCACCTTTTGCAGCTGCATCTTATTATGCATTAATTTATTCTAGCAGCCAGTGTCATTACAATAGAAGCTAGAGAAGAAATGTAGACTAGTTCTTGGAAATGGGAGGCAGGACTCCTGGGTTCTATTTCAAACTCTTTTGTTGACTTACTGTGTGACCTTGGACAAGTCTCTTACCAGCTGTGGAGCCAGATTTTCAAATCTCAGTGCCTTCATTTCCTTGCATGTAAAGAAGGTGTAATAATGCTAAACCACCTTTGGAAACTCCTTGGACATCCTCAAAGGAAGGTGGCTTTATAAGTGCAAAGTATTCCTGTACCTATTGGGCCAGATCCTCAGCGGATGTACACTGGAGCTACACTGAATTACGTCCAGCTCACGATCTGAACCAATGTTTATCATGTGCTTTGAGATCCTTAAAAGCAACATAAAATGCTGTCATATGGGATGCCAATGGCAGACATTTAGCAGAACAGGTAGAAAATGCTGCAGGTGCAGTTATGGCCACTAATGGACTAAGTAAAAATAAGCTCCTTCATGCTGTACACATCTGCTCCCTGAAAGTTTTGCCATTGGTTTCAATGGGAGCAGGATTGGAGCATGTTGTGATTCAACTCTGCTGGAAGACAGTGCTGCCCCTAGAACTACAATGCGGCAGTGCAGCTTGTAAAATACAATGTTACAACATGGATGAGAAGGGCACACGGCTTTCTAACTGCCCATTTTAGATATTTCCACTTGCAAATCAAGACTAAGGGAATTAGAAGTGATCGGCCTGGTTGTTTTCTCATTTACACTGGAGCAAATCAGGAGTAACTATATTAAAATGCTTACATAAGTGAGAGAAGAATTGGGCCTAATTTACATAGGTGTCCTTAATGGGGAGTTTCCACATTCTTGCATAATTTGACCCCAGCCCTGCAGTCAATGGTAGATATGGGTGCTGAGCGTCTTGCAAGGTAGGGCTCTAAGGACCAAGTCCTGCTGCTCTTGAAGTCGATGGTAAAATTCCCAAAGGCTCCAAAGGGATCAGGATCTGCCCCTTAAAGATGTCTTTGTAAGCGAGGAATAATGCAGCAACCTTAACATAAAAACCCAGGGCCCAGTCGTACAACTTCTCCGTGATCGGAGCTCTCAATAACCTCTGGGTGTGGAGGACTTGCAGGGATGAGCCCGGAACGAAGCTGCTGATGACTTTAGTGACCCAAACCCAGCGTTACTCCCTTAGCCCTGCAGGAGTCTGTGCGGCAGGGGAAGAGTGTGGTGCATGCTATTTCCCTGACCCTCCTCTCCCTCACTCTCATTTTAAACTAGAGGAATGGCACTGACTAGGCAGAGAAGCTACTTGCGATTTACACTGGTGTGAGAGGAGAATCAATCCAGTGCAGTGTTTGCACCATCAGCTGCTTTGCCAGCAAAGCTCTGACTGCAAAACCTGTATTGCTGACAAAGAGACAAGAGGCAGAAGGAGAAAAGCTGGGATTTTAGAGCTTTTGATTTGTAAACTGTGCAAACTGCTGGACATAAATACACACCCTCGAGATGTCCCTTTTACTGTCACTCTTCCTACCACAACAGCATTTTAAAATGCTTAGGGCCAGATTCTGCTGTCAGTTACAGCACTGTCAATCTGGAATAATGCCACTGACTTCAGTTACTCTGGATTTACAGGGTGTAGCTAAAATCAGAACATGGCCTTTCCAGGCATCCACTGTCATTAGTGTACTTCATCCAGACAGGTGGGTATTCATATACACTGCAAATCAGGTCCTGCAGGCAAAACTCCCAGGTGTTCGGCTAGGTTTAGCCTTCTAGTGAGAACAGCAACCAGCTCATTGTTGGCTTCCCAGACAGACTGTGACAGGCTTTAGCTAATCAGTGGAGGCGATGCATGGTCAAGACTCCATAATGGCCTTCATTAGACAGCATGTCCTGTTCCGTAAAAGCAGCTAAGCTGAGGCCACCAAACTCATTTCAAGGATGGCCCAAGAAAGATAAAGGGAATGGCAGTGGGGAGACATCACATGATAGGCTGGTGACTTTATTATGAAGTGGAGCAAATTACTTCAGGGCATAGCTGGAGTTAAATTACATTTTCTTTCGGGAACCTGTGAACTCTGGGGAGTCAGAGACAGAGTCCAGGTGGCCCCAGTTCCGAGGGACTAAGAGGAGTTTCATTATTTTTATTTTTTTTCCCTTTCTCTTTTTCTTTTTCTTTCCCTAAAGACGGCTGGCTTATCCTCGGTAAGCCCTCTGCTGTGGTCTATGGCTTTTTATTCCTATGTGATTGCGTTTCCTAACTCATGTAGGGCTAAAAGCCATGGGCTACACAGAGGATGACTCCACCTTCTCAGGCACCTCTACAGTCTGCACGGATTCCTGATCCCTTTTTAATCACCCATATTTATTTGGTAACAAATAGCAAGTGAAAGGGGGCATTGAAGCCTTGCACGACCTTGAAGGTTTAGCAGGACAAACGGGGTAGGGGGTGGTTAGCAAAGGGACAGACAAAGGAGAGGTGGGGGGTGATGTTGGCCTTTCAGAGCCCTTCCTCCCCATTCAGAGTTGACAGGCGGCTTTGGTGCGTCCGGGGCTGCACAACTGCTTTAAGAAGTCTTTGGGAGGGAGGCTTTGAGTTTCTTTTTTAGTGCCGGGCTTTTCTCACACAGTTCAAAGCTCCCCCACCTGCAGCTCTTCTGAACAAAAGGTTCAGGCACAAACCAAGGCCATTTCCTATGGAGACAGAGTGCTGGTTAACTAGACCCACAGAAAGTAGCCACCAGGTAATTATAAAAGCCCTTTCTCTTCTATTGTCTCCTTTTCTAGTGCGATTGCACAGGTGTCCAAGAAAGGGACAGGCCCCTCCAATCACTTTTACTCTGATTCCATCCTGCACTCCCAGTCTCCCCTACCCTCTTTGCACTTCGAGGCCATGGCAGGTGCAGTAAACATGGAGGGTTGAATCCTCGGCTGATGGAAATGGGGATAGCTCTGTTACCCTCAGTGAAGCCATGTCAAAGTGCACCAGCCAAGGATTTGTCCCAGCGTCTTCTCTGAGGCTGTGGCTAATGCTGTGAAATCAATGGGGAGTGGGAGAAACCAGGGGGTGATTGGTGAAAGATAATCGTACAGCAGAACTGTGCTAATTCTCACTGTGCTAATCTGCAAACCCAATAATCCACAAATTCAAAACCTGGCAGGGTTTCGCCCAGCTTCTTGGCTCAAACTGAGTAGCAGAGAAAATGCTGTGGGTGAAGTTTCATGCTGATCAGACTTCGTTATATTCTCTTGCATATTTGGTCATGCAGTAGGAAGACATGCTTACTATATCCCCAAGCCAAGCATTTCTAAATCATGAGTCAGACACCTCCAAAATCATGAGGCTTACTTTCTGAGCTTTGAGCTTTTAGGGGTCACAGTCTTAAGCTTTTCCCCTCCATACTTATCCTTTTATAAAAAAGTGAAAGCTGAGCTTCTCACATGACTCCAGGAGCTGGGGCTTTCAGAAAAGCACCAAATATCATCCCAAGACTCATGGTAAAATCATGAGCGATAGCAAGAGTGTGCCACGTAAATAATTAAAAGTAAGCAATGCTAGTCAAAATTAAGTGAACAAAGCAGATCTTGTGAGGCTGTTAGGGTACTTTTGGTTGGTTTGGGTTTTAGGGGGCGGGGGCAGAGCAGGATTTGCTAATTCACAAAATTTGCCTATTGCAAGCGGTCCCATCACTTGTATCAATGAGGCTTCAATCCTGTAGTCACATCTTCAGTGACTTCAGTTGGACTTAACATGGACACCTGTTTTTCTGATCTTGGCAAGCTATTAGTGGAGGAGCAAGACCCTGATGGTTAATGCTCCAGTCCTGGATAGCTTGGATAATTAACCGGCAATAATAGGAAAGGAAAAAAATTAACGAGCCCATTTAACTACCTTCTTTGTCGTAAACCAAAATGTTTTGTTGTGCTGGGAAAGTAATGAGCAAAATCCCCTTTTCCTGTTAATGGTACATTAACCCATCTTGAATTGTGGCAAAACTCCTGTGGAATGCACGGTCCTGAGATCTCCATGTTGTTCCTGAATGAATTCCTAATGATCAGTGCAGCTGCTCTGGGGCCCCCCACACTTTCATAGCGATAGGGAATTTAAATGGGGAACGTTGCTGAAAAGGATTGGGGAAACAGTTCTTCCAGGATCCTAGCTCTCCTTACACTGTACCCGTTCATCCTGATTAGCCTCAGTCATCTCCGGTAATTGCAACACTTCATTCTGCGGCTAATCTAACCGCCGGGCTGGGTTAATTTGTATCTTTGTTTCATGAATATGGAGTGCACAACATGCCACCTTTATAATCAGGATGCCGGGAATCTGGCACTTGTTTACAGGCACAATTTTTAAGTGGTAATTGCTTCTTATTGTCAACAGGCTCCAAGAGATTGCAACATATCTCAAATACCCAAACAGAAGCGGCTGTAGTCCCCATTAATATTTCGGTGGCTGTCAGGCAAAGCTGATGAGAACAAGATTATTGGCAGCCTGTCTGCAGAACGCAGGCTAGATACTCATCTCCTGAGACTCACTTTGACTACCCTTTATGCTATTGATTTTTCTTTTAGCAAAGCAGGCGCTTAAAAAAGAAAGAGAGAGAAACACTCAACAACATGTATGTTTTCAACACTGCATTTGATGGAAACCCAGCTGGGGTAGGAGGGTGACAGCTGGGTCTGATAACTTATCAGGGCCTCTGTTGGTCAAAAACAAATGGATCTAGGGCCAAACACATCCCACAAAGTCTTTTTCTCCCTTAGTTTTTTTTTTTCAGATGCAATATTTTCTTGCCAAGCCAGAGACAACCCAAGCTGCAAGACCTGTATTCTGATTTTTGAACACTCCAAAGTTTGAGAAGTGTTTGCATCTGGTGTGGTCCATTATAATGACAGGAGCATTGATTCATATACTTTAGGGCCAGGAGAGACAATTACAATCATCTGATCTGACCTCCTGCAAAGCACAGACCATAGACTTTCACCCTATGGGAACTGCATCAAGCCCATTCCTTCTAGCTGAGCTAGAGCATGTTTTTTACCTACAGCATATTTGGATCTGCTCCACGATTGGCCTGATTCAAACATCAAGCAACCCAAAAAGATCAGAGTTGTTTTGGTTTTGGGCTTTTATTTCAGGCCCATCACTAATGGAAATGGAGTTGACCTTGCAGGGGTTCTCAGGAGGAGGGTCTTGGGGACTGCGGCAGAAGGAGCATTTGAAACAAGACCTCATAGGAGGCATGAAGGGCATAGTAAGACTTGAGACAAGTGGCTGCAGGAATGGATGCTAGCAAGGGTGGTTGCAGAGCATCTGCTGAAGAAGATGCAAGACTTCCAGGTCAGGTGAACTATGGGCTTGGTTGTCATCCAAGAGCTGAAAGTAGCTCATGCAGCCTTACAATGAAAGCAACCTTTGCCTGCTGGTCTAAGCGCCTATATTAGGACTTGTCTACACAAAGAAGTTCATTTGGGTGAAGATAGGGTGTGAATTTAAATGAGAATAGCTATTCCTGAATAATTTCCTGTGTAGAGGCTCTTATTCCTGAATAAGAGTACCTTATTCTGAATTAACTTAATCCACTTCCAAAATGAATTAAGCTAATTCAGAATAAATTAATCAGGAATAAGTCCCTGTGTAGACCAGCTCTAAGGGTGTCCACACAAGGAATTGTTCAGTAATAACTATTGAGCTTTTATCTACATACTCCTTTAATCCATGTTAACCTTCAAGTGTAGACAAGCCCTTACTGACCACATCCAGGAGCAGGCTTTTGGGCCTCAGCTTCCAGAGCTTGAATTAGGGTCAATGAGGTTAATAACATCCCTGCCTCCCAAAGCAGCAAGGAGATGATGAGTTTCCGCCGGCGTCTTCCCTTTGAAGTGAAACATCTCAAAGCTTTTGTTTAATTTAGTAGAAATCCCTTCCCCAGCCACCCTTCCACCTCTGACCCCAGCTGGGACTCTGTGACCTAGCTCTCTAGGAGACAAGGCAAAGACTCTCAGGCCAACTCTGCCACTGTGGTTATAACAAAAATAAAATGACTAGTCGAACTGACAAACGGGGGGTGAGATTTTCAAAGCAGCTTTGAAGACTATATACACACCTGCCATTACTTTTAACAGGAGAGATGGATCTCACTCCCCTGGACTGCTTTGGAAATCTCATCCCTACCAAAAGGAAGAGCTCTAAAAAAAGTTCAAAGCTCTTCATTGTTTTTCCCATGCTATTTATTGTCATTTCAATAATGCTGTCTCCTGCCCTGAAAAGAAAGATACGGGAGCGATCAGATTGCTGCAATACTGTTAATTCCTTTCAGAGCTACCAAGAACTAAAGAGGAGGGCCAGTCACGCTACTAGGAGCATCCATGACCTACTGACAACCTAAACCCTAGCCAGTATTTGTTATTGGCCAGATGGCAGCTTGGCTTGTGCAGCACAGTAGGACACACCTATGCATCCTAGCATTGGCAGCTGCCTATAGGTGAGAGCAGCTTGTACGGGGCAGCTATATCTCTCTTACCCTGTATGCATTGGCAGAATCTTGGTGCCACATCCCTCCCTTATGTGCCAGCCAACACACCTGTTCAGGTAGCCCGGGGCAGGGTATTTCTACCAAAGCAAGGGGAAATTCTTGTTAAGTCCCAATCTGCCTGCTGGTCTGCTCCAGGGGCAGGATAACTTACTCAGGGCTTAGGGCAAAGTCACACTTGCACCCTGTGTTAACACATTTCTTCCTACTTACAGACAGAGCTGGAGCTCTGGATTTCTTGCTGGGTAAGCTGGTCACATGGAAGACAATCCCATGAGCAGGAGCAATTTCCCTGCAGACCATGATAAATGACTCCGGGAAGGGAGTTGTAATTATTAATATTTTAATTACAGCCAGATGATAACAAACCGAAAAGCCGTTCTTTATTAAAGCTGCAGCAGTTGGGTAATGAAGGAAGAGGCTGCTTCTCTTTCCCTTCAATCACCTCAAGCTCATTTAACTCGCTCTAAGTTGAGAATGTTGGGGGATGAGATACAAGAAAGGAAGAAGCTGCTGATCTTATTTCATTCTGTCTCAATGGGCCCCAAAGACCATTCCCACCTTCACTTGCTAGCCAGTCCCCTCTATCTTATCATTAAGGGGCTGATCTAAAGCTCATTAAAGTCAGTGGAAGTCTTTCCATTGACTTCAGTGGGCTGGAGATCAGGACCCAAGTACATTGAACCACATCAATCCCAGTGAAGCCACTGCAGTAATGTCAGGGACAATATTGGCCTGTTTATTCACCGAGAGTTTTCTTTGCCACCTGCTCACCATGGGAAAATCCCTATCAACTGGGTGGAGAATCGTAGAGAGGTTCTCAGCTCAAGGTGGGTCGTTGTGTGGTTCCAGTTTCTTTTTAATTGTGTCTTTTGCATTGATGGGTCTCAGTCCAGTTACTCATGGGCAAGTGTCCAAAAATCCCACTCATCCTAACTGGATCACTGTTGGCAGTCTCAGTAGAGGGGTCAAGCACTGAATGGGCCATGGAGACCGAGCTCTCCTCTTATATCCTAGTGGTGGTCCTTCTTTCCAGGGGGAGGCTGCGGTGCATTGCTGGGCTAGTGATGGGGAAGTGTGCCCACACTGTACCTGTTTCATGGATAATGAAGGGGGAAATGTCAGGCGATTTGCAGTTCATTTTTCTTTCCCTCCTGCTTCATCCTCATTTATGGGTGTACGTTGGATGGAGACCAAGTTTCCTCAATTTTCCAAGCTTTCATTGCAATGGTTTGGGTTGGTTCTTCTTTTGTTTGAGCCAGTTCATCCAGCCTCAGGGCCTGACCTTGCAATGTGCCGCACTACTTCAACACAGTGCCAAGAGCCCTCAACTCTCAGAGGTGTCAATCAGAGATGAGGGTGCTGAGCATGTTGCAGGAAGCACCTGGCACCTCATGAAATCCAACCCACAACTACAATAGATTCTGTGGAACCCCTTTGCAGATAGGGTTACTCAGGAGGAAAACCAAGGGGCTTATGGAGGATATAGCTGGACATGCTGCCTCTCCAGTCATGAGGGACTTTTCGACTAAGAGTTCAGTCCTGGGAATGAAGCACACTCAGCATTTCACAAGTTCGGGAGCTGCATTCAGCAACAAGGAAGGTTTCATGGGTGATGAGAGGTCTGCAGGCGAGGGCAGGTCACACACTAGGTATAGTAGAACTAGAATGCAGAGGCGCTGCAGGATGTCTGTGCATCTGCCAGCTGTTAACATTCCTTTGACTAGGCCTCTCCTGAAAAAAGAAAATATTTTTTTTAAAAAAAATCCCCCCGCAGATGACACCACACAGGCTCTTTATGTCAGGCTCCCATCAGCTCATAGTACCAGAGAAATAAGGACCAGGAAATGTGCTAGACATGCCCAAGTCCATTTCACTGGCAATCCGACCCAGAGACACATCTATACAATTGGGGCTTCACTCAGACACGTGTAGCTCTGTGGTTCATCCAAGCCATTTTATTGGCATTTGATCCAAGCCTGGAGTCACATTATTATTTATGGTTTGTTTGTGTCACGGTAACACCTAAATGCCTTAACATAAATCGAGGCTCCGTTGTGCAAAGTGCTGTACATATGCACAGCAAGACAGTCCCTGCCCCAAAGACGTTACAATTGAAATAGATAAGACGGACAAAGGGTGGGAGAAGAGAAGGATTTTTTATGCTCATTTTACAGATGGGAAACTGAGTCGCAGAGAGATTAAAGGAGAGATTTTCAAAAGAGCTCATGTTGGTGGTTGAGCTCTTTAGATAATCTGGCCCCATTTGACTTGCTAAGGGTCTTCATGCCTTTTGAGTTTTGCCTGGAAAATTCACAAGTAGGACAAAAAGGGACAAACAATTTTTTTGCTATGAACTATTCACTCGACTCTGCTACCTACGGAAAGATATGGATCTACTGTATATACCACGGGATGCCTCCCCTGGCCCCAGCCACCATGTCTGCTTGAAAATGGGTTATTAAGTAACAGGCTACCCCACTGGTGCTGAGTCAGCCTGAAACTAATGAACACACTGGCTGGCCATTTGAAATTTATTGCACCTATTAATTACAACCATTAGCTGCAGCCAGTGAAATTTTTATAATGAGGGCCCTTGTGACTTTGCCTTCCGAGCAGCAAATTAACTGTGTGGGGGGAAGAATCAATGGGATCAGCATACTTTACAGAAGTGATGTTTTAATTAGCAATTCTCAGCAAACATGCGGGCCCAAGAAACAGTGCTTTGGTTCATTATCTCCTCTTAAAGGGACAGAATTTTCTTTTGATTTAGTCCTTTTCCGGTGTCTTCTGTTTAAAAAAAGTATCCCGCTGTAAATTATGGGTTGCTGCTCTTAACTGGGTTTTGCCTTAGGTTGGTTATAATGAGGGAGGCACCCAGGGTGTGTAAAAAAATAATAACCATAATTTTAGAAGCAGAAATAAAAAAACAGATTAAATAATGTGGATACTCTGGTAAAATTAGCCAGCGATACAGCAACTGGCATATAGAAGAATGTAATGAAGTGGCTGGCGTGTTCGTGAGGCATGCCCTCTCCTGGATGGAATCAGTATGGCCCTGTACTGCTAACAGCTAAAGGAGATAGATGCTCCATTATTTTAAGTGATAGATTTTAGAGCCAGTGGCTCTGGATTCCATCCCTGTAATTTTCATTAAGTTCTTAAGGCCTCATTACACACTGTGCAGGCCTAGGTGACTGGATTCGTTGCAACAGTCAAGAGTAAAGATCAACCCAGCCCAATCTGAGTCCAGATCTGTGCTTTCCAGAGTCTGCTGGCTTTTGGAACTGGATTACAGTGTAAAAAAAATGTCATAAATCTCTTAACGTAGGCCTCTGTGCTGGGGCATTGCTCACAGTTCTGACACGCTTGAAGCCCAAGGTTTTAAAAAGTGACAGTAGTTTGGGGTGCCCCACGTGAGACGCCTGAAAGGGGCCTGATGGTCAGAGGATGGGTGGTCAGCACTGTCTACTTGTCCAGCTCTTTTAAGGTGTCTCAAATCGGGCTCCCAAAATCATTGATCACATTTGAAAATTTTGGCCATAAAGGTCAGAGATGGCTGAAATATCCACCATGAAGGGGAAACAACTTGAAAGTTGAAGGCATTTTTTCATATTTCATTACAAGCTATTTTATTCTATTCAGGTCCTCATACCACACCCATCACCATGGTATTTGGGCACTTTCCAGTACTAGGTCATTTTACCAGGACATTGGTCTCACCTCACAAATTTTTTTGCAAAAACACAGGACCCATTTCCATTGAAAATCAGCCTGCTTTCCAAGAAGAATTTTCTTGCTGGGAGCAAAAGGCAGCTTTAAAATTCAGAGTTCAAAGTGTAAAATTTAACATTTTTCTAGTGGGAGAATTAAAAGCAAATTTGATCGCATTTCTCAGAAAAGCAAAATTGGAGTGGCATAAAAATCATATGAATTGAAACCTCAGAATTTCTGTGCAAACCTTTGCCAGGACAGTTAAAGGGCCAGTGACACATCATGACAAACCTTCTCTTTCAGTGCAACTCTGCTTTTAGCCGTGTGAAAAGAGGGTTCACCTGATTCTTCTCTCACCCAAAGCAGAGCTCAGTGGGTATGACTGTAGCCGTTTTAAGGGCAACAATACATGATAACACAAGATGCAGGTGATTGGTCAACCTGACAGTAGCAGAGTTGCCCTGTAGATAAATTTAGTCCTATGACTTCAAGGGAGGAATAAACAGTAGGGACAAATGTACACATCTTTTATTGCAGTGTCAGATTCTTATCTCAGGGGTTGTCTACATGGGAGAGTTTTACAAGTTATAGCAGTATAACTCCCCTTGTAGACATTCTTATTCCTCAGTTCTTCCTGTAGTAACTCCTCTGGGCAATTCACTGTCACCTTTTACCTTCCATTGTCATTTATATCATTGTAAAGCAGGTGCAAAATGTTATCAGAATGCAATGGTAGCATTTTACTTTCACATTTCACTGGGGTAAAATGCTGCACAAGGGGCAGGGCAGCAGTGATTCAGGCCCATTGACTTTAGCGGACTTTCTTTGAATTTAAACCAATGTAAATCACATCAGAATTTTGTCCCTTTGTGCTTTTCTAACTAAGATCTCATAGCACTTTATCATTATTCATTAAGCCACACAACCCTCCTGGGAGGTAACTAATAAATACATTAACCATTTTACATAGAGGGAGATTGAGGGCTTCTCTATACTGAGGATTTTTGCACCCTTCTAGCTACACCAATTTTTGCACTAGTATAAATCCCTAGTGTAGACATGTTGCCCTGGTACACCATGTCTATACTAGTTGTTTGTCCTAGTGCACCAATCTTCAGTGTAGACAGACCCTACGAGAAGTGACTACCTCAGGACCACACAGTGAGTCAGTGGCAGAGCTAGGAATAAAGCTTAGAAGTCCCAGTTCCCATTTGTTTGCTCTGACCACAAGATTACACTGCTTCTTGGCATACAACTGAGAAAGAGAGGAAAAGACTGCATGGAAAGTCGAAGCTAAAATAAAGATTTCCCATTTCATCAGCCTGACCTGGCTGTTAAGAATAGCAGGGGTTGAAAAGCAAAACCCAGTGAAATTAGTAATTGCTGGGCTAAGGAATAGGCTCTGTCCAGCTGGTTCAGAAACACATTTATTAGGACTCAGAGAAAGTGACATTATTAAAGTGAGCATGCTGATTTCAGACAGCTCCCAATTCATCACTGTGACAGTGACAAACACAGCCCTGGGTTGTGCAATTGACTAAAGAGAATTCTCTGGCTTAACATTTTTAATGCATCCTGCATTTTTTTCTCTGCTGCATGGGGCTTTATCCAAAGGATCTTCTCCCTTGAATAGAAAGGGCAGTGCAGCTCTGTGAAGCATGCCCAGCTCTTGCAAATCAAACAGGGCTTCTGTTACCGCTAATGAAGCTAGTTCATTTATTTTTTAATTATTGCTTGCTCCTTCAAGATCCTTTTTCTACCTTTTCAAGACGAACAGGAGCATTAGGCTCAGTTTGTGCTTGCCTCCATTCTTCCAGGCTCATTCATCATTGTCTGCTCCCTGAATGGAAGGCAGAGGCGTCACTTTTAAAAGCCTCCATGCGACAAGTTTCCCTAAAGACATCAATAGCTCCATAATGGAAGCTGGAGTCCTGTCAGTCAGTCCGCCCAGGTTCTGATGACGGGTTTGTGTCTGCAGCTAAGTCAGTCTGGCCTGGGATCCGCTAATGTCCATGGAGAAAGATACTCAAGTGATGCTGTGGCAAGTGTTGGCGGAATAAATATCATAGAACCAGGGTGAGCCTGCTTGTAGGTCCATAGTAAGGAAATTTGACTGTCTATTTCAATGTCCTGAAACAGGGCCACAGCATATTGATAATTGGTAACAGTCTGCACTTCCCATAGCAACTTTCATTTAAAGATCCCAAAGTGCTTTGCAAATGTTTGTTAGTTAAGCCTCCCTGTGAGATTGGGTAAGTAATTTTTTACCCCTGTTTAATAAAGAAAGTGTAGTGCAGAAGGGGAAGGGTGTTGGCCTAAAATGAGCTTGTGAAGTGAACTAGAGGTGGCTGTATAAAGACAAGGAACATGTGTTTGCTGGATCTGAGCAGCTTCTCTAGGTGCTCTGGATTCTTGAGTCCTGGGCTCCATTTGTGGTAGTAGCTACTGTCTTCCTCTCTTGCTGATTCTGAGTTCGGAAGGGCAAGTCACGCAAGGGTCTAACAAGAATCCTCAGCAATTCTGCCTTTCCCATCCCCCCCTCCTTTTGAATGAGGGCCTGAACCTGCTCCCATTAATGTTGATGGGAGTTTTGCCATCAGCTTCAACAGCAGCAAGGATGAGGCCCTGGAGACATTAGCAGGCAGAGCAAAGGCCTGTCCAGCTGGAGCCGACACCCTGATTGGACCTGTTGTACCGTGAGCAAAGTCCCATCCACACCGTCAATGGTAGCCACTTAGGAGCTATTTTATGGTTACTCTTTCTTTTAGTATTGGCCATTACTTTTTTGTCATCCCTGGTTTCCTCTGGAAGCTCTCCTGGGGCCAGATCCTCAGCTGATGTAAATCAGCAGGGACTCCATTGGAACTAAATAAATTTACACCAGCTGAGGATCTGGCCAATTGTCTCCCTGGTTGCCTACATCCTGATCCAAAGCCCATCAAAGTCAATGAAAAGGCTCAAGCTTCAATGGGCTTTGGATCAGGCTCCTCGTGCTTTGGACCCGGCCCAGGGGGCTGAGATGCAGAGCACCAACAGTAAATACCAGCCCGTTGCTGGGCAGGAAGATGTCAATTCAGCAGGAAATTCCATGGCTGCGGTACAGACCATATGTGAAATGTTTGTTATCTCCAGGTTCAGCTTGATTAAAACTTGTCTTTAGTTCCTTCTAGGTGGCCATTTGCCTAGAATAAGGATTTCCTATCAGTTATGTCAGGCTTGCCAGCGCCTTATGCGAGCTGCTGGCTCATTGTGGGTACGTATGCAGTGGCAGATAGCTAGCAAAGGGAAATGCTGGCAGAATGATGTTGCCCAGGATACATGTTAGAGCCAAGATTGACACAGCTTGACCAGAGAATGGGGAGATCTATTGTTAGTCCTACCTGCCTGACTGGGCTTAAAGGGACATACTATCTACCTATTGTTCTCACACTTACAGTACAGTGACGGCATGGTCAGAGATATGGTGTGGTCCAGGGCCCCTGAATTCTACTCCTGGATCTGCCACTTAGCTGCCAGGTGACCTTAAGAAAGTCACTTTGCTCCTCTGTTTCTCCTCCCGCCTCCTGTCTGTTTAGACTGTAAACTCTCTGGGACAGACTGTCTCTTGCCATGTATGTACAGTGCCTAGCACAAAGGGGCCTCTAGGTGCTACTATAATATCAGTAATAATAATTCATTTGGGCGCAAAATGAATGAATTTTACAAGACATAATGGGCTGAATTTAGCACTGGGGTAACTCTGTTGGTTTGCACACACCAGGGATTAATAATATTAAACACATGTCCATGGGTTTTTAATATTAAAATCCAAGAAGATCCCATTTTCATTTTTCTTAATTTTTAACATTTCCTTGGAGTGTTGGAAATGCAATAGTGTTGTGCGTGAGAAAAACAAACGGAAAGTAGCTATGAACAAAAGTCAAACTGAGCTGTCGAGTTTCATTGTCCACGCTGAAAAATTTGGAAACCAGCAGCACAAATAATGGGAAATAAATCTGACTTGTAAAAGTATTGGTAACAATGTAAGGGCCTGATCCTGCCATCCTTTCTCACACTGAGTCCCATTCTGATAGCTTTGCCTCCACTGAATAATACATTACTCAAAGGGCAGCCCACTGATTTCACAGCTACTTGTAGCATAAGGTATCAGACTCTCTCCCATTGAGTAGTGCAGGTTTCAAAGCCCATCAAAGTCACTGGGTTTGACTCCCACTAACTTCAGTGAACTTTGGCTCAGGCCCAAATTCCCACTGACTTCAATGAGGTTAGTCTGCGTGTACGAAGGGACAGAATTGGGCCCTAAAGTATTTGAGCTCAAATTCACCACTTGCATCAATGGATGCAAGTCCTCAAGCTTCAATTAATTTTATGCTTCTTATGTGAGTGGTGAGTATTACTAGATCATTTCCATCTAGCTCAGCCGGGGTGCAAGGAAACTACCCAATAGTGAGGTAGCAGGTTCATTGCACTATGACTTCAGATTTTTATCTTGACAGCGTGTCTTGAAGTTTCCTTGGAAATTGTCTCAATGTCCCATTTCCCTAAAAATGGTGGGACGTTGTTACCGTTGACATATGCCCACAATTGTACTTTCAAAAGGGTACCATTTCTAGGACCTTCTTCTGATGGATATTATGGGCTAGATTTTGTTTTCCCTATATCTGGGAGCCAGATCTCCAGCTGGTGTAAATTAGCCTAACACTATTGACTCGAAAGGAGCTACATTGATTTACATGAGCTAAGGATCTGGCCTCTGGGTTTTTAAATATCCCCAAAATATGTTTGCCCATTTTAGGTGCAGCTGGTAAAACTGTTAAATAGCTTACAAATCTTAACAGTCCTAAAGTTCTGCAGTACACCTGAGTTTCAGGAGGAAATTTTAGCTAGAGTTGGGCCCACATAATATGTATGCTGAGAAATTTGAATCTGGATTCAGATTTTGACTACCCCTAAATTTGAGACAGATCTGGTGATTTTGTTCAGGCCCATTGCTGATGTTGGGGAATGAACGTATTTGGGTGCAGGGGCTGAGGAGGATTCTTCTATCTTTACAAAAATATTCATTGACTCAAACACGGGGCCCCTTCTGGCTCCTGATGAGCCAAATTTACACCTGTTGACATCAGCTGAGGTTTCACAGGCAGTAGTGCCATTGAAGTCAAATGAGAGTCTTTCCATTGACTTTAATGGGAGCTAGATCAGATCCATAGGGCAGAACTTGGCCCATTGTATGCAACAAGAGCTGAAGTAGGTTCAGTGAGCCTGATTCTCCGCTTGCTTACACAGGCGTAAATCAGCAGCAACTGAGGTTGGCGCAGTTACTTCAGTGTAAAACAATCAAGGCATTTTCACTGGCTCTTTCTCTCAGTGCAGATTTGCAAGTATACCAGACCGGTTCTGCAGAGAATTCCTTTCTCCACCTAAAGTCACAGAGTGTAGCTACGCTGAGAGAGAGCTAGCTTCAGATCTTGCTTTCAGACAGCTTCGTCCAGTGGCACATTGCTCCCTGCCAGCTGTTACCTCAGAAGACCCTTTTGCTGGCTTATAATAAAAAGCAGCAGCACAGAGACGCACACAGAGCTGCTACTATGCTAAAAAACCCTGTAGACAGGAAGACTCATTAAGGAGCCTGCTGTCATTGTTCATGACTCTGAGCCTCAGAGGTAGCACTGGGGCCTTTTTAATTTGGGAGCCTGATAGACAGGTACACAGAAGGCTGTCAAATGAAGGGGAAAGTGGGGAGGTGGACGGCTGGAGAAGTGTATTAAAGGGACTCCGTCTCTTGCTTGCTATCTGCTCTATATTAGTAGCTGGGCTCTGATTGGAATGACAAAGTCAAGCAAAAGCACAGAGGATAAAGCCAGCCCACTAGGTAGCAGTGCTCTGGCATCTGGTTCCCAGGTTACTGGATGGGAATGATGTGATTTTCATTGCCACATTGGAATGACAGTGCTGGGAATTGAAGGGCTCTTAATGGATACTATATGGCTGTGCTGGAAGCTGGAAGGGCAGTCAAACATTCTCCATGGCCCCTTCGAGTAGCTTAGCATGTCCCCCTGAGAGCCAGCTGAGCTGCTGACAAGAAGCCAATCCGAGTGGGATTTTAGTTGCACTCTCTCCACTGGGGGTAACTATGAGCTTGAGATATTTTGTAACCCTGTGGGTGGGAAGGGACGGAGTCAGATGCCAATATATAGGCTATTTCTCTTGCAAAATCTCCTTTGGGCCAAATCTTGCTCTCACTCAGTGGACTTATTTGGCGCTCACTCTGGACCCGACCAGCAAATCTCTCAAGCACATATTTAATGAGACTACTTGTTGATAAGCACGTGCAAAAGTGCATTGGTGGCTCAGGGCCAAAGAGGAGCACTTGGCCCAGTGTGTTCAGTTTAATTCAATGCAGTTAAAGAGGCTGTCCTTACTTTTCTCCTAAGTGTCCCCATGTAAGTTAGAGACAGGTCCAGTTCTGATTTTCTGCAAAGTTACAGGATGTATGAATCAGGCCTGTTTCTGTTAGCAGCCCACCAGTGTCAAAAGCCATGGTTCATTGCTAACCACTATGGGCAATAGTTGCCTCTCTGAAGTGTATGCTAGAATTTATACAGCAATTCCCACTCGTGGATATCAAAGCTTGGATGAGTTTCATTATCCCCATTTTACAGCGGAGTTAAGTGACTCACTCACATGGTAATTTAGTGACAGACCTGAAAGAGTCCAATCTCCCAATCCCATGCCCTGTTCACTAGCTCACACTGCCTTCCTTGCTGAGATAGGGATGAGGGGTCAGTTGAAGTTTCCTTCAGGACTCTCTGTATGTCAGAGATTAGACTGACCTAGTCATAAAAATGTATTAATTTAGTGTTCAAGACTCCTGCTTTCCAGCACTTTAATCAGTTACCCTCTTTCTCACTGGCAAAACTAGATTTGGTCATTTGCAAAGTTAGAAATGCTAAAAATTAAAATGGGGGAAAGTGCAGGTGGGTTTGACTTCAGATGTTATTTTTTCCCTTCTATGTCTTTAAAAAAAAAAAGGGGGGTTATTTGCATAATTACATTTTGCAGCTGTTAGAGCTGTTACTCCCTAATGTGGGCTGTGCTTTGGGGCATGATTTGATCCACTGAAAATGGACAAGGAGACACTGAGCTTTGATATCAGCTGCTTCTCATTAATCGCAGTTGCTGGGTTTATATCACTAAGCTTTGTTAAAACACCCCAATGAGCCTAAGCTTAAGGTCCCTGTAATACTCATTAGCTTAGCAGACTGTGCAAACTATTTACGTTTCTGTGCATGTGGGAATTACAGCTCACAGGCTTCCACAGGCAGCATGTGTTTGGTTCAACGCCCTCTTCTTTTACTGGAAAGGAAAATTTTGGAGAATGTGATTGGGGGCATCTGGCATGGGGAAGGCTAGAGATAGGAGATTCTGCACTGGGAGAGGAGGCTGCCAGGGCCCAGGAGTTCTGCATCTGGGGTTGGGGGGAAGTGTGTCTTGCAAAGGAAGGCAGTGATTGACCATCCCTGCCCACCCTCCTTCCCAGCCATCAGCAAGAGCTGCTCTGATTTCAAAAACTCTCTCTTTCTTTCCTCTCCCTGTCCCCAGCTAGGTTTCCTTTGGATGCTCCTGAGCCTGATCTGCCATAGGGGATGCCCCAATTCACCTTCGCTTGCTTCTGTGGGCTCCACGGCTTTTGCAAGATGAAGAGGAAAAACGAAGAGGCCAGTGCAGAGCAGGAGACATCAGTGTGAGACTTGTCCCGGGTGTGTCACATTTACCCTCTCACTCACATCTCTGGATTCCAGCCCTGGTTTGAACTTGGTATGATATTTTTGCCCTTTGACTGAGATCCTATCTCAGGGGGAATCAATCCCATTTCTGCTCTCTGATCTCTGTAACCATGAAGAGGCACCCATCACATCTGTGTCCCGTGCTTATTTTGCTCTCCTGCTGCACTGGTTGGTGCACAGGTCGGGGGTGAGGGGAGAGAAGGGAATCACAGGATTGATGCTCCAAACCCCGGAACAGGAGGACCAGCATGTTCATTTAACTCCTAAAAGCAAAGCTGAGTTTCTTATGCTTGACTGTCGATAATTAATCCTCCAAGTGCAACTAGGGCCGCTGGAAACAGGGTTCCTGTCCTGTGAGAACTTTTGAGATTTCAAAATGTTTTCGTGTCCCGAATCAGGATGAAAAACTGAAATCTCAAAAACTTCCACTAACTGAAAAACAAACTGGAGGCGGAGGCGGGGGGGAGGGAAGAGGTGAGAACAGTTTGGATCAATTCCCTGTGCCAGGGAAGATAATGGAGCAAGTAATTAAAGAAATCATCTGCAACACTTGGAAGGTGGTAAGGTGATAGGGAATAGCCAGCATGGATTTGTAAAGAACAAATCGTGTCAAACCAATCTGATAGTTTCTCTGATAGGATAACGAGCCTTGTGGATAAGGGAGAAGCAGTGGATGTGGTATACCTAGACTTTAGTAAGGCATTTGATAGGATCTCGCATGATATCCTTATCGATAAACTAGGCATATACAATTTAGATGGGGCTACTATAAGGTGGGTGCATAACTGGCTGGATAACCATACTCAGAGAGTAGTTATTAATGGGTCCCAATCCTGCTGGAAAGGTATAACAAGTGGGGTTCCGCAGGGGTCTGTTTTGGGACCGGCTCTGTTCAATATCTTCATCAACGACTTAGATGTTGGCATAGAAAGTACGCTTATTAAGTTTGCAGACGATACCAAACTGGGAGGGATTGCAACTGCTTTGGAGGACAGGGTCAAAATTCAAAATGATCTGGACAAATTGGAGAAATGGTCTGAGGTAAACCGGATGAAGTTCAATAAAGACAAATGCAAAGTGCTCCACTTAGGAAGGAACAATCAGTTTCACACATACAGAATGGGAAGAGACTGTCTAGGAAGGAGTATGGCAGAAAGAGATCTAGGGGTCATAGTGGACCACAAGCTAAATATGAGTCAACAGTGTGATACTGTTGCAAAAAAAGCAAACGTGATTCTGGGATGCATTAACAGGTGTGTTGTAAACAAGACACGAGAAGTCATTCTTCCGCTCTACTCTGCGCTGGTTAGGCCTCAACTGGAGTATTGTGTCCAGTTCTGGGCACCGCATTTCAAGAAAGATGTGGAGAAATTGGAGAGGGTCCAGAGAAGAGCAACAAGAATGATTAAAGGTCTTGAGAACATGACCTATGAAGGAAGGCTGAAAGAATTGGGTTTATTTAGTTTGGAAAAGAGAAGACTGAGAGGGGACATGATAGCAGTTTTCAGGTATCTAAAAGGGTGTCATCAGGAGGAGGGAGAAAACTTGTTCACCTTAGCCTCTAATGATAGAACAAGAAGCAATGGGCTTAAACTGCAGCAAGGGAGATTTAGGTTGGACATTAGGAAAAAGTTCCTAACTGTCAGGGTAGTTAAACACTGGAATAAATTGCCTAGGGAGGTTGTGGAATCTCCATCTCTGGAGATATTTAAGAGTAGGTTAGATAAATGTCTATCAGGGATGGTCTAGACAGTATTTGGTCCTGCCATGAAGGCAGAGGACTGGACTCGATGACCTCTCAAGGTCCCTTCCAGTCCTAGAGTCTATGAATCTATGAATTGTAACATTTCATTTTCATTTTGAATCTTTCCCCTTTAACCTTTTTTTTTTGGTCTAAATTTACTAAAATTTCTGAATAAAACATCGTTTTCCTTTGAAAAGCCAAAACTTTTTTCCAAACCTTTTGAGTCAGGAGATTTGTCAAAACTGCCCCAGTTTCATGAGAAAGGTGGATGAGGAAATATCTTCTGTTTGACCAACTTCTGTTGGTGAGAGAGACGAGCTTTCAAGCTTACACACCACTCGTCTTCTTCATGAACAGTTTTGCTTTGGACAAATCGGCCTTTTCCAACAAAAAAAGAAGTTTTGCTGAGAAATTCTTGACCAGCTCTCTTTGTGACCTCCACTAGGAGACTGCGGATCTTTGTTCCCTTCTAGTGGGTGGTCCATATAAAAGGCTTATGATTCTACTACTGCTCCTAGTTAATGGCTTAGTCCTTTAGTTTATGTGGTAGCAGCTTGTGCTTCGAGTATTGAAGGTCTTGTGTTCAAATGCTCTGTTGGTCCCAGTGGAGTCAGTTATACACAGGGGCACTGGAACAGTTTGTACAGTGGGGGGTGCTGAGAGCCACTGAACCAAACTGTAAACCCTGTACATGCTGGAAACCGCTTCAAGCCAGGGGTGCGGCAGTGCCAGCACCCTCAGCACCCCTAGTTCCAGCATCTCCGGTTGTACAACACCTTTTGCACCTGAATAAATTTGGTTTCCTCCTCTCTTCCCTATATAACAACTTCATTGGCATCTATAAGAGGACAGTCAGTTTCTTAGGGGACTTGAAAGGAGCAAGTTCAAGTTTAGTAGGATGCTCTTGGTTACTGTAGCAGAGGGAATTCCAGCCAGGATCATCTAACCATCAGCACACAGCCCCCGTTAGGAACAATAGCTATGACTGGGGCCAGAGAGGGGAAACAGGGAGTCCACGTCAGTGCAACATTCCCAAGAGGCAGGCTGTCTTGCTCAGTGTGGCCCTCCCACAGCGCTTGATAGATGAGCTGGGGAAGGTGTCCTGGCAGAAGGAGGTGCACCTGGGATGTGAATGATGGGCTCACTCATCGATGTCAGCAGCAGGCGGAGGAGAAGGCGGAGGAAGCTGGTTAATTTGTGTTCACACGTTTAGCCTGCAACTTCTCTCATTTTCTTTCTCCTCCTTCTTCTTTCCTAGAGACTTGCCTGGCTTGGAAAAAAGCTGAAGCTCAGAAATGACCCTTACAGAAGAGCCACAAACATTATCCTGGGTGCTGTGGTGGTTCAGCACAGATCCCCAGTCTCAAAGGTGCTTGACCTTGGACCCCATAGCTATCTGTGGCAGAGACAGATTTTTGTGTCTTTACTGGGTAAAAGTTTTATTCACAAGAAAGCTATCCCTGTCTTGTTTGAATATGTCCCCCTGGACAGACTCTGAAGGAGATTTCCAAATCAAGAGCCAGGTCCTGCCCTCAGTTTCCCTGGAGTAAGTGGGCAGCAGGATTTGGCTCTATGTTTTTAAGTTGTCTCACTGTAGCACTGTCAACTGAAAATGAACAAGCTGTAGAGTTTTGTTAGTATCTCCCAAGCAAATGTCCTGTGTCTACAAGAAGCAGTTCCTAATACTTCTTAGACATTTTGTGCTCAGATATGCTAGATGCCAGCATGGAGAAACCCTTAGGGAGTGGTGAAAACACACTGGGCTTTGATTCTGCTCCCTCTTGCATCAATGCAAATCAGGAGTCGCTCCACTGAAATCACTGGTGTTAGCCCAGTGGGAGAGCAGACTCATGCCCCTTATGTGTCTATATTAACTATGGGAAGTGAATTTTGCAGTTGGCCCCTTTCCTATAATGGGCTTGAATCAAAATCCCTGAACTCTATGTGAAGAGAAGTTTGGAACTGGGACCCAGATTTCAGCTTTGGAGCTCAGGTCTATCTGTAGCATGTACACATCCTCCAGTGGTTCTCCACCTTTCCCGTAATGGATGCCCTCTTCCAATCTAGCCATTTAGCAATCTGCAAAAGGCAATATGACCACGACCCTCTGACACCTGTTCATGTACATGTGGTGGGTCGCAACCCCCAGGATAAGAGCCCATGTTCTCAAAGAAATTGATGTAATTGAGAGTATGGAAAATGCCAGTGTTCAAATTGTTAACTTTTTTTGCTGGAACTGCCTCACCTAATCCAGGCATAGCCATTAGCATTAGTGTAGTGCTGCAGTTTCAAAGCTTGTCCCTATTTTCTCCCTCCTTGTCTGTACGTCTTTCCTACCTGCTGTTAAAGCCATATGGAAATTCCCCGGGGTGCTGTGCCTTTCAGGAGATGTTGCAGACAGACTCTCCCCTTCAGGTCCCCTAAAATAGCCCCACTAGTTGTCACTGTGGATCCCAGAAAGTACATCTATTTCATGGCCTGATCCAAAGAACATTGAAGTCAGTAGAAACTCTCTCTTTGATTTCAGTGGGTTTGGATCAGGACCTCACTCAGGAAGGTGTTCTTGTGGTAGTGTTGGAGATGGGCTTGAACCCAACCCTCAGCTCTGAACACCCCCTAGCCTTATGGTACTGGAAATCCAGATCCAACTTTAGCCCCTCAGACCCAGCTCTGGTTAATTCAGACAGCCTCAACCCTTTCACTTCTGAATCCTTTGCTGCCATCTCCAAAATGTTCAGCCCTTGAGGCTACTAGAGTTTTGCTCTTTCGATGAGGATGGTCACACAGTATTTGTAGCCCTTTCAGTCAGAATAAACTGCAGCTGCGGCAGCCTTTGAGAACTGGTAGCAAGGCCTGAGCTGAGTGCATGACAGTCAGAAAGACAGGCTGTCAACATGACAGGCTGAGATGGTAGCCATGGAAATCTGAGTATCAGAGGGGTAGCTGTGTTAGTCTGGATCTGTAAAAGCAGCAAAGAATCCTGTGGCACCTTATAGACTAACAGACGTTTTGGAGCATAAGCTTTCGGGGGTGAATACCCACTTCGTCAGATGCATGTGAGTATTCACCCACGAAAGCTCATGCTCCAAAATGTCTGTTAGTCTATAAGGTGCCACAGGATTCTTTGCTGCTTTTATGAAGATCTGAGGAGGGATTCAAAGTGGCTGCCTTGCTGGTCCAGCCAGTATTGCAAAGCTGATGGCTATAGGGAGCCCTCATGAACCCCCTTCTGCCCCAGTCATCTCTGTATGGAAAAGCCAGTGGGAAGCTCCTTGCTCATGCTCCAAGGTTCAGTGGTGTGGAGTAGAAGCTGCTTTGTACTGAATTAGAACCCAGTGGGGACCACTTGGTCCCCCTAGAGAATTGGGGGGCCTCCCCCTTTAATATGTCCCTGGTTAGGGTAAATTGCTGGCTCTCTGCCTCCTCCTGTGTAACAGAAAACCTCCATTCACTTGCTCCTCTAAGTCCCTCAACAAACCCATTGCACCAGTTCTAGATACATTTCCTAAGGCCCGATCCCCACCATGGAATGGAACCAAGCCCTCAGAATCTGTCAGGGCAGAGGATGGGTAGTGGGAGAAGGTCATGTGCTAAATCTAGTGGATGAGGTCTGGGGAGGGGGACAAGTGAATGACATTGCATTGAACTGTCAACAGGCCTTCACTGCAGCCAGCCAAAGGCGTTGGGGACAATGTTATTAATATTAAACCAAAAATAGTTATTGGGGCAAAACCACCATTTCTTTCTAAAGATCAAACATGGAGGATCAGGGGCACAGAGTGCCTTAGGACGGTGGTGCCAGAGATTATTAATGCTGTAACTCTGATGCAAAATCTTGCCCAGTAGGGTCTCTGAGGAATGTTGTTGCCTGCTCCCCTTTAGGAAGGGCAGACAGGTAAATCTTTAGGGGCCAGATCCACGGCCAGTGTAAATCAGAGGAGACTCATTGACTTCAATGGAGCTATGCAGATTTACACCATCTGAGATCTGGCCCTGAAAAGAATAAGTTGAGCTAACTCAGAAAACAAATCCTTTCCCCTACTTATAAAACTCACTGACCTTTCCAGCTCTCAGACCGCTGCTGCGAGACCGGATTTAAGCTTGACAAACAGAGCTGTGTGTGCTGGTGACAAGCTCTTCTTTTGGGAAGATTTGCTAGCTTGGCCAGCTACCAAAACCAACATGGCCCTTATTTTATTGTCTTATCTGAAAGGTTTAGCGTGAAACCTCTGCCCAGCAAGGATGACCAATAAAAGGAGACACATGAGATCATCTCCTGGGGTATAAGAAGAGCAACGAACTAAGCAGCTTTAAATAATCTTCGTCGGGTGCCGGTAGTCGGGGTTGCTCTAGGAGATGGTTGACTCACTTCAAACACGAAACAGCTGGTAGCAGACCATAGCGACGCGTCCAACTGCACCTGATCTTGCTTAGTGAGTCCGTATGGAAAGTTCACATTCTGAGAAATACTGTATTTTCCCCATGGAGCATGAAGAAGATACTCACACAAGGTGCTGTCTGGTTCATGCACATGAAGGATCAAGCATAGGGAAAGGATCCAACACTGAAAGCATTGGGGTCACACTCCAGATGGATATGGCCCAGATATCTTTTTTTTTCTCAGTGAACTTTGGCATGTCTGATCCAACTTGTGATGGTGACCATTTTGCTACTGCTTGATGCATTACAGAAGCCCATCACTGGAGGCTGTTGGTCTCATTTTCATCTCATTTCAATGGTGGCAGAACGTTTAGCAGAAGACTAAATTTAGGCTTAGTTTGGGTATCTAAATCCCCTAGGAGGTTTAGCAAATGGTCATGTTTAAACATTAAACATCACAGGCCAAATCTTGGGGTCTCTCACCCAGGAAAAGCTTTCACTGGGTCAACAGTTTAATAGAATGGAGCATTTTCAAATTCTATTGGCTCCAGAGAGAGCCAAAGGTGCTCAACGTCCCTCAGGATATTGCCCCTTGACTGGGTGTTTTGCCTGAGTAAAGATTTCAGGATTTGGCCCTAAAATTCTTTCCGATCATTGACTCCATAATAAAGCAGAAGGAAAAGTGATGCAGAGGATGAATTCTGCCCCTGAGCATCTCTAGATGCCAATATCACAAATGTGTGCTCTATTCTGCAAGTTGGCAGCAATAGGAAACATGATTTTTAAAGAAAACTGGCTACAGCCATATTCTGGGTAGGGATATGCCTGTGCAGCTCCCACCGATGCCAATGGGAGCCCAATATATGTATCTAAAGCTAGGATACAGTTGGATATTTCCTATCCCAGTTCTGAGTTTCTGCACAGCAAGAAGTGCTTGGCAGCCTATGAACTTTCACTCTGTTTTCTGCACTGAGCAAGGTCGGGGTAGTTGTTTTGACTCATCTCCATTCATTTTCATCAAGGTCAGCTCATCACCTCATGCTCAGCTTATTGCGTAACACACTGTGAGCAGTTATTGCTCTCCATGGATACCAGAGACTATCTTTACTGGCCTTCTACTTATACAGAGCAAGAAGAGCTACCTCTTTAGCGCAAGTGGCAGGGACTTGTGCATTTGGTGCTGATGGACACAAATTCAATCCCTATTTAGGACCAATGTATGTGTGAGTACAGCCCTTGTTCATCGCAGCTATAAGCTATAGCAGGTATTCTGGCAGCAGAAGTTTGTCCCAACTGAAGATCAGTTGGCCGCAAGTCCCTGAGACCTTTCAAATTCTTTGGGTCGAAGTCAGAGGAAGAAGATTTGCAGATGATCACAGCCTGTATCCTTTTTAGTAAGTTGAACCCCATGTAAGCTAAGAATACTAATGTTTTCTCCAGTGCGGTGAGTTTTAATTGTTTAATGGAGCACTAGGTGAATAGCCAAGAACCTAGGCTGCTATGAGCCTTTGATTATGGAGCCATCATGGCTTCATAGTTAAGGTTCCAAAATTAATACACATACTCTGAGATTCTGTAAAGAGCTAACAGCTTTATTGAATGTATCCAGCTTGGCTGGAGGTTTATACAGCACTAATTAAATTCTCCTGAAATGGGTCTTATGTAAAAACTGGTATGGGTGCTGCAGAGGTTTTCTCTCTATTGTGGTTGTTCCAAAATCTGGTCTGGATGGAGGAAGGGGATCTTTTCAGGACAATATGGTAACCTATTGAATATATATTGTAGAACACCATATATCTGCTGAATTTATCTCACCCCAAGAATTGCACCTACCTCCAGCAAAGAGCTTCCTAGCTAGGCATGGATGAATATAGTATGTAAAATATATAGAGAGACACACACACACATATATATATATAAAATTGAAAACGCAATAAATTACACAAGTACAATATGAATGTTTAAAACTCAAGCTGCAGTTATTTTTAAAGAGAACTTTCCATGTATGTGGATAGATAGCTCCCAAAGTAATAATATATTATCCACAGTGGCTCTAAGCAAAATTATTTGCTCTTGACTTGACCCCTGTGGTGCTCATAAATGGCTTATGGTGCTTCTTGATTCTCCTATCGTAATGACTTGACCTCTAGGTTGATGGCTGAAGGTTCCTTCATCCACACATCATTTCCCACCAGGTTCCAGCCCGGCGCTTTTCTGCAGCAAACCTGTCAACAGTCTGAACTTCCAAGCAGTTTGCTCTTTGCTAATTGCCCAGGCTGAGAGTGGGGACTGCCAATTAACTTCCACGTGACAAGGTTGCAGTGGGCAAAAAGTTAGATTTTTTCCTCCTCAGTGGCAGCATTTTATGAGGACACCAGACTTTTCCAAAACTGTGAAAGCTGGAAAGCTGACAGCTCTTGTCAAAGCACAAATGAGCTCCCCTCTCTCTTTCTCTTCCTCACCCACATACTCGCACAAACCCTGGCATTTTTATAAGTATATATAAGAAGCATTTTGCTTCAGTGGCCATACTTGTGTAACATGCTTTATGCTGCTTGTCCATCTGGCTTCCACCTTTCTACCTCAGAGGTGATGGCATTTCAGTGGGGCTATAGAAATGTAAATCTTAATACCACTACTAATAATAAATTAACAACAACAAACTATTACAGAGCTATTCATCTACAAATCTCAAAGCACTTTACAAAGGAAGGGAAGCATCATTACCTCCATGCTACTGAGGGGAAAACTGAGGCTCAGAACAGGGAAGTGACCTGCCCAAAGCCACCCAGGGAGTCAGTGGCAGAGGCAGGAAAATAACCCATGTGTCCTGACTCCCAGTTGTCCCTGTGAAGTTCTTTGGGTGAAAAGGGTGCTATAGAAAAAGTAAGGTTATTTTTCTCTTTTTATGACACATTTGCTTTAATATCACTTCCAGCCACCCCGAAGTCTCTGTATAATTCTCCCCATTATAACAGGAGTCTTAACTGTAATGTAACTCCCCAGAACAGCTTCAAAGAGAAGAGTTCTGTGCTAGCTACCATCATTGTTCCTCGGAAAATGAATGTTATGCTCCTGAAAGATGCATTTGTTCCCACCAGAAATAATCCATCTCTAATCCTATTACAGTGAAGGAAACCATCCAAGTTTCTCTAAATGAGAATGGAAGGATATATTTGAAACAGGCAAATCTGCTCATCTCTGCAATGCAGCAAGCACTGATGTGCGAAACTCCATTGCTACACACCCCACTAGTTGCCTGCAGCCCCTGCCCATGACCAGCTTTTCAGATGACCCAGTGGGGACCTATGAAGGTGATGTGCTCATGGGAATTTAGGAAACCAAATATGCAGCCCCCTTTCCCCATCCAATTCTTTCTGGGAAGTTGGCAAAATGTATTTAAGTTAAAGGGCCAGATGCTCCACTGGTATAAATCAGCATAGCTCCAATGACGCCAATTTACTAGAGCTGAGGATCTGGCCCAAAATGTCTTGAAATTAAAAGGCAAACCAGCATTGCTTGATCTTGACAGTAGAGACACTGTAGTAGTGCTGATGGTTTAGTCAAGGGGGAAACAGCTTTAATGATCAAAATAACCAGAGCGTTGCCTTGGGCTAACTCCCAACAGAGGCAGTGTATCCTCTTTGTAAATATTGGCCTACTTTGGAGCCAGAGAGTCTCCAGATGTTTATTTGCATGACAGTAAGTGGGTAAGGGACCAAAAAATTGTGTGTGTGTGCATGGTGGGGTTTTATCCCAAGTTGTTTTGTTTTTTATCAGCAGATGATCTCTTGACAGAGGTGGTCTTGCCAAGGAACTTTCATTGCATTTATTTAAGATGAAGGAAATATTTGTGCAGTGAATTGGAAGGGTACAGAACATGCACAAAGAGTGAAGCCAAGAAAAAAGCTGCAGCCTGAACTCTTGTTGTGTAACATATTCCTGAAAGTCTTACTGAAGATGTGCAAGAAGAACAGGGATATAGCCTAATCCAGCCTTTCTCAATCTGTGGGTCGGGACCCCAGAGTGGGTTGCCACACCGTTTTAATGGGGTCGCCAGAGCTGGCATTAGACTTGCAGGGGTTAGGGGCCGAAGCCCAAACCCCACCATCTGGGCCCAAAACCCAAGGACTTAATCCCTTAGTAGTGGGGGTGAACCCCCACCTGGAGCTGAAGCCCTTGGGCTTTGGCTCCTCGGCCCAGAACAGTGGAGCTCGTTCTTTGCCCCCACATCTGGGGCAGCTGGGCTCAGGTGAGCTCAGGCTTCAGTGCTCCCTCCTGGGGACATGTAGTAATTTTTGTTGTCAGAAGGGGGTCACAATGCAATGAAGTTTGAGAACCCCTGGCCTAATCTAATCTGCTACACATGCCCACATGTCTACAATATATCAAGTTGGAATCGCTTTTTTTTTTGTAAACTCCACAATAGGATTTAAGTCTTCATTCCACCAGAACACTTTGCAAACACAAGCTTTTGGCATTTAATTGGATTAACAGTATCAGTGTTTTGTTTATTACAGCCAGAGTGATTTCTGCATTCCAGTGTGTATCCAATTTATTTTAAGATTATCTAACCAAAGGTGCCCTTTTCTTTCTTGCACTTCTAGGGTGCTGTGGTGGGATTATGTTATTTTAAATGCGCTTTACTCCCCCACGTTGAGTTGGTGGCCCCAGTTATCTTGCTCTTTATGATTATGCACAGAACATCTGTAGTACTTAGGTGTGAAGAAATCAGACATCTGCACACCACTGTCTCGTCTGATACCTTCTGCAACTGACACGATCCCCCAGTGAGTTCTTTGACCAATATTTCAAAAGTGACTAGTGATTTTGGGTCCCCAGCTTGAGTCAATTTAATAAGTGCTGAGATCCAGAGGGTGAATGCTCAGCACTTGCTGAAAATCAGGCTCCCATAAGGTGTCTCTAGATGGGCATTCAGAATCACTAGTCACTTTAGAAAATTCCTCCGCCCCCCCACATCCTTGCTCATCAGCAGAATAGCCTTCCTGGCCCATATCTTGCAGTCCTTTGCGTTGAGCTGAACAGGAATTTTGCCCTGAACAAGAACTGCAGCATCCAGACCATTATTTGTATCTCTTCTTTAAGGGTAAAAAGACAGTTGCTTAAATACAATGTATATTCATTGAATGTGTCTGTATAGAATTTGCACAGCCACTTTGAAAAGCAGGGTGACCACATGGGTAACGTACTCATGGACTTAAACCACTGATAATTAAACAATCCTCACTATGAAGTTTATTATATGTATAGATTTATACGTAGGGTCACATTTCACTCTCATTTATGTGGTGTAAATGCAGAGAGTCTGTCTGTGTGTTCAAATGTCACAAACAAACAAAAACCAACATGTAGTACAGAGATGGGCCTGAACTAACCCCTTGGATCTAAGCACCCCAAAACTTCCACCAGGTTTGGGGATGTTGGGGGGGGCCTCAGACCCATCTCTAGTGTAAAGGCATGTAAACAAAACGCAGAACAAAGCAAGGATATAGTCACAGAAGATGCAACACTACGGCCCTGACTCACCCAGCAAAGCATATGCATAAATTTAAGCTTGTCCTAAAAAGCTTTACTGGATTGGATCCTAAAATAGAACAGACCTAATTCACCTCTAATGTAACCCCATTGTTCTTCAGTGAAATGTACAGTTACCCACACATTTAAAGGTGCAGGACTGTCTTTGCAATGTATTAAGTGTCTCCCTATTCCTTTTTTCTTTCACTGTCTGGATTCCATCATAAAAGGACCTAACCAGACATGTTCCTCAGGAGTCTCCCAGCCTCAGTAGCCATGGAAACCAGCTATTTTTAGTCTGTTTTTCAAGATGCCAATAAATGACTTTTCTCTACTTTGGAAAGACAGAGGACCCGGTCAGCCTCATGTATTAATGCATGGTAACTTAGTGTCTTAAAAAGCCATGCAAACTTCTTGTAAAGTACTGTATACTTAAGATGAAAAGTAAATGTGAAACTTGTTAATAGCAGAGTATATAAACATGCACAGTAGATTATTCACTTGCTATTATATTTCCTATCTAAGAAAAATATTTGTAATACTTTTTAGAGCACATGCTTTAGACTATAGATTTTATAGATGTCTGGAGATAAAGAGTATTTTTGGTACATGACATGTTTTGCTTTCTCCCTTTTCAAGCTGCTTGTTTAATCCCTGCCCCAGACATACATTGGCAGTGTTTGGAAATTAAATCAAGGCCTGTGAGAATGCAATCCTATTAAAAATCCCCAAACAATGACTTTGTTTTCTAGGATTTCATTCATGTTTGAAGCTGGCGGCTTTTTAAACAGGACTCAGAAACAAATTTGTATGATTAATTATCAGGCTGCATTTTAATGAGTGACAGTGGCTTAGCATTCTACAGCCAAATTCAATATGCAAAGGGAAATAAATGTAGCGGGATAGAGGATCTGTTTCCTTGAGGGTTTTCTTAAAACCAGTCACATCTGCAGGAATTATTTAGGTCCCGGACTTGTAATGCAATGCAATGTAATGGGGCAGACCTTTGCACCCATGCAGAGCCCCATTGACTTCAGTGGTACAATAATCCTGGCACAAAAGTCCACCCACATAGATCACATTGCAGGACTGAGGCCCTGGTGGTATTTTCCCACTTACTGGTATGACTTGATTAAAATTATGCATATATACCTTGTACAGTATTTTCGAATACACTAACCTTATACACTCTTCCTATAGATCACACAAGCCTTGTGGTGGGAAAGCTCTGGTAGGGCAACAGTGCTGTGCAGGCCACCCTTCATAGACTGTCTGATCCTGCAAAGGGCTGAATGTCTTCTGCAAGGTGCTGCCTCTCAGCTCCCACTCAGGGCCGCCGAGAGCGGGTTTGGGCCCTGGTGAAAAAAAAAATTGGGGCCCCCAACAAGGGCGGACTGGCTAAACAGGGCCGATGAAGCCACGGAAGCCAGGCCCTGGACCCCCTTCCAGATTGCCAGGCCCCGGTAATTTGTACCGGCTTCCCCCCCACTTCGTCGGCCCTGCTCCCACTGACTTCAACGGGAGCTGAAGGCACACTCTGGATCTTGCAGGAAGTACTGAGGATACCTTGCAGCATTGATGCCACAGAAACACAGAGCCAGATCCTCAGCTGGTGTAAATCAATGTAGCAGGAGGATCCGGCTCACTCACTCCAGCACTGGTAGCTGGGCTAGGAAAACCATCCTGGAATCAGATCAATAAAACTCTCGCACGTGATGATGACCAAAGTGATTTTCTTTATACACTTAACAGGTAGCCTAGGGCTATATATACAGGGAGCCCAGTGACTTGTGCTGTAACATATCTAGTTTACGAGACTGTATTATAAATTATAGATGCATATCATGTCTGTATCTTGCACTGAAATACCTGCCTATTGATCTGTCTCCTACTGATTAATTTTCTTTACTGACTAGTCCCTTTTTTGGAAGCAGCTAACTGGCTTTGTTTCTGTTCTTTTGTATGTCTCTGAAATCTATGCACCTGGAGTAAGCACTTTCTTGTTCTAACTGTAAAAGCATGACTGGGAAAGCAGGTATGTAATTGCTGTAATAAAGAGACTTTATAATATCCCTTTGCAGTAGATGAATTACATTTTCCATGTTGTTGATACTTCTTTATTATTACTGAGATCAATGACTCGACACCAACTGGCTATTGCAAACATAACCAAGCAAAAGGAGTACAAACGTGGCACTTACAGATGGTGGAAAAGAGAATACAGAGAGTAAGGTTGAAAGGAGAACATTAAAGAGAGTGCAAATGGGATCATTAAGATTACAGTCAAAATTAATTATTTGCTCCTTATTATCCTGACTCATATAAAAACAAAATAAGGTGTCACTCAATCAACTTAATGGCAGATAACATTACATCTAGAGGTCGCACCCTTTGTTGTTTATATAGGCCAACCTGTGCAAAGAAACACCCCTTCACATGCTGTGCAAGGTGCAAAACTGGGGAGCATTTTGGAAATGGCTGTTTTGAATCCTGAGGGAACTGTACTGCCAAAGTGAACAAGGGGCCCCAGGGGACTCCAACAGAGGTTCTACTCTTCCAAGGATGCCTCCCGATCTGTGGGGTTTCCTCTATGCATGTTGGGGCACCTGAGGCTGAGAAAGGCCTGTCCCCTTCCCAAGCCCCCCCGATACTTTGGAAACTCCCTGGACCTGATTCTCCATTGTCTTGTACCTTCTTTAACCATTTATTTTGCACAAAGCAGGTATAAAACGGCAGCAGTGACACAAAGGCCTGATCCAAAGCCCACTGAATTATGTTGGCCTTTGGATCAGCCCTTCTGTGAGTGGAGAATTCCAGTCAGGTAGCATTTTACAGCCATTTCGGATGTGTCAATGGCTATTTTTTGCTCTGTGTTAGTACAGCACCTAGCACAATGGGGGCCTGGTCTATGACTGAGTCTTTTAGGCATTACTGCAACACAAATAATAAATAATAAATAGGGCTGTCAATTAATCACAGTTAATTCACGTGATTAAGTCAAAAAAATTAATTGCAATTTTAAAAAAATGTATCGCTACTAATTGCACTTGTAATCTCACTGTTAGACAATAAAATACCGTTTGAAATTTATTCAATATTTTTGGATGTTTTTCTACATTTTCAGATATATTGATTTCAATTACAACACAGAATACAGCGTGCTCACTTTCTATTATTATTTTTTATTACAAATATTTTCACTGTAAAAATGATAAAGATGTCGTTTTTTTCATTTTGCCTCATACAAGTACCGTAGTGCAATCTCTTTTTTGTGAAAGATGCAGGAGGCTGCACCCCCAAACCCCTGTCCCCTCCCAGAGCCAGCACCCCAAACCTTCTCCTGCACCCCAACCCCCTGCCCCAGCCCTGACCCCCTCTCAGAGCCAGCATCTTGTACCCCCTCCTGCACCTCCACACTCTGCCTCAGCCCAGAGCCCTGTCCTGCACCCAAACTCCCTCCTAGAGCTTGCACCCCTCATCCCCTCCTGCACCCCAACTCCCTGCCCCAGGCTCAGCCTGGAGCCCCCACCTACCCTGTTAACCCCTCAGCCCCAGCCCAGAGCCCGCACCCCCTCCTGAACCCCAACCCCCTGCCCCAGCCCAGTGAAAGTGAGTAAGGGTGGGGATGGAGTGAGTGGGGTGGGGCTTCGGGGAAAGGGCGGGGTAGATCCTGGGTTGCCCTTAAATTCAAAAAGCGATCTTGAGTGTAAAAAGTTGGAGAACACTGCTTTAGAGCCTACAAGTCCACTCAGTCCTACTTCTTGTTCAGCCAATCGCTAAGACAAACAAGTTTGTTTACATTTATGGGACATAATGCTGCCTGCTTCTTATTTACAATGTCACCTGAAAGTGAGAACTGGCATTTGCATGGCACTTCTGTAGCTACCATTGCAAGGTATTTACATGCCAGATATACTAAGCATTTGCATGCCCCTTCATGCTTCAACCATCCTTCCAGAGGACATGCTTCCACGCTGATGATGCTCATTAAAAAAAAAGTGTTAATTAAATTTGTGACTGAACTCCTTGGGAGAGAACTGTATGTCTCCTGCTCTGTTTAACCTGCATTCTGCCATATATTTCAGGTTACAGAAATCTCAAATGATGACCTAAGTTCCCTCTAAGCTGCATGGCCGCACGGCCATGCAGAAGCCTACTGAGCACTGCACAGGCGCTCAGGCTGCAGCGGGGAGAGATGCCTCTCCCCCAGCCCTGAACCTGCTGTGGCCGGGGCAAAGATGCTCCTCCACTGGCCCCAACCCAACCCCATCCCAGACCTGCCACTGCTGGGGCAGAGGCATCCCTCCCCCGGACCCCACCCAGCCTGGCCCGGATCTGCTGTTGCCAGGGAAGAGGCACCTGTCCTGCAACCCCAGTCCTGGAGCTGCTGCCTTTCCTCCGCAGATGAGGTGCTGCTGCAGGGACAGAGATATGGAGGGAGTCCTCTCTCCCCGCTGTAGCCATGGGGCAGTCTGCACCACAAATCACTCATCCCCAGCCCCACCCCAGAGCCTGCACCTCCAGCCAGAGCCCCTTACCCACCCCTGCACCCAATCCTCTGCACCAGCAGTGAGCCCCCTCCCTCACCGTGAACCCCTCATCCATGGCCCCACCCCAGAGCCCTCACCCCAACACTCTGCCCCAGCCCTGAGCCTCCTCCCATACTCCAAACCCCTTGGCCCCATTCCTGCCACATGAATTTTGTTATGTGCACCAGTATGGAGGTGACAAGATAAAAATAAGAAGAGCTAAAAATAGAGTAGCAGGACTTGCACCAAGACAAATAAGGATCCTGCCAAGTGTCACTCGTTTCAAAGAATAAAAATATCTAGATCCCAAAGCCGGTCAGTATCATCATCCCCATTTTACAGATGGGGAACCCGAGGTACAGAGCAAGTAAAGTGACTTGCCCAAGATCCCTCAGCCAACCAGTGGCAGAGCCAGGACTAAAACTCAAGTCTCCTGCGTGCCAGTCTGTTGCACCATCCAGTAATCCATGCTGCTTGTCTCTGTAGGCACAGGTCCAGCAAAAACTAGCCACCTAGTAAAGACAGGTCTTTAAAGGCTGAGTAAATTGTACAAGAAACTTTGGCGATGTGAGAAGAACTTGGGGACAGACTACAAAAGGTGAGTCTTAGTGCAGGCTTCACTGTACAGTGCACTGATGACCTAATCTGAATCCTATCCAAGTCAATGGAAAGATTTCCACTGAAACAGCCCTGAAATTGGAACAATTTATATAGTGGGGGTGCTGAGAGCCATTGAACCAAACTATAAACCCTGTATATAATGGAAACCACTTCAAGCCAGGGGGTGCAGCAGCACCCCCCGCACTCCTAGTTCCAGTACCTATGGCCCTAACAACTGGAAAGGTAGATCATTCTGCGGACATATAGAGACGCAAACAGTCAATACAGGAAGCTACTACAGAGATGTTGAGAAATTGCCTTTGGAAAAATAACGTTGAAACAAGAAAGACAATTGATTTGTTATGGATGGGGCTTGGATCTGGATTTGACTGGGGCTTGGTGTTCAAGGCCCATGGGTTAGGTTAGGGTTCAACAGCACTGAAATATCACAACTGCTTAGGCAGGAGTGTGGCCTGAAATGGTATAAACCTCAGAAGATCAGTGAGACTTCTGTCACCTTGCAACTTGCAAAAATAGGTCCTTTCTGCCTGAGATCTATCCCAGAACCACCCAAACATGGGTTTGGATTGGGGGACTCTCATCCAACCCACCCTGCAAATGCTGGGGCATCTGGGGTCTGTTCATTCTTAGTACCACCCAGAGCTCCTCCAGGAATGACGCAGCCATTCTGTTTAGTTTTAAATCAGCAGCAAGATGTGCCCATCTTAAAAATAACTGTTTTGACAGTATTGATATAAATATGTGAATAGCTTGTTCTGCTATTTTCCTTTCACATTCTTCATTGCCTGATTCTGTGTGGGCTGAAGACAGGCTGAAAGACAGGGTGAGATAGTGCCACCTATAGGACATTCCTCAGTTCCAGTCTGGGTAGGTTTCAGACAGCTGTCAGGAGTCACTTTTTGTTCTTGTACCCCTCATTATTTCAACTAGACCAGACAATATAACTCTCTCAATATAACTCCCACTCTCTACAGCAGCCAGCCTCACCAACAAACAACATGAGACGACAGGCTTAAATTTAAAGTGGGGTTTGAATTTACTGAGAGGAAGATGGGGTTGGAGGGGAAATAATATTATTTTCAGGAATGTCAAACTGAGACAAATAGAATGAGGGAGATACTCATATAGTACAATCCTGCATTAGAAAGAAGAAAGAGATGGACAAGACTGAGGGGAAAAACAACTGAGGAGAGTTGGAAGTTTTTCAAAGGGACACTATTAAGGGCCCAAAAACAAGATATTCCACTGGGTAGGAAAGATAGAAAATGTGGCAAAAGACCAGTTTGGCTTAACCACGAGATCTTGCATGATCTAAAAAATAGAAAGGAGTCATATAAAAAAATGGAAACTAGGACAAATTACAAAGGATGAATATAGGTAAACAACACAGGAATGCAGGGGCAAGATTAGAAAGGCAAAGTCACAAAATGAGCTCAAACTAGCTACAGGAATAAAGAGAAACAAGAAGACATTTTATCAATACATTAGAAGCAAGAGGAAGACCAAGGACAGGGTAGGCCCACTGCTCAGTGAGGAGGGAGAAACAATAAGAGAAAACTTGGAAATGGCAGAGATGCTTAATGACTTCTCTGTTTCGGTCTTCACCGAGAAGTCTGAAGGAATGCCTAACATAGTGAATGCTAATGGGAAGGGGGTAGGTTTAGAAGATAAAATAAAAAAAGAACAAGTTAAAAATCTCTTAGAAAAGTTAGATGCCTGCAAGTCACCAGGGCCTGATGAAATGCATCCCAGAATACTCAAGAAGCTAACAGAGGAGGCATCTGAGCCTCTAGCTATTATCTTTGGAAAATCATGGTAGACGGGAAAGATTCCAGAAGACTGGAAAAGGGCAGATATAGTGCTCATCTACAAAAAAGGAAATAACAACAAGCCAGGAAACTACAGACCACTTAGTTTAACTTCCGTGCCAGGGAACATAATGGAGCAAGTAATTAAGGAAATCATCTGCAAATACGTGGAAGGTGGTGAGGTGATAGGGAATAGCCAGCATGGATTTGTAAAGAACAAATCATGTCAAACCAATCTGATAGCTTTCTTTAATAGGATAATGAGTCTTATGGATAAGGGAGAAGCGGTGGATGTGGCATACCTAGACTTTAGAAAGGCATTTGATAGGGTCTCGCATGATATTCTGATCAATAAACTAGGCATATGCAACTTAGATGGGGCTACTATAAGGTGGCTGCATAACTGGCTGGATAACCGTACTCAGAGAGTAGTTATTAATGGTTTCCAATCCTGCTGGAAAGGTATAATAAGTGGGGTTTCACAGGGGGCTGTTTTGGGACTGGCTCTGTTCAGCATCTTCATCAGCGACTTAGATATTGGCATAGAAGGTACACTGACTAAGTTTGCAGATCATACCAAATTGGGAGGGATTGCAACTGCTTTGGAGGATAGGGTCATAATTCAAAATGATCTGGACAAATTGGAGGAATGGTCTGAGGTAAACCGGATGAAGTTCAATAAAGACAAATGCAAAGTGCTCCACTTAGGAAGGAACAATCAGTTTCACACATACAGAATGGGAAGAGACTGTCTAGGAAGGAGTATGGCAGAAAGAGATCTAGGGGTCATAGTGGACCACAAGCTAAATATGAGTCAACAGTGTGATACTGTTGCAAAAAAAGCAAACGTGATTCTGGGATGCATTAACAGGTGTGTTGTAAACAAGACACGAGAAGTCATTCTTCCGCTCTACTCTGCGCTGGTTAGGCCTCAACTGGAGTATTGTGTCCAGTTCTGGGCACCGCATTTCAAGAAAGATGTGGAGAAATTGGAGAGGGTCCAGAGAAGAGCAACAAGAATGATTAAAGGTCTTGAGAACATGACCTATGAAGGAAGGCTGAAAGAATTGGGTTTATTTAGTTTGGAAAAGAGAAGACTGAGAGGGGACATGATAGCAGTTTTCAGGTATCTAAAAGGGTGTCATCAGGAGGAGGGAGAAAACTTGTTCACCTTAGCCTCTAATGATAGAACAAGAAGCAATGGGCTTAAACTGCAGCAAGGGAGATTTAGGTTGGACATTAGGAAAAAGTTCCTAACTGTCAGGGTGGTTAAACACTGGAATAAATTGCCTAGGGAGGTTGTGGAATCTCCATCTCTGGAGATATTTAAGAGTAGGTTAGATAAATGTATATCAGGGATGGTTGAGACAGTATTTGGTCCTGCCATGAGGGCAGGGGACTGCACTCAATGACCTCTCAACTCCAGTCCTAGAGTCCATGAATCTATTATGAAAAGGGAAATCAGATTAACAAATAAAAGAGTCCAACGTGTAAGATCACTGATCTCACATACACTTATGTAACTCTGGACCAACTCCGCTGAAGGTAATAGAATTACTACTCTAGGTGTACAATAGTGTAACTGTAAGCAGAACTGGGCCCAAGGTCGCTTCACCAAGAAGCATAAAATCTAAAGCCCCAATCCTGCAAACAATTATGCATGTGCAATGGGAGTAGTCACTTGGATAAAGTTAAGCATGTACATGAGGACTTGTAGGGATCAGCTGTAAACATTGTAGCCAAATCCAATTCCAGAAGTGACTAGTGATTTTGGGTGCCTCTTTTTGTGGGTGCCCAACTTGATGAACTGTAATTTTCAGAGCTCAGTGCTTTCTGCAAATCAAACCCCTTTCAGGTATCTCAGATTGGGCTCCCAAAATCACCAACCCTTTTTGAAAATATTGGCCTACACCTGGTGGTGTTTGCAGGATTTGGCTCAAAATAGCATATGTAACTAAATAGTAACAGGACAGACTCATATAACTGCAAAGTTACTTATCAAGTAATGCAAAAAGGAATTGGAAAGCGTCACAGTAAAAGCAGCAGTAAGCTCCAACACTGGCTGTTATAATAATATTTTACAGAATAGCTTTTACGATGAACGAGCCCAAAGCACTTTACAAACTATATACATTGCCCCACTGAAATGCAGCCCCTTCTGAGGTGGGAGGCAGCAGCGTGGTGAACTGGCCAAGTGTGAGAGGTGAGAGAAAAAGTTGGCCAAGGACTGCTTACCTTAGATTTGAGTGCGCTGGACAATTTTCAGCTCTTAACACACTGAACTCTTATTAATTCCACACTGGAAGAGATTGCAGGATCAGACTGCTGGAGCCTTCTGTTTTGAATCAATGGAAATTTTGTCTGAGTTAGAACTGAAGGATGGGGACCTTGGGGCAGCAACCTTCTTACATGTCTTACTATGGAGCGATATAAATAAGTAGTATCAGCTTTGGTACATGTTTCCACACTCCCTATTGTAACTCCTTTATCGCTCACTGGAGGAAATGCAGGGAGGGATAACATTAAAGAAACATGCAGTGCACACACAAAATGATTAGGGGCTTCCATACACAGCACATTTCAGTACAAGGAGTGGTTCCAAAACCAGAGAATTCAATAATACATAACAATGACATAATAATGTAAATAATTACTATTCAGAAATACAATACGATAGTGATTAAACTAATACATAATAATAAATGTTAAATACAATAATGTATAAGGGGATTAAAATGCTAAAGTGCAATAGTGATTTAAGTATTACATAATACTAAATGCAATAATAATAGTTAATATTAAACTCAGAGATTTCAGCTTGACCTGAGAACTGATATCTGAGAAAACTCAGTGCACCTAACACAGCTGCAACCCTGGCTGGGCATGTCCTGCCCCTATATGTCTCAGGCTGCACGGGAGTGGTAGAGTCCTGTGGAGCAAGAGAGGAAGATCCCCTCCCGGGGCTTGTCGGTGGTATGGCCCTATGGGCGAGTGGTAGCGCCCGCTGAACCCCCCACCCCCGAGGCACGCACTCCCGGAGTTGGTACCGCCCACAGGGGCGTGGCCGGGCGGTGGTTGGCTGTGAGGCGCCCCGGCGGGCGGTTTGAAGGCGGCTGGGGGGGGGGCCTGCCTGGCCGTGGGAGGATGAGGGCGGGGCGCTATTGCCCTCATCTTCAGCGTCCGTCGGGGAGACTGGTGAGGGTCGCCACGACAGCGCGCGGCAGCCTGCGGAGGCGGTCCGGAGAGCGAGGGGCTCAGGTGTGGGGTTGGGAAACGCCGGGGGCAGAGTACGCATGCGCTAAGGGGGAGTGGCTGGGAGGACTCAGACGCGCAGTCTCTTCAAGCGCCGCTCCTGCCCGCAGTGACGGGACCTCGTGGCGCAACGGTAGCGCGTCTGACTCCAGATCAGAAGGCTGCGTGTTCGAATCACGTCGGGGTCAGGGTGCCCCTCCCTGCGGGGGATTTATTTTACACCTTTAACAAAATAGAGGGCGGGTGGGGGTGTTTCCTCTAGTGTAGTGCGATAAGGGGACGCGATCCCCAAACAACGCAGGCAGTGTTGGAGAGGGCTTTGCCTCCCCCCCTCAGTAATGAGTTGGGGGTACCTGTAATCCAACAGAAGGGGATGGTACCCCTAAAAGTAAACTGGAGGAACATGGGGAATCCCCCTAAGCTAGTAATTAGAGACAGTGGGGGAGCAGCATGGGGTTCCCCCAAAGCAGAGGGAGATAATAGGAAGGATAAGGATTCCCCAAATTAAAACAAAGGGTAGTTGGGAGGCAGGGTAGGAGTCACCCCAGGGAGCATTTTTTGTATACTTCCACTTATAGGGCTTGTCTATACTGTAGTGGCCCAGCTGCAGACTTTCAGTGTAGATGCTACCTAGGCCGATGGTTGGATGGATTCTCCGTCTGCGCAGATAACTCACCTCCCCAAGAGGCAGCAGCTAGGTAGAGGCCAGAATTCTTCCCTTAGCCTAGCACTGTTTATATGGGGAGAGGGAATAGGTTGGTTTAACAACCCTGCTTCACACCCCTGTGTGATGTAGTTAAGCCAACTTAATTTTCTAGTGTGGACCAAGCCACAGAAATGTAGGGCTGGAAGGCACCTCCTCAGGCAATCTGCTACTTCATCCTGTTGCAACTGACCCCTCTTCTTCTTTGCTATTGCACTCCTGCTTAGCTCCCAGGGAGGGGTGTATGTTCCTGTCCTTTGGATGCGGATGCTCAGCTGGCTTGTGAATTCCCATGAGTGAGGATGATAGAGTGAGTTTTATGCCTTCCTCTTCCTTTTAAGAATGCTATGTACATGATACAGTTCTGGCATATATTCCTAAGGCAGTCTTCTTTAGTCTCAGCAAAATCAATTTGAAAAGAGGGGTTATTATTGATGTAAATCCTAGACAAGTATGTATGATTATTGGTTAAACACTGCGCTTGTGCAGCATTTATCTTGTAATTCACAGTTGTGTTAAGATGCAAACTACATAAGCAAAGTAAACTGACACTACTGGGTTAAAATTACATGAGGGGGGGAGCCTCATTTGCCTGTATAAATTACACCAAAGGTTAAACTTAAATAATCAATGTTTGATTTATTTTTCTTTTTTTCCCCTTTAATTGAATTCTACTAGTTAGTTTCACTCTGGTTATCATGCAGAAATTTATGGCTACAGTGCTTAAGTTACAAACAATTAGAGGACAAACAAAGCTATTTTACTAACACTTAAAAGTCAGGAGGAGATTGGGTGGGCATAAAGCTTTTTAAAAAATAAACAAAAAAACCTTCCAAAAAACTAAATTTGGGCCCTGATGCTATCAGCTACCAACAAATCTAGCCAACTTAAAAAAACAAACAAATCTGAGGCTGTTTTCAACTATTGCACCTGCCTCTTCCTCTGCTAATGCGTACAGCTTCACAACCATGCGTTCGGATTTTAAAATTCTGTTCTCTCTGCTGTATGAAAGACCCTCATAAATATAACAGAGGATACTGACTATAACTGGGGTAACAGAAAATCTCTACATAGTGCTGTCAGATGCATAAAGCAAACATTCTCAGTGTTGAGAGGGATATTTTGCTCTTATCTTTCAGTTTATAGCATTCTTAGGGGTTTCTTGTAACCATAGTGGGGCAAAACCACTTTCAGGCAGAGTAGGCTTTTTAAAGTTGATAGTGAGTCTCTAACTGCTTTTGACAATGCTATCCAATCTTCCCAATGTTTTGAGCATAGTCTCATGAGGTGCTGAGCAATTGCAGTTACCATTTGCTTCAGTGGGAGGTGAAAGTACTCAGCAGCTCTCCAGAACACTAACCTTTGAGAAAGGTAAACAAAACAAAGCACCAGTAACTACTAGATCATTAGACAGTTCTGTGACATGATACAGAGCTTTTTGGAAAGTCATTCAGTCAGTAGTTGCCTGGAACAAACAATTGCTAACCCCATTTTTGGAACTAATTTTACCTAATAGTGCTCTTTTTAAATTTAGTCATGATGACATTGCAGTGTCATGGTAGCTTGGTTACTCAAACTATTTTGGATTGAGAAGCAACAGATGGTCTTATAAAAGTGGTGTCTATTTCACAATAGAAAAAGCTTGAGTGCTCTTGGATTCTAACCTTTTAACTCTTCAGGTGTACAAAATAAAACATCTTGAAATGAATTTCCTTTAATCTTGGTCTTTAATGCTCTACTGTTCATTTAAATGTTCAGTCTCTTTTCTTTAGATGGCTTTTGTTCTTGCTGCAAACAGAAGTTGTTTTGAGCTTATCTGTTTCCTGAATTTCTATTTATTTAGAAAAATAATTTCTGACTAAAAAGAGCTGAAGTTGAATTTCCTGTTTAGTCCAGTGTCAGGGTTGGCTCCAGGCACCAGCCCAGCAAGCAGGTGCTTGGGGCAGCCAAGGGGAAGGGGTGGCACGTTGGGCTCTTTGGTGGTGGGTCCTCAGTCCCTCTCAGAGGGAAGGACCTGCTGCCAAAGAAGAAAGCGGCGCGATGGAGCTGCTGCTGATTGTGATCATGGCTTTTTATTTATTTATTCCCCCACCACCACCACCACTGCTTGGGGCAGCAAAAACCCTGGAGCTGGCCCTGTCCAGTGTAATGTCCTCCTTCATCTTTAAATTAAGAGAGAGTTGATGGACAAAACCAGTTATTCCAAAAGCCTTGATTAAGAGTCCTCTGAATGAAAGATGCTACGTTAAAATCATTTGTATGACTACAAGATCTAGAATCAAGTCTAAACCTAGCTTTTATGGGGCTGAATGTCATATCCTTGCCACATTGACTCTGATAATCAAATATATGGACTAGATTTTTTTAGTTGTGTATTGGGGGTGGACAAGAAGTGTCACGGGGAAACTTGGAGGTGAATAGCATCTCTTCAAATGGGTGAACTAGTAAAGAGTTGTATGTTTATACATAAAAATGACTGGAAAACAGCACTTTAAATCCTTTCAGTTTTTTGCTGCTAGTTAACTGTTGAGGTCTTTATGGAAATAGGTTTTGGCAGATGGCCATTTGAAATGCTGGTCATTCAGTTTGACTGACTCCTTTGTTAAAATGTATTTGTAGATTAAGTGAATGTGTACACTCACCCTTTTCAGGTTGCACTTGTATTTAAATGGAATGTGGCTTCCATGGGACGGGAACTGAACACAATTTAAGATAATTGTTAGTCATGTTTTAATCGTAAGTGTGAAATACGTCACTCAAGGCCCCCAGCTCTTGTTTCCTTTTAACACGTTCTTACTTTGAAACGTGGCATTCTAAGGGAATCCTATTTTTACTTATGCCTTTAGTGCATAGTATAATACAAAGCTGGATAAATAATTTAAAATGTCTACGCCAGTGCTAGCAGAACAATTTCTCTGTAATGGGCAGAGGGGGGTGTTTCTTCCATTAAACAGGGGCTGAAACATGCCAGGTATTTAGTAAATACTAATTTCTAGCTTTGTTATTCTAGGGGCCCAAGGACAGATTATGAGGCCTGTCTGAGGTAGAAAATAAAGCATCTGAAGAAATATTGTTTAATATTAGCCACCTGCAGTGAGCTTGGCTAATATAATGGCTGAGTGAATATCAGAACTTTAAAATGGCTCTCTGTGTAACTCTTTTCTGCCCTAATGTTTTAAAATGAACTGGAACACAGAACTCTAATATCATTCTTAAACACCTATCAGCCGGTAACTTCTAGTGCAGCATAGTGTGCAGGCATGTTCCCTACAGTCTGACCAGAGCTTTGTCTTGTCCTAAATATTTCAAGCCATGGCTCTTCCCCCCCCCCCCCCCCGCCACCAATTATCTGGGAAGACTACTTCTACAGTGTAGTTGATGTCCGCTATAGGAAGCTTTCATTAACATTCAGTCTCATTCAGTTAGAAATATTTAGTTCTCTTAATCTTGCCTCATAAATAAATCACTCCAGACTCATCATTTTTGTTGCTCTTCTGAATTACCTTTTGTCTTAGTAATTACTATACAGTATTCTTTAGTCAAGGACTGTAACTAATCCCTTTTACTACTGAGGTGTCCAGAAGTGAATGCAGTATTCTAGTCATGCTCTCAGCTGAGTGGGATAGACAGTATCTCTTTCCTTTTCCATAGTTTGATGCCTCTACAACCCCCAAAACACTAGCATTTCTGCTGCTCTGTCCATTTGCTATAGCTCCTAGAATTTGTAGACATCACAGATGTTCTTTTGAAGTATCACTTCCATAAATATCTATCATGGATTAGCTTTCCCCATATGTATTTACTTGCCTTCTGCCATAGCTGCATCTTGTATTTCTAACCTCATTAAACTGTTACGCTATTTTCAGGCCTCACCGGTGTAATAGATTGGCTTTTCTTCTTCCCAGCAAAATTCCTCCTTGTAACGAACCTGCAGTGAAGTCACAATCTGGTTTGACACCAGTCTATTACCATGGAAATTAATGATGTCACAGATAAGTCACTAGAGCTTTATTCTGGGCAGGAAGAGCAGGGGCATTTGGGCTTTTAGAAGGAGGAAGTCCTTTTTAACATCTGTAGGTGTTTTAATTACAGAGTCAGAATTTCATAAGATCATGTGAGGGGGTAAGTAAATTTATCTGGGATATCAGAACAATCTCCAAGACTGTTTCTAACCTGGCATAAGAGGGATCTGTAATTCCCATCAGTAGAGCTGTCCCAGTGGAGAGTGGCAGATGGTAATTTTTACCAGGGTAGATTCAGCCTTAGGAAATGACACCCTCATTTTAAATTGAAATGGGTCTTTTCGGGGAAACGTTCTTTTTTTTTTTAACCAAAAAAAAAAGGGCTGATGAACTTTAAGGCACAAATATGTCCTGAAACAGTGATATGAAATATCTAGACTTGGTTCGTGTAAAATCATGTACTTTGTAGTAAAAATGTGTAGATTGATTGTTTGTTTAGAAATTTTATTTTCACTTCAGAGAAATTAAGGCATGAGTTGACTTTATATCCTGGGCTTCAGCCAAGAGCTAAGAACTGGTTAAACTACATTAAAATATAGTCGGTTGACGGGATCCCTGCATGAAAAAAATGAGCGCAAGGTGTCTCAGATGACCCATTAGGGTCTTTGTTCTAGAATTTTCATTAGACACTTGTAGGTAAAATTAATTTTTAAAACCTCTTTGAGATTAAATGTGTTCTTTATTAATCAGATCTATGGTGGGGCCAAGCGTTAGGTGCTCGGCTCCCACTGGAAATCAGCAGTTGGGCGTCTAACTCCCTTATGCCGCTTCAAAAATCCATCTAAATATAGAATTCTAGAACTAGACAGAAGGTCTCTTAATGTTACTGAGGCCTGATTTTAAACAGAAGTTGAATCCATGTAGCTACAGGTATGATATTACTGGGGCAGCTTTGTGTGTAGTCACTACTATGTCAATTTAAGCCTGGTTTTATGTCAGTTGAGCTTGGACCTGTACATTTTAACTAAATGCCCACAGTGGAGTTTGTACTGGTTTAACCAAATCTGTGTTTAAACTGGTGCGACTTGTGTGTAGACAAGCTCTAGGTAATAGTCAAACTGCTAGAATCATTGAGTATGGGGTTTTTTAGACACTTTTTTTTTTTAACAGAATTTTTCTTTAATAGTCAAGGTGATAGGGTTTTGAATTAGCCAGTACTATAAGATAAACCTGGCTAGTGAAGGTTTTTTCTAATAAACAGTGACAAATCATGAGCAGAGTGTCAGTTTAAGGTTGGCTTTGATCGTATTGTAATATGTAATTAATTATATTGCAGTAATAGTCACTGTAGTATTAAAACCTCTCTCGTCCAGGATCACTCTTCTACCCATCAACATATGGTTAAGTTCAAGTCTCAGATAATAAAAATGCAGAGTGAGAACTTGAATTGATGTCTAACTATTTATTTTCCCATGATGCAAAGCATTAGGGTTTGGTTGAATGCTAAGATGTTTGGTAAACAAGTGTAGAATTTATGTACACCTCTATGCTGATATAACGTCCTTGGGAGCCAAAAAATCTTACCGTGTTATAGGTGAAACTGCATTATATCGAACTCGCTTTGATCCTCCGGAGTGCGGAGCCCCGCGCCCCCTCCCCCCCCACCGGAGCAATGCTTTACTGCGTGATATCCGAATTCATGTTATATCTCGGTAGAGGTGTATTTAGAATAACCTAATTCTAATGCATTGTCAACTAATCTTGAGAGAAAAACTGGACTGTACTCCAAACTGAAAACTGTTTGAGGTTGCAGAGCCCCTCATATGCTGATGACAGTCAATAAATAATAAAGGCATATGAAAGTGCACCACAGATATCTATTCTGTCAACAATATGGGGACTTATCTGCCAGTGTTTCCTGTACTGCTTCTAAGATTTCATTCTGACATTCATGGTAGATTGAAAACATCAAGTGCTCGGATGAATACAGTGTTCTGCTGATATAAAACATCACCCTTCTATAGCACCTTCCATGTGTGAATTCCCTAGGGCTTTGTAAACATTAATGAAGTAAACCTCACAAAGTCCCTGTGCAGCATTAGACAGATGGGGAGATGGACACAGAAGCCAAGCAAATGGAATGAAACCACTTTAATTAGATCTTATCCAGTTGTTCTGACAAGGTAGAATTGGGGTAGAGTGGATTCCAGACACAATCTGAAAAGTTGCATAGGCTGGCTGGCTCCTAAGCCTTTTCTTCCCACTACAAGGAAGGGGAAGCGAGTAAAAGAGGTGTGGCTTTAGGAGTGCTTTCACCCCTTTTAAAATATCTGGATCTCTACAGACTCTCTTCCAATCAGAGAGGCACCTGTTATAATCAAAACCAGGGCACAAGAGACCAAGGCGTGGAAGAGCAGCTGTTGTATGCAGTCATGCGCAGTATTTTTGTGCTAGAAATGATTCATTTAGTCTGTGTAATATATATGGAAATGTGCTGTGGGAATGTCGGTCTGGTACTTGAAAATAATTAATATAACCCAGACACAGCATATTTTTGGCTTGCAGATCTTATAGGCTTTCCCTTCGGTCATATAGGCATAGGCTCTAGAAGCTTTACTGAAGGCTATTAAATCTATATACATAGAACTTGGACAGAGTGGCAGGCCTGAAAGGGACACTTCGCCATCACTACAAGCATAAACTGAATAATGAAACAATATTTTTAGGCTGCTGCAGAGACAGCCAGCAAAAGGAAAGCAAGTTAACAAAATGATATTTCTAGAGTGTTCGTGAAAGACGAGGAAGTGAAGAAGGCAGGATTGGGAGGTTGGGGGAGAGGGAAGGAGGAGAAATGTTTTCCAAACTCTTGACACTGCAAACAATGGAGATCTGAACTATAAAGGGATACTCAAAGTACTTGTTGCATATAGGCCTAGGGATTTTAGTAGTAGTTATTGGCTTCTATATATAATATATTAGTACACACACAAGATCTTTTTACTTCATTTCTAGAAGCCTCCTCTGAAATTTGAGCATACCATCTCTTGTTCCACGTAGCTATAATTGTCAATTAAATATAATTTGTTACCTATAATTTGCCACCTAACTTTGTATGAAAGCTCTAAATCTGTAAATACTGAAATGTGTGATGGAATAGTGAGGCACTTCGAAACCATTCCAACCATGGCAGGAAACCAGAATGTAACTATTCCAGTTTATCTAAATATATAGAAGTGATTAATAAAACAGGATTTGCAGAGCAAGAGGATAAATGGTTAAAGATGCCTCTGTACTGTATTGAGCTTTCATGGTGAATTCTCGGATCTTATTCCAAAGGTTCTGCTGTTGGAAAAGATGGCCCAGGTTACTGTTGGTGTGTTGATAGAAAAGCAAGAACAAGAAAACCGAGATCAAGACACAACAGATGAAATCAGCATTAAACTACTGAGTGACAATGAATTGCAGGAAAAGCTTCTCATGTATGGTGCTGAGCCTGGACCGATACTACGTATGCTTCAAATTAATTATGGTTATGGTTGGGAACAGATGGGGAAGTAGAATCTACTCTAACGTGTCTTAAAGTGAGAAATTGGGTCTCAACCCAACTCAAAAACGTAAGACAAAAAAACAAAGGCCTGAGTTTTCAAAAGAGTTCAGCTCCCATTTCAGCATCTAAATGAAGTGGCCAGATGTTTCGTATGTGCTCAGCACTTGTTCTCAACTGGAGTTGCTGGGTGCTGAGCTCATCGTGAAATCTCTGAAATTTAGGATCAGATTTTCAAAACAATAAAACTAATTGCACAGCAAACCAATTGTTGTTAATCCCCTTGTATTCTGAACTGCTTATTTTAGCTTCTACAAGGACTCTTTATGAGAATAAACTACTGCAGTTGGTGAATCCAAGTCCACAAGGATTACGTGCCAAGTCAAAGGAAAGTGGAGATCTTGATCGGAGCTCAGAGAGTGAGGAAGAAAAAGGTACAGTAGTAAACTTTTTGGATGCAGAAATTAAAATAGTGTCAGTTTATCAATCTTAATATTTTGTATGTTTGAGAGCCTTTAGTATTACCATATGAGATTTTTCTACGTTCCCTAGGAACCTATTTTCCATTAATTTCAATGGGAGTTAGGCCTATCTGCATCTTTGAGTGCTTCAAAAATCTGGCTTTAAGTGATTTAGGAGCACAGATCCCATTGAGAGTCAATGGGACTCATGCTCCGAAGGCCTGGTTTATACTAGAATATTAGGTAGTCATAATTATATCACTAGGATGTAGAAAAATCCATACCCCTGACCGGTGCAGTAAAGCTGACCTAGATCCCTGGGTAGATGGGTGGATTGGCTATCTGAAATTATTTTAAATGTTACTGATAAACAACAGTATCTCAATGGTGACTTTTTATGAAGGAAAGTAATCTTGCTGCAATAGTTCCGTAAGTCTTTGCAGCTGAACTCCAGAGCAATTTCTTAGGTCAAATCCCTTTTGTCCCTTCCATATTGTGCTCCTCATAGAATCATGGGGTGAAATCTTGGTTCAATTGAAGTCAGTGGGGGCTTTGTCATTGACTTTAGTGAAGCCTGGATTTCGCCTATTGTCCTTACTTTAGTGTGGCTTAATGGGTTTGTGGTCTAAAACTGTTTTATCACCTCTTGCTGTCTTCCACTCCATCTTCCACTTCTTTACCAAGTGTGCCCCCTCCATTCTGTATATGATTTTATTGTTTAAACCAAAACAATAATGGCACATGGTTTATTCAGTGTCTGTAGAGTTATTGGCTGACTCTGCTCTGAGATGGAAAACTAAAAATGCTATAAAACACTGAGATGAGTAGTGGGATTCAGCAGCAAATATCCCTGGGTGCTGTAAAAAAAAAAAAAATTCAGATCTGGGCCATGTAACCCAAATAAACCATGCACATTGCAGGACTTGCACGTATTACACAAATCAGAAAGTAAGTTGCATTGGCTTTTGGATGACCTCTTCAGTCTCGTCTATTATGCTGAAAACACTGGGACTGGTGAGACACAATCAAGGTGTACAGAGCAAGAGTTTTGAGAAGGCAAATTAGGGGCATAGAATTATCTGTATTTGACAGATGGTTAGGAGCCCTAGTCATGGACCGGAACCCCATTGTGCTGGGCTCTGGACAAACACAGAACAAATGAATGCAATTGAATGGTTATCAATAGTCAGTTCATTAAAGGAAATACTTTTTACATGATGCACAACTAACCTTTGTAACTCAGTGTCACAGGGTGAGTCTGAGGGCAAGTCTATGCTACAAAATTAAGTTGACTTAAATTGCATCGACATGCAGCCACCACAGTAACTGAATTTGTTTTACATGTCCTTTCTATGCTCCCTGTCAGCGGTGCCCATCCTCACCAGGAGCATTTGCACCCATTTCACTGCCAGTATGGGGCATTGTGGGACAGTTGCTGAAAGGCAGCACCTGTCAATGTAAGCACCACAGTGTCTACACTGACACTGCATCAACCTGACTATTGACCTAAGCACTACATCGCTTATGGAGGTGAAGTTAAGTAGGTGTAGTGGGTGAGTTAAGTCGCTGGGAACTAAACTTTACTGTAGATGCTTTCAGAGTTAAGGCAACATAAGCTGCCTTACATTGACCTAACTCTGTAGCATAGACCAGGCCTGAGATCTTAGCTAGATTTTTATAAAAAGGGCTAGAAGTTAGGGGCCTGATTCTTCTTTACACTAATATCTCTTTACAGTACTGAGGGGCAAATCTGCAGTTGGTGTAAACGATCATAAAGCTTATTGAGGATTTGCTGCTGACATTGTAAAGGGCCTTAAATTGGCCCCTAACTTGGTGTAACTTAGAATCAGGCCCTATATGGAAAATGAGAACATCCACTGATAAATGAGACATTTAGAAGTCTGAAGAGATGTAAATCAGCGTGTTTCAGGGCATAAATCAGTCTGTGTGGGAATTAGGGAGCAATTGATTCTATAGGCAGGTTGTTCTGTGACTGCCTGCTGCAGGGTTCCCTGAAATGTCTGGCACTGACCGCTGTCTGACAGGCTATTGAACCTGATGGTCCTGTGGTCTGATCTGGCATACTAACACCTTTGTGAGTATCAAGGGAATTTGAAATATCTTTAGAGGAGAAAAATGAATGTAGGGTTTTCTCTCAGCAGAAGTATAACGTTCAATAGCTCAATCCTGAAGATCTTTTTGAGGAGCTGCATAGAACTTAAAACCAAGCTTTGCTTTTTTTAATCGCTTGTAAGCTTCCTTTTTAAGTTCTCATCAAGGAGATAACCAAGCCTCTCATTTATTTTACAGGCTGTAAGGAATTGCTAACTTTTTAAAGCAATTAGTTTGGTGGGGCAATTTCTGTTGCTTTTGGGGAAAAAAGGAGTTCCAAAATCCTGAGCAGATTAGAAATGTTTTGAAAAATACTTAACCAACAGCTGCATGTCGGACTAATCTGACAGCATAGCAGCTGTCCTAACAAAAACACAGCTAGCTCAAACAAGCCTTCTTTTTATATTGAGTGAATATACTACTACGTCATGCTATGGAATGGATAAGGAATTGTTTACTCATTAGTTTTCCAGGCGTGATTGCCAATATATGAAACTGTTCTGACATCTCTCCTGCCCCTTTAGCCCAGAAGACTTGAATCTAATCCTCTGTTGAGTAGACTGCTGGCATTTGGGCACATTGCCTCTTTGCACCTTCTCATTTATGTGTTTGTATGTTGCCTATCACCATTGCATCTAGGTGAAAGCACAGGAGGCTAATTAAGCAAAGCAGTTTCTAAAGATGGCCATCCTATAGGTCTTGTTCTGAAGTATTGACTCAAGCAACATGGCGTAGATACTCCAGCATAATTTACCCTTTTAAGGCCCTCACTTGTTAGTTTTTTCCTCTCCTTATTCAGAGACCAGTACTGAAGTAGTCCTTGAAACAAAAGACTTCAAAGTGACAGCAGCTTGTGCCACTGGCTACAGTAAAGTAAGTAACCTACTAATGCATGAATATTTTATGTAGCTGCTGCTACATGCAGGAAATTTCAAGTTAATAGAACCTGATGTTCTTTGTATTAAGCTCTTGACAAATGCAGCAATTACCTTCAATCAGTTAATTATAGTATGCTTCTATGGCACAACTTCTACAATGCAGCCCAAGGAAATCTACCGTGATACAGTCAGCTCAGGTGTTTAAGAATATGCCAAGTTGATTTCCTGACATACAAAGTGCCCAAGTAATTATAAATGCTGACTTAAAATTAACTATTAAATATTTATTCCACCACCCATGTTTCAGCATGTTAAATAACATTTAAGCATGGATTTTAAAAGGATACAAAGTAAGGTGACCATTGTAAGTGGTGTGAAAACAAGTTCCTATAATCCTTAAGACCAGACACCTCCCATCTATCTGAAGTTCTTATACAGAAGTGCTGTTATCCCCATCTTGTATTATAGATGGGGAACTGAGGCGCAGAGAGAAACTAAGTGACTTGCCCAAGACTGAACAGGGAGCTTGTGGCAAGGCATGTAATTTAACCGAGTCTCCTGAGTCCTAGCTACTGGTCTAACTGTTGGACAAGCCTTCCTCATGTTTCTTCATATTTTAGAGAAAAAAAAATCCTAATTACAACAATTGGCTTCAGACACTGCCCTGAAGCATTTGAAGAAAGCTTAAATGATAAATACCATACTAAGATGTGCTGGCTCCATCTATGTAAAATAAACAGTTCAATATTATGCCATTCAGAAAATATGGACCTTTAATTAAGATCACTATTAGTAGAAGTCTCCATTGGTTTTCAGCATTCCTTGTGGATTTCTTTTTCCTACAGGTGCCACACACTGAATTTTCAGAACGCCACAAGAAACTCCTAGCACCTGATGCAGATTACAGTCTTGCCAAGATAGTGGCAGAGGAAAGTACTCACCCTCCCAATATTTTAATTTGTGGTTACATTGGTGCTCCTAAAATTCAAGATTTGTGAATTGTTATGCATGAACTTGCATGAGAAAAAGCTTCTCTTTGGACATGCTGTAGTGCAGCTCAATGTTCCTTCACTGCTTCTTACTTCACCTACTGCTAACTTTTCAGCAATGGTTATTACTGATCAGGGGTTGACCTATATCATTGGTTTGGGTCTATTTGCATCTTGTTCATATAGAAAAGCCTTATCGTTCAAATTGCATACTAGAGATAGTCCCGAGAATAATTCTATGAAATTACTGGCCCATGTCAATGAAGGTGTTCCATTAACTGTGAGATGGGCTGTATTACAGACATCTACATTGGACCTCTAAAAAAATAAAGCAAGCTGATATTTGATTGCTACTTAACAACAGTTTCTGCTCTATCTTGAGGACTACTTTACATGTCTGATGTGTGATGCACAGATGATTCCAGGTTCTTGGTTGCATTTTTTTAATCCACAATGCACAATAAATGAAGGTGTAGACTTACCGTCACAGGTGGAAAAATCACTAGTAGTCATTTCTTGGATAAGTGCAGGTTGTTAACTGCAAGAGAATAGTCTCTTGTGCACAGTTTCTTGACTTTGATGCAGCAGCTTTGACCAGGAGAGTATTCAGTTATGCATAGATTGTTTACCCTTCCAGTTAATGAATGCCTGTCTTGGATATTAACAGCTAGAGCAAATATTGCCAGAGGATAAGTTGCCAGCGCATCGGACACAAGGACAGAAGAGGTCAGGTGGCAGCAGTCCCCAGGCTAGTCGCAGGACAAAGGTACTCTGGCACCAATTAACTTATAATAAACTGGCTTTTTTTCCAGAAAATCTTCCAAAAGTGCTATCCACAAAAAATGTGTCCTAGAGTAAATAGCAAAGCAAAATGTACAAATGATGTATCGCCAAATAACATTTAGCTACCTAATGCCCTGTCCATTCACTTCAAAATTCCTTTCCTTGGTCTTGCATTTGATCCCTAATACAAATTTTCCCTTACCCTAATTTAAGCCAAAGTAGCACTACCTCAAAGGTGGACTCTTAAAACAAGTGACATACACACACAATTGCATACCTCCTTTGAAAGAATAGAAAATAATCACAGAATGATGCTGCTTTGCTTTTATAAATCAGCAAGAAATGATCTTGAAACTATGATGTACACTTAATAACTTTATGCAAGATTTCAGTGCAGGAGAGGTGACTTTGTTTTAGGCCCCAGTCCTGTAAAGTCTTCTAACAGAGCACAAAGTTAAGCACACGCCTACATCTTTGCCAGATTGGGGCACTAGATTGTAATGTCTCTAAAGTGAGGATAGCCAGAAGCTGGGACTGGACAATCAGATGGATTATTTGATGATTTTTTTTTTTTCTCTTCATTGTGTCTGAAGCATCTGGCACTGGCCACTGTCAAAGAGTACATCTATATTACCCGCCAGATTGGCGGGTAGTGTTCAATGTATCAGAGATCAATTTATCGCGTCTCTTCTAGACTCAGTAAATTGATCTGCAGATCGACGCCGGTACTCCACCTCCACAGGAGGAGTAAGCGGAGTCAATGGCGGAGCCGTGGCAGTTGACTGGCTGCTGTGAGGACAGCCAGGTAAGTCGAACTAAGATACTTCGACTTCAGCTACGCAAATAGTGTAGCTGAAGTTGCATATCTTAGTTTGAAGTCCCTCGCTAGTGTAGCCCAGGCCAAAGACAAGATACTGGACTAGATGGACCATTGGTCTGCCCCAGTGTGGCTGTTCTTAGGTTTGTACAACAACGAGCACAGTGGGTCTCTGGTCCTGATGAAGGCTTTTGGATGCTATGAAAACATAAACAGTGATATATTAACATTTATCTTTTTCATTCTGAGGGCTTTAGACCAGATCGATTGTGTGCTTCAGCTCATGAACCTAGCTTATCCGTAAAAATAATTGTTGCCTCGCAGTTGAACCCTTTTTTTTGTTTGTATCAGTGAATAATAGCCTTCCAACAACCTAACAAGGTCCATTTGGCGTAGTGCCATTGCAATCTTTTGAACAGATTCAGTCTCGAATTTCATATTTTCCCTAAATGCCCTAAGTGTTACCGCTCAAAAAAAGCTTAACCATTTCCCCCTCCCCCAATTCTTTTTACCTGAGCCATTTTTTTTAATTGCAGTGGTGATCTTTGTTCAACTTGTTTATACGGGCTATTGAATTAGTGGATTTAGGTCATATGTCCAGATACAAAGTACTTCTTACTGTGGAATGTTGATTTATTTACTTTAAAGTAAGCTGTAATCACTTGCTTCTTTGGCAGGGTAAGATCATGCTGGACAAGAGCACAATGACTTATCGAACACCAGCTAATACTCCACAGGCCTCAATATTTGTTAAACAGAGTAGACTGCAGGCAACTAATCTATTTTTTTTAACTTAATCTCCTGGGTGGCTGTAAATCCTTCACAAGGTGTCTCTTCTGGTCATGATAGAGGAAATATCCACTTTAAACAAAGCTATTTGAAGGCTGCTTCCACTCACTGAATTGCTTCTTATTAGAAAACAAAGAATTTGGTTATCATAATGTTTCTGGCACAACTCTCCTTCAGGCTTTTGTGATCACAGCTAATGTTCCAGGCTTGCACTGGGCACAGAATTGCCCTTTCCCATTCATCTTGTTTTTGGTCATTGTAAATCCACCAAGATGAATCCTCACTCCAAAAAAGTTAACTAAGATATTCTTACTCTCTTAATTATCAACAACTTGTTCTGTGGCTTCACCAGTTGGGAATAAAGGATCCTGCGTAAAGTCGATTTTACTAAATCTCCCACTATAAACTTTCTTCTTTTGTTAGGCAGCTGACATAATGGGTGACTCAGTTAGCAAAGATGATGGTCAAGGTGAAACTTGGTTTCCTGAACCCCGGTCTCCCATAGGAATAAGGTAATGTTCTGCAGCCATTCACAAAGAGTGATTTGATACAACTGCACTACTTATCAATAGCCTCTCTTCCTTCCTATTCCTTTGGCAGTTGAAAAACTGAGACTCCACCAGGGTCTTCCATGGATGGTTAGATCTCTGGTCAGAAAAGAAAGCTTTGGCTTATAAAAATGTTAGTAGGCAGCACTGAGGTGAAGTAGGAAAGAACTACAGAAAGCTCATGACATACACAGCTGCTTCCTAAAATGTATATTGTCCTCAGCTGTCAAGTCTTTTCATAATGTGTTTGTGGGGGAAAGGGTGTTGGCCAAGGGAATGCAGAAGTTGCAAGTTAGTCTATTTAAGTTCTTGCGTGACCCAGCCAATGGGCCTTGAACTGGGGGGATCTCTCTTACCTGAGGCGAGTCTAATCTCCATGGCACAGTGGATCTTTTTCTCTGAGTGCCATTCAGAGTACCATTTATTGGCCGTTGTGATGTGGCCGCTCTTCACCTAGGAATTAGACACAGACCTGGTAACTGATTTTACATAAGCTACCAAACAGCTTAAAGATGGTGATGACTTTTAGTCCCCTGGGGCTGACTTGAGCCATTGATGTAGAGGGGTGAGAGAGCATTACTGGTCAAATCACTGGCCTGGGACTTGGGAGATCTCAGTTCAGATCTGAGCTCTGCCACAGACTTTGAACAAGTCAATTAATCTCTGTGCCTCAGTTCCTTATCCATAAAATAGGGAGCAGGATAATCCGTGTCTGTTTAGACTGTAAGCTCTTCAGGGACAGATTCTCTCATGTATATGTACAGTGCCCAGTAAAACAGGGTTCCAATCTTGCTTGGGAATACTAGATGCTACATAAAATTAAAATTAGTACAGACACTCCATATTGACTCACTGAATCCACTGGGCCATTCTTCGCTGTTCTGAGTTTCATAGGAGATAAAACATTGACCTTGAATGGACTAGAACAAGAGACGTGCACTGTTCTAATGCACAAAAAAAGCTGGTGTCTCTTGTCCTTTTGTAGCAGCCCGTATCTGCTTGAAGGGACATGAGCTTTGTGTTCCTGGAGTGCTTTGAAGTGGCAATTAGAGGTACTGCCAATCGGTGTCACAATAAAAATGAACAGCTTAATTTTTTTAATCTGGGGAATGGCATCCAGATTCTAAAAATGGTCATCTTTGTTTCAAAAATTCACTACTCAGTCACTGAAACCTAGTGTAGAGGCCTTTAGCTGTTTCTCTCTTTAGGTATGATCTTCCTTTGCAGCTCTGCAAAAAAGCTACTTTCTAATTGTTTAGACCTTCTTGTAGACAAGAACCCATGTCTCCTGCTGCTGCCTTAGAAAGCTTTGTGGAGGAGTGCTTATTTTGCAGTGCAGTCCATTAAACAAAAGGAGTCCTGACCCGGGGATTTTGCTTCTGTTGGCTACCAACCAGAAAACAGTTTCCCAATACCACCTCATCGTCATTGTTAACACAACAAATAGTAACCATATGCAAAAGCTCATATGGAAATGTATTCCTTCCAATTCTCTGCTAAGGAAGGGCATGCTGGCCCAGGCTGTGTTAAAATGAACTTCCTGGCTGCAATGGGTGCCCAGCCTGAGTTTAAAGGAATCCTTGGCTGTCCCCATATATGCAGTTCACAAAAACTACCTCTTATGTTTATCTCAAAGGATCATGTTTGATCATATGGAGGTTTGCTTCAGCTTTGGCTATATTATAGTTTCTCTTGATCACAAGAAGCCTGATTGTTCCATGGTGCTATATTTCTCTCTGATACTGTGTGCTTAAGTTTGAAAGGTAACAGTGGTTAGCAGTCTGGATTTTTAAAAGCTATCTTAAACTTTACTATCCTTTTCACAGTCCTAGGAGAAGATCAGTGAGAGAGAGTGACCCGTCAACACAGAATATTGTGGAGAAGTCCAAAGTGGAAAAGGAGAAGCCCAAGGCATCAGCATTAGAGCACAAGGAGGCCCATCGAGGAATCCTATCAATGCCCATAAGGATCGCTATACTCGCTATCTTTGTTTTCGTACTCTTTGTGTATGTAACTATGGAGACCAACCCAGACAATCCATTCACAAACTTCATCACAGGAAGAGGCTAGTAGTACTGTCCTGATGCCCAGCTAGGGAACATTTAGGAGTGACTACAGAACAAAGCAAACACCTCTTTCATTCCCTACTTACATGTAAACAAGCTCTTGAGATAGTGAATTAAAAGGCCAATGGGAAAACATTATAGTCACTGAGTTTTCTTTGTCAAATATTCATTGTATAGAGAGGCTCATAAGTCTTGGAGAGCCCACTTGCTTCACAATTTATCACCTCGCCTTGGGCACGGAAAACAGACCTGTATCTTGTGATCAGATTCATCAGTTCATCCACTTGTAAGGGTTTTGCATTTTTCTAAACTACTAGTGGCTGATTGGCTGTCTGTCTGTCTGTCTTTCCCCAGAATGAATGCTCTTGTACTGAACTGTTGCTCCCTTGTATTGGAGAAGCACTAGCTTGAGACCTAGAAAACAAATTGCACACCTCTGACAAGCCAGGTAATGGCCATCATGGTACCACAGACAACAAGGAGCAAGTCTCAGGTTCCCCTGGCGTGCCTTCTCATATCTTAACTGTGACAGGAAATTCACTTTCTTCTGCACTCCTCCAATTCTGGATCGTGTCAAAAGTGGTTACTGGTTGTCAGCACATTTGAGGCAATGTGTTTCTTCGAATTTAAAGTTGAACTGTTTTTTGTTGTCTAAATATAGATAAGATCCTAAATCACTCAGTTTTGATGCTGTAAAAAGAAAGGTGCTTTAAAACCATAAATGAAAATAAATTATTTTCACCTGCCAGGACCAAGTTGAGGGATTTTAATGTCCACAGCTCTTGTCAGAAAAACACAACTCTGAGCTTGGGGCTTGACCCTAAGAAACCTAACACATCACCAAAACCTTATGAAATGTGTTCAATTTTAAGTCTACTCATGTAGTCAATTAATGGCGTGACATTGAATGGTCTCTTCTAATTTTTAAAGGCATTTCATTTACCCAAAGATATCGGCAAATTGCTTTATGACTCCGTCTAATGCCCTCACCTAAAATCTTGGATAAAGTTTCAGTATGAAGTAATGGATTATCTCTTTCCTAAACTGATAACTAGTAACAAGGAGAAAGGGCTTGACTCCTACAATTGTTGTCTTTAATTCCACTGCCTCAGAAAATTCTGCCACTGTATTCTGAGTGGCATGTTCTAAAATGCTAGCTGCTTGGGGGGAAAAAAAGCCATCTTTCAATACAGCAAATGCCCAGAAAGCAGGAAGGTGCTATTTTTGCATGGGTTTTGTATTTACATGGAAACACTTAACTGTTTCAGATTATTTTAAATGCAATTGCTACAATGTTAAATAAAGAACCTTGTGATATGAAGTCAGTTTCCTTCCTCAAATCCATGCCTTCTGATTTCAGCCTTTGACAGCAGGAGCATGTAAGCAGCAATGTAGCTGTCACTCAGTCCTGTCTCTAAATCTTGTGTTGTATTTTCCAGCTGAAATTCATTGCTTAGGTATGGTTATTTAGGATGGAGAATGGGAGATGTAGTTTGTAAACCCATAACATTCCTAATAGCTTGCTACTGCAAAACCCTTCTAGAATAAATCTTCCTCTGAAGCAGCTAGTATTCTGCTTTTTGGCATATCAGCCTCAATAGACCACTGTTCTGAGCTATTATGGTAACTTTTGTGTTCCCAAAATCTGTCTTGGTTGTAAAATATATTGCCTTTAATAGAAATAGTTTGGCCTAAGCAATTAGCTTTAAATTTTGTCCTTACGTTCAGAAAGTTTGGTGCTTTTTGTATGATGAAAAGAGCTAGGTATTACTGTCTCCCTTTTTTCCCTTTTCCTGCAGATTCTGAGAAACTTTCTCTTGCCTCTACAGATACTTTCAGAATTTATGTTGAATTTGAGAAGTTCTGAGACTGTTCCACGTTCTGAATACGGGGTAATGAAGCACAGAGCCTGTCTACATGAACGCTGAGTTTGTGGCAAGGTGGGGTGTGAATCTACGTCACACTAGGCTGCTGTACACTGTTCTGATGCACGCAAACCATTTCTTAATGCTCTTTAATCTACTCCTGTTTCAGTCTGCACCCTAGCTTACCATGGACTCTATTGGTGTAGACAAGCCCACAAGTGCTTTGAACAGACCTGTCATTTTCCCAGCATCTAGATGTGATCTGAGACCACACCAATCTATGTGCTGGATTTACATGATGGTCTTCACGGAAATACAAAGGATGCTGCACTGGAGAGAGTTGTATGTCGAATGCGTAGTTCACATGAACGTCAAATTTTTTACTTTTGTCGCAACTTTTCAAGCCCATTCCTCTCCTTACCAGCAGATCAATTAAGTTTATAATGCGCTGGGAAGAAGCAATATTAACCAGACCTCCTGTCTCTTGGCTTTAGCTGCCTCACACCATGGAACACATAGTAGGGGAAGCGCACTTATGGGTCCCACAGGGTTAATGTACATTCACTAGCTTCTTTGCTCTTGTCCATCTAGACAAGTGGTTCTCAACCTGCGGGCTGCGTGTGGCCCAGTCAGCACACAGCTGCGGCCCATGTGACATCCTCAGGGCCATACAGCTAGTGTGTGTGTGTTAGTTACATGGGCTATATCCACACTTTTTATAATAAAAAATAGTGTGGATGCAGGCCATGTAACACACCAAGAGCTGCATATACAGCCCACAATGGTAAATAGGTTGAGAACAACTGCTCTGGACAGTACGTGCTTCTTACTTCTCCTGCTGAAAAAGTGCTGCTGCCATCGTGAGAAAAATGTTAGCATGTAATACCCTCTCCCTCACTAGGTCTATTGCTTGATCTAGGTGCTGCAAGGGCACATGTATATAGGTGGGGTTTTCTTTTTGATTTTTGGTTTGCTGGGCTTTTATGTTTAGCGCTATATATTCTAAGTGAAGATATCTTGGGGGGCGGGGGACCTTGAATTTGATTTCAGCAAATGCAGAAGACTCACTTGCTGGATCTGCTGAAAATGTCTAGTATTCAAATTTTCCCCCAACCTATAGCAATATCTGCTTCCCTGTAATTGATTGACCTACTTTAAGAGAGCATGTAATAGATTGAAAGCTTAGTTAAGCCTTACCAGTATTTGATTGTTTAAAAATAAAATAAAATTCCCCTTCTCACCTTGGAATTGAGCAAAACAAGCAGCTTCCTCAACCTCCAGGGTTGTTTGTGGCAGCTGTTACCCATCTCCACTGAGCTAGAGAAGGCAGCAGTTACCTTGCCAAAGTGGTATAGGAAGCAATGCCTATTCCCCAGGGAGTTAGCTTAGCACATATTATGCTTGTTCATTTTACAGAACAAATCAGCAAAACCACCAGATCAACAAACATGAAGGTGTTGTAAGGCATCAGGCAGCAGGGCCCTTATTCAAGTTCAAATACTGCTGCTTTCGTTTTCAGCAGCACGGACAAAACAAGGGAATAGGGAAGTGAGAACAGAGATGGAAAAGACCTTCTTAGCTTACTGCTCCATCCTCCTCCCCTTTGTTCTTGTTCCCTACAATATACCACATTATTACAGTCAGACTTGCAGCTCCCTCCAGGCAAGGCTCCATCATGCTACTGCCCAGACTGTAAAAGACAGCCCCTGCCCCAAAGAGTTGACATTCTTTGACTAAGTTCTCACAGACAACCTGTGTGTATTTAAACGCACCTAACTACCCAGCTGTAAAAACATACTGGAGACAAGGCAGTCTAGTTCTACTGTGAGGTAAACTAGGCAGGGTCAGCTGTGGGTGTGGGTATAGTCTAGGGGTTGGCAACCTCCGGCACACAATTCACCAGGGTAAGCACCCTGGCGGACCGAGACAGTTTCTTTATGTGCCGTGTTGGCAGGTTTGGCAGCATGCAGCTCCCACTGGCTGCAGTTCGCCGTCCCAAGCCAATGGGGGTGGTGGGAAACCACGGCCAGCATGTACATCTCATGCCACTCCCTGCAGTCCCTGCCGACAGCAGGTAAACAAACTGGCCTGGCCCTCCAGGGTGCTTACCCTGGCAAGCCGCGTGCCAGAGGTTTCTGAACCCTGGTATAGTGTTAACCTCACCTAGCTACCAGGTGGCAAATGCTACACGTGCCTTGTCTCCTTTTACGATTTTACAGCAAGATAAATATCACGTGTTATCTTGCTGCATTTCAAAACCCAAACCTTTCAATGAAGACCAAGCCTTAGACTGAGGCATGAATGGGAGGAGGGGACATAACTGAGTCTAACATGGCTCTCTAGTGCTTTGTCAGGCTTGTTACCAGCTAGCTAGGCTTTCAATTCCCTTGAGTGACAATCCCAGAGTCTATTAGATCTCACATGTGTGGTGGTTCTTCCATTATTCAACCTGAACTTTACTTTTCACAAACTTTTTGAATTTCCCCATATGTATTACTGATGAGGAATGCCTCGTGTCCTATGCTCTTGAGACGTGGCCTAGAACATATTGCAGTGGTAAGAGTTTATGCAGGGATGCTTTTGTTGCTGAAATTAAGTGGCCAGTTGGGGGGGGGGGGGGCAGGGGAGAGGGTTATGCTTCTTGTTACTACTTCTGCAGTAATCAAGGCTGCTCTTCCAACTCAGCATGGCCTCAAACTATGCCCTCCATAGCCAGGGATCTTTACTGCAGGCCCATCTGCTGAAGGGTGATAATCACAATATGAAGTGCTGAGGCTGCTGCAGCATATGCTGAGTAAGAGCAGAGAACCTCAAGCGGTTGCTCATCTTGCTTTGCTTTAGGCAAGCCCCTTGAATGATTTCTACCTTATGAGATCCATAATACTGATATTGTGATCACAATGCACATTGCACAACCAATACTTGCATCTTGCACTGGTTTCAATAGGTGTGGAATGGCAGATAGGTAAAGCATTACCATGAATGGTACTTTATCCAGCACCCCTGGAGTTCGTGGGAGCTTTATTCTGGGTTCCAGAAGGGCACAGGACAATGAATAAACCAGATTCCACTGTAGAGAGATCACAAGTGGGTTGTAGTTCATCAGTTTGCCAAATGAGCAAAGAGAAAAATAAACAGGGCTCTACATTTCTGTTTTCTATTTTAAGGTGTTAAACATCTGGTGGAAGCTCAGTAACTCCAAGTTGTTCTAGAGCCATCGTTACTTGGCTGAAAGCTTTTTGCCTCAACTGAATTTAACAGTACTTGGAAACTCTGATGTTACAAATAACAGTAAGTTGTAAACTTTTTGCAATAAAAATGTGATGCTCAGACTCAGCCTAGATGGTATCCTATTTCTCTCTCGCGCGTGCTCTCGCTTTCTCAAATCCATTTTATAGTAGCTTTGGGTCTTTAAACTTGATTTGCTGTACACTAAGGGGCATTAGATGGCAAGATTTCAGTAACAAATTTGCTGAGTTTCAGCTGAACATGGCTGGACAGTCCATATTTGCAAGCAGAATGTTGGAGGTATCTTTTATGCCTGTCTCCACAAGTTTAGAGCTTGTGTGGCCAACTTTAGGGTAGAATTTGCACATGGCTTAGTATTTAAGAATTTGTAAAAAATTATTTTGATCTTTAATAGGAAAATCTTGTTCTAAGGTGGGTTTAAACAGAGTTTAGTTACATGTGAGTAGAGACAAGGCCTAATCTCTTATTCTGTAGCTCCATTGCAGTCATTAGAGTTACACTTGCAAAGAATTTGGCCTGGGGAGTTCCAAGTAGTAGGGACAACATGGGAGAAGAACTGTGTGGAGAAAGCAAAGGGTAGGTATCCAGCAGGTGAGCAGATGGAAATTGGGACTTGAAGGTGAGAATGTGCAGCTAGAACTTGGTAGGTCAGGTGAGAGGAAGGTAGGAAAGGGATGTGAAGTGGGAAATGACATGGTCAGATCAGCAGGACGGGAGATAGGTTTTAAGCAGCAGCATTTAATCAGTTGTCTCTTCAATAAAGGAAGCAGCCAAAGGAAATAATTAGGCCTCTGAGCTGAGGCAAGATAAATGATTTCATAAATGCTCAGCAGGAAGTCCACTCCCTGTATTCAGGCTCAGAAAAGAGTCTGGAGATCAGAGGTGATTCAAATGCACGGTAAGTCTGTGGGAGCCCGTGCACATTACGGAACCTGCAGTTCCAATTGACTTTACATGGAGCTGTGGATGCTCGGCATCTCTGAACGTCCCGGAAGCTCTGATTTAGCAAAATGCTTGTCACGTGCTTAAGTCCCATTGAAGGCAAGATACTTTGCTGAGTCATGGCATACATGAATGGGTGAGGGGAGTGATGTGGCCTGAGTGCTTCACTCTTTCAGTGCCCAGGGAATAAGTCCTCCTTCTGCTAGTTCATTGTGTCTAGCCCTTCAAGCCTCTAGCCCTTCAAGCCTCCATTTCAGAACCGCTTCCAACATTGTGCTCTAATTGTGCTCTGTGGGATTTCATTTCAAGGCTATGCATTGACTTTAATGGCCAATTGCCAAAAAAAATAAAAATAAAGACTCTTCCATTATGCTCTGTCTCCTATCGCTGTACTCCATACAAAATGTTATAAACAAGACCTTTTGCACTAGGTCAGATTAGAACACAACCCAGGGCTGTTGCTGAAGCTATGATTCTGTAGAGTTCAGTGCACAGCGTGGAGAGGGGGGGTCAGATTTATTCTCGATGTCACTTTGTTGAAGGTAATGAAGTTTCCAAGAACAACTTTGGCCTCTTAATATTGAATATGACATTGTTGTCACTTGATCTCATAACACTTTAGAACGATTAATCCTCACAAGCTCCCTGGGGGAGACAAGTAAGATTTATTACCTCATTTTATAGATGGGAGAACCCAAGGCAAAGCAGCGAATCTTACCACATTCTGCTTTGTGCAAGGCAAATTTCTTTGACTTTGCTTTCTCTACCATAAACATACAGCTGTCTGTGTTTAGATAGATACTGCTTATTACCCACATACTCCATATATGTGTATTTGTGTGTGTACAGATAGTGTGTCTAATATAAGCATGTGTCTGCATATAAATCCAAAACACAGACCACACTGCTCCCATATCTCCCCTGGGGAGAGGATGACCGAACATGTGACAGATGTTAGTCCTGATGCTTACTGCACACCTGGAAGGCACACTTATATTACAGCGAGGCTCTGGTGTAAGAACCTATAAAGACTTGAAGAGGCCTTGTGCAAGCTCCCATGAATTAGTTCTCATGGCTACCACGATGCTCTACCCACTCAACGTGTTGCTCACGTGGCTTGGTGCCACAAGTGCACTCTTCAACCCTTACGTGTGGAGCAAAGTGGGAAATGGTGCTGCTTTTATCTGAACTCCGAAGGCTGAGAGTAGCATGATATTGGCTGATCACCTTTGCTAGCCATAGGAAGCTACCAAATAACAATAATGAAGGTAAGAGTCTGCATGAAAGATGAACTGTCGTGGTGGAGTCTCCATCACTGACCATTTATAAATCCAGACAGAATTTTTTTTTTAAGAGATCTGCTCTAGGAATTACTGCTCTGTGGCCTGTGTTATGCAGACTAGATGATCACAATGGTTCCGTTTGACCTTGGAATCTCTGAATTAGTATTACAGCAGCCCCAATCAAGATTGGGACCTATTGTGCTAGGTACGGAGTGAGCCAGGGTCCCTGCCCCAAAAGGTGTACAGTCCAGCCATGATAAAGAGTGGGAGAAAGGAGGCACAGAGAGGGTAAATGACTGGCCAAAGGTCACACCAGGAATCTAACCCTCTTGAGTTCTGTAGCAGTGCCTTAGCCGCAAGCCCATCCCATAGTCTTGCCCTTTTATCATCTGTTTCAGTAGACGTATGAAATCATAGTTACGGAGTCCAGCTGGGGATTTGATCGGTTTTCCTGTCTGTTACAATTAATCCCACTGAGGGTGAAAGCCTCGTGCCTTTTCGTTTATGTTCAGAGAAACAGCAGCAGTGTTCCATAGAGAGGACTGGCATCAAGGTAGGAGGGGCCTGTCCATGGAGACTGATTGCTGGGAACATGAAGCAGAGAGGAGAGCCTGTGCTCTCTTGGGTACATTATCCCCCATTCTCTGGATTTTATCTCCTTTTCCTGACTGCTCTATGTCCGTTCCATAGCCAGAAGCCTTATTCTAGTGCTTCATCCCATAAACTCGGAGAGAACCCCTCAAACTGGTTAATCCACCATGGCGACTGCTTAGCTCGATCACAAGTCTGACTATTTATTTTGCTTGGGTGCAAACCCTTCTGGCTCCTTTCCAGTCACTTTGTGAATGTAAACACCTGCTGCTGGTCTGTGCTGTGACAGCACTCCGCATCCCGCCAGGCTGTGGCTTCCTGAGGCCGCCTGTTGCTTAGTATGGAGGAGACAGCAGCAGCTTGTCCTTTCTTCAGAAAATACTTCACAAATGTATGTGGGGGGAGAAGGAGCAGCTGGGTTTGGTTTGGTTTGGTTTTTTCATTTTTTTTATATCTGGCTAAAGAGAATTGCTGCCCCTATATCCAGGAAACACAAATGAAAGGTCCAATCCTGCTGTCTGTTATGCCCCTGTCAGTGCAGAGGAACTTCAGTGGAATCAATATAGAGTGATCCAGTAGATTGAGCACTAAAAGGATCCCTAACTTGTAGCATCAATAGTTCATATGTGTCTGGGTACAGGGGCCCTGCTAGATAAAAAGGAAAGGCTATATTTGCACCAGCTTTTGTTTCAATTATCTGGTTGTTTATATTTTGCCTCTGTGTCTTTCCCCCCATCCTCTGTGCTCTGAACTCTCATCAGTGAACTGGGAGGAATGATTGCTGGACTAGGATCCACTCTCCTTTCTTAACCAGCTAGCCCTTCCTCTGCTGTGCTTGTTGCTGCCTTCCCCTTTGGTCGCTTGCCAGATTGCTGGCAGGCTGTGGTCTCAGACTGTCTCTTCCACCCATCTAATTTTACGCACTGCAGCCTTCTCCTCTTGACACCTGTCAGTGAGGATCTGTGCTAGGCAGAAATAGCCCTGAGAGAGTAATGACAGCAAAATGGTTGCTAAATAGGGAATGGCTGGGGCACTACAGCAGTAAGGTCAATTATAATCAACTTGTCTCCATATTCCTCAGAGACATCCCAGGGATGAGGAGCAGCTGGGGCTGTAAGGCGTCTTAGAGAGCTGCCACTGATGAAGACAAGGTATCAGACTGATGAGCCTATCACCTTTTCCTTATGCATTTGCCGTGGTTGTACTGTGTCTTCTCTTATTGTTGTGAACCAGGGGCGGCTCCAGGTACCAGCACACCAAACGCGTGCCTGGGGCGGCAAGCCACAGGGGGTGCTCTGCCGGTCGCCACTGGGGCAGAGGCAGGTTGCCTTCGGGGGAATGCCTGCGGAGGGTCCGCTGGTCCCGCGGCTTCGGCGGACCTCCCGCAGGTGTGCCGCCGAATCCGTAGGACTGGGGACCTCCCACAGGCAAGCCGCCGAAGGCAGCCTGCTTGCTGTGCTTGGGGCAGCAAAATACCTAGAGCTGCCCCTGTTGTGAACACAGCTCTGCCCAATCCACTAGTTGCTCCTGTTGTTTCGCAAGGCTTCAGATACTTGCAAAAGTGCCTAGATCCTAGAGGCTTGTGACCTAACATTTCATCCACCCAATTGTGGAGCTAGAGAATGAATGGACTTCCTAATGCAGGTGCTCGCTTACCAGTACAGGGTTCTGCCCCGCTGGCATGCAAACTAAATGGGGTACACCTGTTTAGTGATTAACACACTTGCTGTCTTTAAGGCTCAGCTTAAGTTGCCCAAAGTATTTTCAGAAATTCTTATGACCACTGCACTTCCTCGAGGGCTTTCTCAACCAGCTGATCTCCAAATGAGTGGCAGACACTAGCTAAACCTAACACTCCCTTATGAGGTGAGTAAATGATGATGTGCCCATTTTACGGATTTCCAAACACACAGAGTTTAAGTGGCTTGCCCGGAGAGCTCACAATAAGACGGTGGCTGAGCAAGGAACGGAATCCGTAACTCTCAACTTTCATTCCCCTGATCTAACCACCAGAGCACATTCCTCTTCCTGATCAGGGAATAGAGCCCATTGCATCTGATTCCTAAGCCACCTGCTCTAACCACTGGACCCCTGTACTCTCTCCTCTTCCTCCTCCAAGCTATAAATAGAATCTAGGAGTCCTGACTCTGATTTGCCTTGCCCAAACCATTAGACAAACTCGCTCGCTCGCTCCTTCTCGCTCTCTGAGCTGGGAACATCATGTAGAAGACCTGATTTATGATCTGCTATCCTAACTGCACTGCCTCCTGTACTGGACTACTTAGGAAATCATCTTTGCCTTCTTTCCATACAGGACAGTATTAGTGAACTCAGTGAGTAAGGAGCTCATGACAATGGCAAACCATTGGTTTATTTCCATGGGCTTCCATTTATCACAATGGTAATCCTGAGTAGAGATCAGATATTTTGATTCCTGCTAGGTCCCAAGTAAGCTTTCTCCATAAGAACAAACATTTTCCCAGCTGTAAATAAACATGGACTTTTTTTTCTTTTTCTTTTTTTCTTTTTAACAGAAAGGCTGATGTCTTATTTTCATCCCATTTATATAGGCTGGCTTGTTATGCAGCTTAGCATCTTCTGCTGATAATGATGAAATGCTACTAACTGGCTAATTTTGCATATTGCTCTCATGTATGTATTTTTCCAGCCACTATCTTTTCTTAGAGGCTGCCTCTGCTGAAATGATGCCTCTCTCTGTTTGTCAGAGGGTCAGGTGCAGCTGGTGAACTTCTCCCCTTGAAAAGCAGCAAAGAGTCCTGTGGCACCTTAACAGATATATTGGAGCATAAGCTTTCATGGGTGAATACACCATGAAAGCTCATGCTCCAATACGTCTATTAGTCTATCAGGTGCCACAGGACTCTTTGCTGCTTTTACAGATCCAGACTAACACGGCTACCCCTCTGATACTTCTCCCCTTGAGAGATCCTGAAGCTCTCAGCTCAAGTTTCCAAGGATTGAGGTGACTACTTGTGGCAGAACTAGCTGAGGGCCCTGCAAGAGGGAGAACTGATTAAATGCCAGACTGCCAGATCTATGAGAGAGATTGTCAGTGAGGAATGGATCCAGCAGTTCTAACTCCACAATACAGGCTTCTACCATGTAAATGAAAGGGCTAATTTTGCTGGCTTTGAGCGGTAGCAGGTGGGGATCCTATGTGGGTCACCCAGAGTGACACCAAGACATGCTTGGCTAATGTGCTACACCTCTTTTACCCTGTAAATACATCCCACACTGCTGAATAGACTTCAGATCTCCTGCTATGAAGAAGATTCCTATCTGTTGGGCTGCTGAGCCACCATTAGAGTCTGGGGTGTGTGGAGTGAGCCATTTGTTCTCTTCCATTACCCTCTGCCTGGTCTCATCACTGCAGCTCAGCCAAGGGATCCATCACTAGCAGAGGGCTGCTGCAAAAGCTTTAGCAAAATGATCCAAGGGATTAATCTGGCTCATAGTGTATTAGTTAATGAATGCTGGGAAATTAACCCTTTATTCGCTGCTCTAAAGCACCTTGCTGCATAAAGCATACATGCAAAAACAGTATCTGGTCTGATGCCACAAGTTAAAAGATGCATGAGGCCAGTTAGTTTCCTCTAGATGATTTAATATGCCTAGGAAAGAGCAGGAGGAGGAAAAAATGGCCTCCTCTTTGACAAACAGCATATATTAAGAGCCGGTTGAATCTTAAAGGCTGGGAGGGAACCTGAAATTTGTAGCGTTCAGCCTATTTGTGTAATTTACAAGAGTCCCGACAATTCTACTGCTGCCGTTCCCATGGAAACAGATGTTGGCTTGCAGAAAATCTTTACAGGCTTTGTTGTTTGTTTTTTAAATTTAAGTCCTCCTGCCTTGTTTTCAGAGAGGCAAGACATTTTTGCTACCTGGTTCCTGTTTGCCAGGGCAGGCCAGAGTTTGACTGGGCCATTCCCAACCCACAAGCTACCTTAAGCATCTTGAGATCCCTCTGCATCTGCCCCCATGCCAGGGCAATGCTAAGACTATCCATGAAAATGAGGACATCAGCTGGAGTCAACCCATGGGTGGACTTTGTCCTGCTTCTTCTGTAGTTGTACTCGACCTTGTCCTCTGCTCTGACCATATTTCAACATAACAAGTTGCTAGACAAACCTGTCTCTCTCGCTCTCTCCCACTCATCTAATGGAACAGTCTGACTTCCAGATCTGTTTGGTAAGTTTGTTTCCATGGCAGTTGTTGTCTGTCTCTGCTGTCCCTCCCTTTCATTACATAGTAGGCTCCCAGCAGCCAGTGAGATGGTGGAGGTGGAAGGAGGTCTAGCTACTATGCACGCTGCTGTGGCTTTTTTACCGTTTAAAAAGCAACTGCTAGGGTAAACCAGCTCCTACATTTGTATATGAAGACTCTGGAGTCTCTGTAGCGTGTTATGTAAGCTTGGCTCTTAAGAAACAGACAGTTATTTTCCAGCTTGTCAGGTCTGGCTCAGACAGCAGGGAAGTCATCAGTCATGCAATGAACATGTTGGATTTTGTGGCCGAGCTGATCTACCTATCTCTGCAACACATTTCTCTATCTAGACCAAACCCTTTTTCTTTCACAGTCTTGATCTTTCACTTTTTTTGTCTTTTGCAGATGTTATCGTGATGCAGTTTATTCTCCCTGGGAAGGTAAGTCTCACTGAATTACTCATTTAAGAAATGATTGCCAGGCAAATGAAAGATCATAATGTTATGTTTTAAAAAGTGGTGTGAATTGGATGCTGATGGGCTAATAGCATTAGCACTTATGAATGATTTTATTAGCATTAGCTAGAATGAAACCATGAGGAGAGAGACTGTGAAAGCTTCCACACATGCATCTTTGTTGATACATCCATGATCTACCCTGCAACATCTCTGGTATCCTGTTAGTATTCATATTACTGTAGGACCTACAGACCCCAGCTAAGATCAGGTCACATGGTGCTAGGCACTGTGCATACACATAATAAGAGACAGTCCCTTCCCCAAAGAGCTTACAGTTTAAAATAGACCAAAGGTGGGAGGGGAACAGCGAGACGGTATCTTGTCCAAGATCACACAAAGTTATTGGCAAAGTCTGGAATAGACCCCAATCTCCTGAGTCCCAGTTCTGGGCCTTCCCATTAGACTCCCCTAGTACTGGCTGGCTCAACCCATTTTATGTTGCTTAGTAATATAACCCATGCCAGCTTGCTGGGGCACTCCGCACCCTTCTAGCAATGGCTGGACCATCTGGAGGTTGATGAGCCTGTGACAGCCTTGGCTAAGAGAGTTGGGTCTCTTCAGTTGGGCATAACAACTCATGCACTGGCTGGAGGACAACAGCACCAGTCTGTGATGGATTTTGAGATTTCAGAATTTGGCTTTGTTGTGCATTGGAATGAAACCTGAGTGGTTGTGTTTTTTTCAAAATTCTATTTCAACGGCTTTTGATTAGATGTTCTGTTCCATGTGTGTGAGAGAAAAATTTGAAATGAAGACATTTCAAAATGAAAAAGCAAAATGTTTTAATTCCCTAGTTGTTTAGCTTTGTTTGAATGTCCCCTCCCCCCATCCGCCCTGTTTTTTCCCTGAAACAAAAATTCAGAGGAATTTACAGGACTCCACTAAGTGTTTTGAATATGATGGCGGAGCTGCATTTTCCAGTGGCAAATGGTTTCATTGATGTTTTTCTGAGCTGTTCTAACTGTGGCAAATTGCCAGTACTGATCTGCTGGGTCTCGCGCTTTCTCTTCTCTGGTAGGTTCAGGGCACTATTGCTTGCCTCTGAACTGGTTCTTAATTACTCCACTAGTGTCCTTGGAGGAGGGGAGTGGAGAGGGAGCGACCTGGGCCCACCCTCTACTCCAGGTCCCAACCCAGGGGCCCTGAGGGTTGTGGTGAACCACTTGAGCTAGCGGTTCCTTCCCCTGGGTTACTTTCCTCTCCTATCCTTCAGCTTGTGAAGGGCTTCTTGCCTCCCTTCTACACAAGCCTGGTGCCCCTTACCTAGGGTTTCTTCATGGACTTCACAGTCCACCACAGCACTCCTCCAAATTCTTCTCTTCTCTCTCTTCTCTTCTCTTCTCTTCTCTTCTCTTTCCTCTTCTCTTCTGCTGTCCCACCAAACCTTCCTCCTTCAACTCCCACACTGTCTGGCTGAAGCAGGGTTTTTCACATGACTGGAGTCAGTGCTCTAAATGGCTACAGGTGTTCTAGTTAATCTAAAGCAAACTTTCCTCCCTTGGCAGGGAATAAGGCCCCCTGCTAACGCTCTCATGCTGCCCTCTGGCCGTGCTGTATCACATAACCCAGAGATCTCCGGTTTGGTCCCTGCTGTTGACCATCCACCCAAGTTTTTCTGAGATGAACAAATTTCTGTTTTAGATCTGCTGAAAAATGAGTCAAACATTTTCACCAAACAGTTTTTTTTGTTTTTAAGACAAAAACTCTGCAACAAATATTCACTAGAATTTCACTTTTTGAAATTTTTTGACCAACTCTCTCTGTTTTCGTTTTTCATGCCACAGGCTCCAGAGTCTAAAAGCATCTTAATGTATGTAATGCATAGTGATAGGCACTGTACAGACACATAAGAAGAGAAATGATCATCATTAGAAGTAGGAGCCTAAGCCACCTAACTGGAACACTCAGGGAGTTTGAATCCAAGGTTTCAGAGTATCCTAGTAGAAACACAGGGGTCAGTAGTGAAATTTAGATTCAGATTCTGACCCTCCTCAGGTCTCTCCTCAAAGTCTGGCCATGTTCAGATCTGGGGGTTGGTTCGAGTCCTCCTCTGATGACAACTCTTACATGTACGATGAAATAATTGATTTGTGTGTGTGTGTCTAACCATTGCCCTCTACTGAATAGGCCTTCCGACCTTCTGAAGCATATGTAACCATTGTCCTCCTCTAGTGGTTGCAGCCAACAGAGAGGCTATACAATCTAATACTCCTACAGCTAATAGAGATGATTTTTTAGTTCAGGTGACTTGGAGCACTAGGTCCTTGAGTTTTCTATTCCTGCTGTTGACAGTGAAGTTCAGGTGCTCGTCAACCCTGTTTGTGGGGAAGCTGACAGCTATGAAGTCGTGCTCAGTCTCCGAATCACTGGGATTGTATTGCGCAGGTAGGTGCAAACCGTGGACTCTGATCCTGCCGTTGGACTCTCATGCCCATCCAAATCCACAATGAATTAAGAGTGCAGAAGTGACTCTAAATTCAGGACTGGAGCTTGTGGCAGTTGCTATTGTAATGCTGATGACTATTGTGATACAGCATGGCCAGAGGACAGCTTGAGAGTGTTAGCAGGGGGCCTTATTCCCTGCCAAGGGAGGAAAGTTTGCTTTAGATTAACTAGAGCACCTGACTCCAATTAGAGAATCTGACTTCAGTCATGTGGTAAAAACCCCTGCTTCAGTCAGACAGTGTGGGAGTTGAAGGAGGAAGGTTTGGGTGGAGCAGAGTGCAGGTTGCAGAAGTGGGAGAAGAGAAGAGTTTGATAAGAGAGAAATAGAAAGTTTGGAGGAGTGCTGCGATGGATTGTGAAGTCCAGAAGAAACCCTAGGTAAGGGGCACCAGGCTTGTGTAGAAGGGAGGCAAGAAGCCCTTCACAAGCTGAAGGATAGGAGAGGGAAGTAACCCAGGGGAAGGAACCGCTAGCTCAAGTGGTTCACCACAACCCTCAGGGCCCCTGGGTTGGGACCTGGAGTAGAGGGCGGCCCAGGTCCCTCCCTCTCCACTCCCCTCCTCCAAGGACACTAGTGGAGTAATTAAGAACCAGTTCAGAGGCAAGCAATAGCGCCCTGAACCTACTCCAGAGAATAGAAAGCGCGAGATCCAGCAGATCAGTACCGGCAATTTGCCACACTATGCTTTCATTTTTCAATATCATTATTATTTATTTTATTTGTATTGCATTAGTGCCTTGGATTCCCAGGCATGGGCCAGGACCCCATGGTACTAGGTGCTGTACAGACAGAACAAAACAGTGGCCACTGCCCCAGAGAGCTTCCCATCTGCGTGTTTTACTTTTTTTTGACAAAAACAACTTTTTTATTACGAAACTGGAAGTCTTGGTGAAAAATCTTCAATTTAATCAAAAAACCATTTTAGTGGGGAAAAAGGTTTCTGTGGACTTTTTTCCAACCATCTCTCCTTACAGGTCCAGATACTGCTTTGAAAACAGTGGCAAACCTCCTAGATCCTGATCCACAAAAAGATGTGTGTGAGACTAGTTCCATTGGGACTACTCACATCCTTAAATTATGCAAGTGCTTAGGTGCCTTGATGGCTGGCTGGAGCTCACTTGCCTCTTTTCACTTATTTATCCATAGTGGCTGTTTCATTTTGGGGCACATCAGATTCCCTTTCCACAGTTCCTCTCCCTTACCTTATAATTTATATTCCACTCAACCAAATGTTTCATGGCCTGAGAAGACTTTTCATGGTGATGTTACCACCTCCATAGCAGTCAGCTCAGATCTTGCAAATTCCTTGGTGTCTAGGTTTTCAGCTGTCTGGATTGAGTGGTAAACAGTCTGTTAAATAATAATAACTTATAAATACTAAGTGTCTAATAAAACCAAATCTCTAATAAGCCCCCATTAAAATGCACGTTGACATTCTTTTCAATTTTTAAAGAGGCAAATGCATTTATAATTAGCATTTTACCATTAGATTGGCCATGTTCCTAAGGTTTCTATTTAAATGCAAATTAAATCCTCCCGCTGGAAAGCTAATCGGAGATATAAATAGATGGTAGGGGATGGGAATTTGCTTCCATGTGGAGTCATTTTAGTCATCTTGCTGTTGATTTCTTTATTTTTATGGCCTGGTTTGGTTTAAAAATAGAGTTCCTATGTAGAACTGCATGAAACACCTGTAATAATTAACCTTGCTTGGTTCCTGACAGCACTGAAAGTTAAGGTCAGATCCTCCGAAAGGTTTGCTAGCTTTCTGCAAACGTGGACTAAGGTTAGAACTAGTCTGGGCCCAGTTTTGGATGATCTAGTGCTTGGTTTCACATAGTAATCAGGTCAGAGAAGAAGGATGGTCCTGGATGAGGACTCTGGAGTCGGATTTTGAAGTTTCATTTCCAGCTCTGCCACACACTCCCTGTGTGATGATAGGCAAGGCACCTGGGGCCAGATTTTTGTATGTATTTAGGCACTACAGATCAGATAATACTACAGGGGGACATTACAGGGCTGAGATCTTTAGGTCAAGTGATAGATGCTCATGCTTTTAGATCTGAAGCGTGCAGGTTCAAACCTTATTAAATATCCAAGCGTGGGTGGCTATACACAGATATGCATGTGCTGTTTTAGGATGCATCCCGTATCTCAAGGAGCTCCCAGATTTAGGAAGTGATATCCGGTGGGATCATCAACCATTTTCCCAGGTATATGTGAATGTATGCAATTCAATATAGAGAGAGTCAGCAAAAATAAGCGGTAAAGAGACTGAATTAGAGAGATTGTCATAGTGTAGGGAGCTCCTCAGTAGATGGTGATGTTGGCACCAGGAAAAAACTGCTCTAGGCCTTTATGCAAATATAACTTTGGGAAGTAGCTGCTGGGAGATATGCTTTGAGATACAAGGTTGGTTGAGGAACATCTTTTACTGATCCAGCTTCTGTTGATGCAAGAGACAAGCTTTTGAGCTCCACAGAGCTCTTCTTCAGGGCTGGAAAAGTTAATCAGAGTGTCACAGCTGAATACAAGATGGAACAGAAGGTTAAGCATAAGGAGTTAACGCATGTTGCAAGAAATTGTTCAAAATGAAGTGGGCAATTAACACCTCTGCAGTCATAGGACAAAGGCAAGTTAGTGTGTTACAGAGTGTTGTAAAGAGACATAAAACCAGTGTCTCTATTGAGCCTCTGATTTTTGGTGTCTAACAGAGTTACGAATTTAAGATCCCAGGCTCTTCTTCTGAAGGTGTTGTGCAGGTTTCCTTTGAGGATGAAGACCGAGAGGTCAGCTGTAGAGTGTTCTTTTTGTGAAAAGTGATCAGCCATGGGAGATAGGGTGTTTTTGTCTTTTATCATTTTTCTGTGTGAGTTCATTTGAGAGTCTGGTGATTGTCTAGTTTCACCCACGTTGTTGTTGGGGCATTTGATGCACTGGACAAGGTACACCACATGTTGTGATGGGCATGTATAGGACCCTTGGGTCTTTGGAGGTGTGTTGGGGGTGGGGTGGGCGTATTGACCATCACAGCACTGGAGATATGGCTGCAGGTTTTGCATCTGTTATGGCAGCCTGGTGCTGCTTTGAGTTGGTGGGGAGCTAGCTTCTGATGATGGGCTTAGCGATGCTACAGGATTGTCTGAAGGCCAAAAGAGAGGGTTTGGGGAAGATTTCTGTCAGGATGCGGTCCCCATGGAGAATGGGTTGTAACTGTTTGATGATACCCTGTATGGATTCTAATGTGGGGTGGTAGGTGACAGCTAAGGGTGTGCGGTCAGTGGGTTTTTTCTTTTCTGTATTGAAGCAGGCTTTTTGGGGGGATTAGGGTGGCCCATTCCATGATGTGCTCTACTTCTCTCATGGAATGTCCTCCTTTGGTGAAGGTGGTTTCAGGTGAATCCAGCAGTCTATTAAATCTTGCTTCGTCCTCCGGGGCTCTTGACTCTAGCCAAACAGGCACAAGAGATTATTTGCATCTCTCTCCCCTGCCCCTAAAGGATCTAGGATGTGGGCTGAGCAGCTGCCTAATGAGATGCTCACTGAGACCTTGCTCAAGCAGGCAAAACTCTCCACAAGTCAAGGGAGTTACATTTGTCTCTCCAGGGCTACCTTTTGGCCCTCTGTGTCTTATTGGAAACATCTCCTGCTTTTCATCTTTCCCATTTTAGTCCTTCTTTCTGCCTCCCTTTCCCTGTTTTTGTTTTCCCTGCAAGTTCAGACAGAGACCCTCTTACAAAACATCCTGTGCTAGCATGGGGAGCCATAAAAGGCTTAGCATAGCTCTCATAATCCAGTACGTGTACGTGTACACACACACACACACGCACATACACACTCTCACTCTCTCTCTGACTCTGGGCACTGAGAAAAATACGGGTCACCACACCAGATGGGGATTCCTCTGACTCTAATAGTCTTTCATCTTTTATAGGAAAGTGATTAGGTCAGTTGGATTTATGCAGCCAGTTGATTTTATTTCTCCCCCTGGAAACCTAGTCTGCTTCTTTCTTGGTTTACTTTCCTCTTAACAAAGGCTGCAACCTTCAGGGAGAAGGAGGGAGACTAACGCACAGAGAGAGAGAATGGCTGTTGAGAGAAATGAGACTGAGGAACAAGGGAGGGGAAGAGAGATTCGGAGCTGCTCCTGCAGGAGTTAGGTGTCTGGACTTTCTTGTGTTAAAATTGCAGAGCATTCTGAATAAAGAGCAAGTCTTCCTTGGGACCCACCGCTGCCTCTCAAAAACTGTAAGTACAAGACACTTTTGAAGTATGTCTTTGGCAGCTGAGAGAAAATTCCACGCTCACTAGAGGTCATTGGGTTATTAGTGTGTGTGTATGTGAGTGCAAGCCTTGCAAGGGAGCAGTTCTTTCACACATGAGCATAGCTTCTAAGGTGCAACCTGAGATGTATCTTCAAGAGCATCAGTGTTCTCAAAAAGAAATACGTGGGTCAGGCCAGGGTGGTAATTTTCTCTCAGTGGTTGCTTTTTAATGGCTTCAAAGCTAAGGTTGCATTGTATATAAATTCTCAGAGGGTGCTTATAGCCAGACAGTATCAGCCTTTTGCAGTCCAGCCCAATCCTTGAAGGAAGAGGCCCAGATCCTCAGTTGGTATAAAGGGGTGAAGTTGATGGAGCTATGTTAATTTACCCTAGTTGAAGATCTGGTCCAAGCTCCTTAAATTATATTTATAGAGGTGGCCTAAATACCACAAGGCTGGGTGCCTCGCAAATATGATTAATGAGGCTGAAAGATATGAAAGTGAAACTTGCATATTTGATCTAGTGAAAAATAAAATGACTTTGACTTGTAGAGAGCAACAGTATTTATGACTGGGTGGGAATGAGGAACACAGCATGGGGATTAGGAAGATCAGGAAAGGGTCAGCGTTTGCTATGTGAAGTGGATTGTTTTTCTTTTGTAGGAATTGCAGCTCTGAGTCTCTCATTAGACAAATCCCAGGGTGAATCAAGCAGTCCAATAAATCTTGCTATATCTGCCGAGGTTCCCCAGCCACACAGGGACAAGGGATAATTTGCATCCCTCTCTGTCGTAACAGGCAGAATTTCCAGAGGTGTGGTCCCCACCTCCTCTAAAAATCAGGCTGTCATTTCTTTTCCTTCTGCCCCTACTCTGGGGCACCTACATATTACCCCTTGCCCTGCTGTTAGCTGTGGAATATTTCCTTGCAAATGCTGTTCTGCCCTCCTGTTTAGCAACATCAGAAAATTACATTTGGCATGATAAGACAGCAAATAACAATCTCCGGGAGCTGGTAATGGGGTTAAAACCAGGCAGGAAGTTAAATATTCATAGTCTGCTGTCTTTGCATTAAAACTGTGTGCATATAAATTCAGAATGAGCAACATGAACTGCCCATTGTAGCAAAGGTCTCTTCTCTCCTCACAAAGTTTCAGTTAATTCCCATTTACCAATACAATCTTTTCCCTCTCTTTCCACACCCAAAGCATCTTTTCCCCTGCATGACATTTTCCAGCTATGTAATTCTGGAGGAAATAGGGCTTGTCGGGATTTTGTTGGGTTTTCTGGTAGCTGTCGAGAGACTAGATTCAGCTTGACGGGAGGCCAGCAAATGTCAGGTTTAACCAGAATATATATATTTCATCTAGAAACCTCAGCTGTCGGGCCTTGTGCAAAGGGGAAATAATGTTGGCACCAGAGTCCGTGTTTTCAGAATGATTTAAAGCCTTTGCAGCTAAAATGTGGTATAAATTGGGGTTGTTTGAAAGCACAGGCTGGTAACTCAATACTGTGTGGGGCAGGATAATCATAAAATAATACTCTGTCTAAGCTCATAGCTTTCAGATCAGCATATGGAAGGCCTTCCTATCTACCGATATTGCTGAGCTGAGCTGCACAGCTTTCTGTGAGGGTAGCAACAGCAAGGAGTGGCTTTATTTTTACAGGATCATGCTGTAAAGCATGGAAATCTTTAGTAGGAGGACCAGATTTCCAAGTGCTTAGCACTCACAAAAGGCATCCTAGTTTCAAACAAGACGCTGCTCCTATTTAGGCACCAAAAGAAATGGCCAGAGTTCCAGGGGAGCTCAGCAAGTTGGGTGCCCACTGGGTGCTGAGCGCTTGGAACTCTGGCCCCATTATGTGTGTTGAGCACTGAGAAATCTGTCGTGTTGCTTTTCTGAAAATCTGCCCGACGGTGTGTTTCACGCTTTGCTCATTGGCTATGTCTTCACTGCAAAAAAGGTGTGTTTAACATCAAGCTTGGTTTCTCAGTGTAAAATTCTGAGAGAGAAAAGGTATGGGTAGTTTTTCACCTCCATATAACTAGCGGAGGTCAACCCCAGGTGGTGGGCGGAGAGTTGACCTTGAATAGCTTCATCAAGATAAAAAAACGACAATGCCTTGTTTCTTTACATCAAGAGAGTTACCTTGATGTAAAAACTCACTTCTATTTGCAGTGAGGACATAACTAATTGAGGCCTGATTCTGCTTGCCTTGGGGCTTTTGCCACTGATATCTATCGGCCCACAAATCAAGCCCTTTGCACTAGATTCACCTTGGCTGAAATTCATCCTGAACATTCCATGCAACTATCCAAAAAAAAGCACATGAATTAAATTATATATATTTTTAGCTGAGCTGAAGCAGCTGATTTTGATGATCGTGATTCATTTCAAGGTTTACAGGACATTCGCTTGTCTGGAACATTTCAGGACACAGCATGTGTTTATTTAAAATACATTGCACCCTGCCAACTTTTTGTGCATGTAGCAACAGGACAAAAAAGGTTGAAGAAAATATTCATAATTATTCTCTTCTCCCTTCCCCCCCGCCCTCCAATTTGGTCATATTATGTTTCTCCATAAACTTCCTGCTGTGTTCTAGAAAAATGTGATTTTTGTTCCTGTTGTATTGTCAGGAAGCTCCAAGTTCAGATATTTTAAATGCTACTGTTTGCATCTCTGTTAAAGGCATATGTAACAGGGTGTGTTGGCATTGTAAGGCAGGTCTACAGTCCAGTTCTTTTCTGAACATTTCACCAAGGTGACTCAATTGAGTCTCCCATCCTCCTTGCAGGTGCATTGCATTGAAAAACATTGAGTTTCTCTTTAAATAACAAAGCAAAGACACTGCTCCTGTTTAGGGTAAGTGGGATATTAAGGCTGCAGGGGCTAACTCCAATGTAACTCCATTGACTTTAGCCCTAGGCTGAAATAAACCTGAGTCTTTACTAGATGATTAATAGGATGCTTAGTCATTGCCCTCTGGAGCAAGTGATCAGATGCTACACGCACTCTCAGTAAAATTAAGCATTGGGTCGTGATCCAGAGTGTACACTGACTTCATTTGTGCTTTGGATCAGACAGTAGGTAAAACTGTCCACGTTGAGCAGCTGGTGTGCAGCACCACATGTGTACCCACTCCATGACTTGAGATTTCTACATAAGAATGGCCATACTGGGTAAGACCAAAGGTCCATCTAGCCTAGTGTCCTGTCTTCTGACATAGGACAGTGCCAGGTGCCCCAGAAGGAATGAACAGAACAGGTAATCATCAAGTGATCCATCCTCTGTCACCCATTCCCAGCTTCTGGCAAACAGAGGCTAGGGACACCATACCTGCGCATCCTGGCTAATAGCCATTAATAGATCTATCCTCCATGAATTTATCTAGTTCTTTTTTTAACCCTATTATAGTCTTAGCCTTCACAACATCCGCTGGCAAGGAGTTCCACAGGTTGACCGTGCGTTGTGTGAAAAATCTTCCTTTTGTTTGTTTTAAACCTGCTGCTTATTAATTTCTTATGGTGTCCTAGTTCTTGTGTTATGAGAAGGAGTAAATAACACTTCTTTTTTTACTTTCTCCACACCAGTCATGATTTTATAGACCTCTATCATATCCCCCCCTTAGTCATCTCTTTTCCAAGCTGCAAAGTCCCAGTCTTATTAATCTCTCCTCATATGGAAGCCGTTCCATACCCCCTAATCATTTTTGTTGACCTTTTCTAAACCTTTTCCAATTCCAATAGATCTTTTTTGAGATGAGGTGACCACATCTGCACACAGTATTCAAGATGCAGGCATACCATGGATTTATATAGAGGCAACATGATATTTTCTGTCCTATTACCTATCCCTTTCTTAATGATTCCTAGCATTCTGTTCAGTTTTTTGACTGCTGCTGCACATTGAGTGCATGTTTTCAAAGAACTATTCACAATGATTCCACGATCTTTCTTGAGTGGTAACAGCTAATTTAGACCCCATCATCTTATGTGTACAGTTTGGATTATGTTTTCCAATGTGCATTGCTTTGCATTTATCAACATTTGAATTTCATCTGCCATTTTGCTGCCTAGTCACCCAGTTTTGAGAGAACTTTTTTGTGGCTCTTCACAGTCTGCCTGGGACTTAACTATCTTGAGTAGTTTTGTATCATCTGAAATTTTTGCCACCTCACTGTTTTACCTCTTTTTCCAGATAATTTATGAGTATGCTGAATAGGACTGGACCCAGTGCAGCCCCCTGAGGGACACCACTATTTACCTTTCTCCATTCTGAAAACTGACCATTTATACCTACCCTTTGTTTCCTATCTTTTAACCAGTTACCAATCCACAAAAGAACATTCCCTCTTAGCCCAAGACTTCTTACTTTGCTTAAGAGCCTTTAGTAAGGGACCTTGACAAAGGCTTTCTGAAAATCTAAATACACTGTTGCCACTGGGTCCCCCTTATCCACATGCTTGTTGACCCCCCCACCCCAAAGAATTCTAGTAGATTGATGAGGCATGATTTCCCTTTACAAAAACCATGTTGACTACTCCCCAACAAATTATGTTCATCTACGTGTGTGACGATTTTGTTCTTTTACTATAGTTTCACCCAGTTTGCCTGGTACTGAAGTCAGGCTTACTGGCCTGTAAAAGCCCTTTTTAAAAATTGGCATCACATTAGCTATCCTCCTGTCATTTAGTACAGAAGCTGATTTAAGTGATAGGTTATAGACTACAGTTAGTAGTCCTTCAATTTCACATTTTAATTCCTTCAGAACTCTTGGGTGAATAATATCTGGGCCTGGTGACTTATTACTGTTTAGTTTATCAGTTTGTTCCAAAACCTCCTCTAATGACACCTCAATCTGGGAGAGTTCCTCAGATTTGTCACCTAAAAAAATGGCTCAGGTTTGTGAATATCCCTGGTATCATCAACCGTGAAGACTGATCTAGGTGTGACTGGAACTTGTGTAGACATACTCAAGCTAGCTTTAATGGAGCTAGCTCAGGTATTGGTGGTTCAGTGCAGGTTAGCCCCATGAGTAATTAGCTAGGCTTCTGAGTGCATTTGTACAGTGCACACTGAAGCATGTGCTGCTGCAGCTTCACTGCTCCAGTCCCCAAGCTAGCTGGATGAAAGCTAGCTTGGGTATGTCTGCATGAGCTGCAACTGCACCCCCTGATTGGATTGCAATATGGACATACCCCAAGAAGCGTACACAGTGAAGGGATGGAGAACGGCCACCCACAAGGAGATGTGATCTTCAGCACAGTCCTTGTGGTGATTACAGGGCATGTAGCTACTGGCTCCACGCCGAGGCCTCCCTCCTGCCACCAGGTGTTCCATGAATGCTGGATCGGGATTCCACATCTGCTCAACCTCACCCTCATATCTTTCCACAGGCCCTAGATCAGGGGTCTCAAACACGTGGCCTGCGGGACTATCTCCTGCCGCCCGCCAAGCGGCCTGCGCCCGCCCTTCCGGCCTACCTCCAGGCCACTCCCTGAAGCAGCTGACATCACGTCCCTGCGGTGGCGGGAGGGGAGCAGAGGCCTCCGTGTGTTGCCCTGGCTTCCAGGCATCACCACTCCGCAGCTCCCATTGGCCAGGAATGGGGAACCGCGGCCACTGGGAGCTTCTGGGGAGGTACCTGGAGGCGCAGCAAGGAGCTCACGGAGCCCTGCGTCCCTTCTCCCCCAGGGGCCGCAGGGACATGGTTCCAGCTACTTCTTGGAGTGCAGCGGGGCTGGGGCCGGGGCTGGCAACCTGCCCTGGCCCCGGTGTGCACCGCTGCCACCCTGGAGCCCAAAGCCCTCCTTCCCCCCTGCCCCCCAACCCTGTGCCCTGAGCCCCCTGCTGCATCCCACGCCCCTTCTGCACCCCAACTCCCTGCCCTGAGCCCCCTGTCGCATCCCACACCCCTCCTGCACCCCAACCCTCTGCCCTGAGCCCCCTGCCTGAACCTCAACTCCCTCCTGCACCCCAACCCCCTGCCATGAGCCCCTTGCTGCTCCCCAACCCCCTGCCCTGAGTCCACTACTGCATCCCACACCCCTTCTGCACCCCAACTCCCTGCCCTGAGCCCCCTGTCACATCCCACACCCCTCCTGCACCTCAACCCCCTTCTGCACCCCAACCCCCTGCCATGAGCCCCTTGCTGCTCCCCACACCCCAACCCCCTGCCCTGAGTCCCCTGCTGCATCCCACACCCCTTCTGCACCCTGAGCCCCTGCTGGCACTGCAACCCCTTGCTGCACCTCAACTCCCCGCCCTGAGTCTCTGCCACACCCCTCATACACCTTCTGGGGGCAGGGAGGGGGCAGAGTTGGGGTGGGGACTTCGGGGAAGGGGTTGGAATGGGGGCAGGGAAGGGGTGGGAAGAGATGGGGCCTCATGGAAGGGGTGGAGTGGGTGCAGGGTAGGGGGCAGTGAGGGGTGTGTGCCTCAGCGATGCAGCCCTCGGGCCAATGAACTAGTCCTCATGTGGGCCTCGTGGTCATTTGAGTTTGAGACCCCTGCCCTAGATGGTGACATTCAAAGAGCAAATATCAGCTCAGTTCTCAGCCCTGAAGTGTCTCCCTTGAGACGGTGTCTCTATCTCCAAGCCGTGCTGCCTGTAGTCTCCTCCTGCTCCTTTTAACAGAGCGGAGGCCGTCAGTATAATTGAAATGAAGCAGCTCACTCAGAAACGTAAATGCTGTGCGTGGGGAACAGGAGATGAGATCTTTCGCCAGTGTTTGCATAACATTCTCAACCTATTGTTGCCCGTCTTCCTGTCTCTGCTGCTGCGCCAGTCCCCAGTGTATTGAGAATAATTGAGGATTCAGCTATTGGTATTGGTTTGTCATATTATTCACAGCAAAATATTCAAACCTCCTTGACAGTTCAGATAGCATATAGCAGGGCTGCACAGCACTTATCTGATGTGACATTTAGGTGAGTACAAGAGCTTCCTCTTGGAGCCAGAAGGAATATAGGTTCTCTCCTGTCTTTGTCAGGCTGGTGGGTAATCTGCATCTGTCTGTCTAGCCCACTTCTTGGCAACAGTGCGACCAGTCTGGGGAGCTGTAATATTTCAGGATCGTGGTCCTCAAAGAGATTCTATCAGATGTCTTGGGCTTAGCTCACCTCTCAGTTTACACCGGTGTAAATCAGGAGTAACTCCATCAAAGCCAGCAAAGTTCAGAGTCACCTGTGTGAAGCCAATGTGAGATCAGAATGAAGCCCTATATTTTTAAGAAACACAGTGGCAAATCAAGCCTTGTAACTCCGTGGAAATCGGTATCATTCCACCAGCTTGGAGAATGCAGTGGTGTACCAGGCTCCAGATTTCCTTAACTTTTGGTATAAAATGAAAAGAATTGTGAGCGTCATATTTACTTTTCAGCATCTAAGACCCTTGTGCATTTCACTCAGCTTGGAGGGTGAAAAGAGACTCCCTTTCCTTTGGAGTCATTCTCTAGTAGGTTTCACTCTTGGCTCTCAGGCACTAACTTGCAAAGGGGTACAATGTTTGGGTTTGCTGATGCTTTTGGAGAGTGTTTAAATCCAAACAAAGCTGTTTTCACTGGAATGAAGACTCAAGACTTAAGTGACTCCTAGGCCTCGCTCTGACCCACTGCGCAGGGGTGAATTTTACCTTGAGAGCATGACGCCCTTTGAAATGCCTGTGATATGAGATTCTATGAAAGAGAGAGGTAGCAAAAAGGGCCTACCTGCATTCTAGCAAACCTAGGTGTTCAGAGTTCATCCCCCGCCCAACACACTCACGCACAATCACATTACTACAATATTTAACACACATAGCTGTCTAATAAATGGCAAATGGCTGTTTTATAAAGAGCAAATTGCTGCAAATAATAAACATTGCTTTAAAAACCATGGGGCTGGATCTTCAGCCAGGTGTGACTTTGTGTAGCTCTGTTGACTTCAGTGGAGTCATGCCAGCTGAATATTTAAAAAGTAACATTAATTCTGCATGTTCTGCACTCCCCCGAGATACCAGACAGTGACCTGTTCAGAGCATGATGGAAACCAGAGGGCAAGGAATAATGGTTTTGTCTGGAACAGCTTCCAGGTTGTTGTTTTAACTCTTGTAGGATACAAACTATGGGCTAGAGCAGTGGCTCTCGACCTTTCCCAACTACTGTAGCCCTTTCTGGAGTAGGATTTGTCTTGCATATCCCCAAGTTTCACCTCACTTAAAAACTACTTACTTACAAAATCAGACATAAAAATACCCAATGTTGTAGCACCCTTTTGCTTCCATTCTTATTTTTACCATATAATTATACAAATAAATCAACTGGAATATAAATATTTTACTTACATTTCAGTGTATAGTATATAGAGCAGTATAAACGAGTCATTGTCTGTATGACATTTTAGTTTGTATCAACTTCACTAGTGCTTTTTATGTAGCCTGTTGTAAAACAAGACAAGTATCTAGATGAGTTGATGTAGATGAAGACCTCTGTGTACCCCCAGAGGTATGGCACCCCTGGTTGAGAACCACTGGGCTAGAGGCTTCAGTTGCTGCGCACCCTCTGCTCCCATCAGTTTCACCTCCCATATTCAGGCCCCCTGTATTTTTCTTTCTTGAGGTTGTACATTTCTTGCCTTTCCTGCCACCTTGCTTTCAACACCTCGTCACCTGCTGTGAACCACAAATGCACCCGATGATCCAGGGATATCCCGCTGCTAGGAGCTTTTATCCTGTCAGTTTCTGGGTGAGAATGATTCGGGCAGCTCTGGCAGCTGGCTCAGCATGATGAAGAGAATCTCTCCTCTCCCATCTCCTTCAACAGAAAAGCAATTACTATTCATTTTTGTTTTAATGTAGCCATTTAGGACGAAAATGTTAACGCTTCCAATTTGTTTGGTATAATTAAATGGTAATTCCATTTGCCTGGGAGTAGATGAAGAGGAAAATGGCTGAAGTAGGTTGGGGCTATTTGCTCAGCTCATCAGTGACAGTTATACAGTCCCAAGGCACAGCACAGTTGTTACTTTGGAGTGAAAACTCTAGTGCCCCTTGAGAGAGGAGGGAGGAACTATGTGTTTCAGGTTGACCGCAACTATTTTTTATTATATATTGTTTAGAGGTGGGTGGCAAGGCTAGAAGATAGTTTCAATGCCAAGGCAGCAGAATTCATACGAGGTAGCAGATTAATGCACTTGACGCTCCCCTTTGGATGCCAATGCCTGGGTTCCATTTGACTTGGATCACAACTGGAATGAATTTGGCAGGTCTCAGCTTAGTCTGTCCTCGCTGTGGGCCTGATCCAAAGCCCAGTGAAGTCAGTGGAACAACTCTTGTCCTCTTCAATGGGGCCATGATCAGGCCCATGGCTTTCTTATGCTCTGACACAGTTGGGAGTCTCTGGTGCTCAAGTGTGAGGCTCAGGGTTTGCTCCAGGACAGGATTAAGAGAGGTCACTGTCTGGAGTGTCTGGGGATCTCAGCAATGAATAGAAGCGGGGGAAGGGCTTCAGGGGAGGGCTGAGGTACATTGGCTCATTAGTGCATTGTGTAGGGGAGCCTAGACCTGGAATGTACAGTAGAACCCCTCTTTTGCTAATTTATCGGGATTTCAGGTCATAAAATCAAACAGCTCAAAAATACAGCAGGTGCAGGGCATAAGTTGTGGCCTGGTGCACTGCGTGGCTTTTGTCTTGTCCTTCACCCCATGGCAAAGTGATTCCCCAAGAACTGACGGCATCAGAATGGGAAAGGATGTCGACTTGTTCATCATCACTGGTGTTCTCCCATGTTTTTTCTGCAGTTCAGAAAAATGGTTCATATAACTGGTTGTTCATAAGGCTGATGCTTTTGAAATTGAGGTTCTACTGCAGGAGCAGGGTGTGGGGCTTCATGTCAGGACTGAGATCAATTAGTAAAGCTGTCAAGGCAGGGGCAAGGGGAGTCAAGAACCCAGCACTGGAAAGCAGGGTTCCTCAGGATCAGGACTGAGATGCACTGGCAGGGCTGTACGGAGGCTCGGGACTGGAGTAATGAGATTGCTGCAGGTCAGGAGGGAGATGAACTAGCAGGACCCAGTGGGCTGAAAGAAGCTTGCATAGCAAATGTCTGCATTGTGTGGTGTTCTCAATCCTCTCATTTTCACCACCATTGAAATGCCCTAATGAGACAGCTGGATACAGACTGTGGGGTTGTGACGTTACATTTGGGTTACCTTAGATTTTGCTCCTAGGCCCTGTTGTCTCAGTTTTGTATCTCTTTTTTCCTCAAAGGGCTGGCTTTAGGAAGTGCGGGGCCCAATTCGAACATTTTTGGCAGGGCCCCGGCAGGGATAACTTAAAATTTTTTTTTTAAAAAAGCCTTTCATTTCTTAGCAACCGGTTCCCTATAAAAAGTTCTGATTTAAGGGATGTGCCACACTATGTATTTTTTGTACCAATAGGATTACCATACATCCGTATTTTCTCAGGAGAAATTTTTAAATTTTAAAA